>NW_024714835.1:27500-117500 GCF_018991925.1 Homarus americanus
AGTGAGTGTGTGTGTGTGTGTGTGTTTGTTGTACTGTCTCTCTCTCTCTCTCTCTCTCTCTCTCTCTCTCTCTCTCTCTCTCTCTCTACGGTCAAAAACAAAGCTGACCTCTGAACTGAAGCAACGACAAGAAAATAAAAAAAATCCACAATATAATAAATTTGATATAACATGAAACTTTGACCTTGAATATTTGATCAAATCTAAAAGATGTGTGGGGAAAGGAGGGAGGGGAGGGAGAGGGGAGGGAGGGGAAGGAGAGAGGGAGGGAGAGGAAGAGAGGGAAGGGGGACAAACTATTTTAAACAATAGCTTAGTAATAGCCTTCAGCTCCTCTCCTTAGGTATAAACATTGATCTATTGTTTACCAAAAAGCCTTTACAGATCCCTCACCTTGACACCTTAATACGGAAGGGTCTTCGATTCATATCACTTTCCTGCCTCATGGATATATCGTGTCTGGTATAAAAGTGATAAAGTCCATAGTCCTAAGATGATAAAGTGAGAACATCAGTCTTAAGAGATGTGGTGATTTAGGTCTTTGTTTTTCATGGGAGGGATTTTGAGTCAGTGATTTTTTTTTTTATATATTTATAGTTTATTTCTTCCAAGGACACACACACACACACACACACACACACACACACACACACACACACACACACACACACACACACACACACACACACACACACACACACACACACACACACACACTAATAAAATTATCAAAATATAATAAAAAAATAAAAAATAAGCACAAAAAATTATTATAAAGATATTTAACTCAACCATAATATACCGTCCTGTTACTTACCACACACGACACCACAACAGACTAGTGTGTGTGTGTGTGTGTGTGTGTGTGTGTGTGTAGGAAGGGGAGGGGGGATGGTGAATGGTGTTAGTGGGAAGACCTATCCTCTGTGCCAGGTTTAAAGAGAGTGCCATAATACCCAAAGACCAAAGACCGAGGTGTGGTGAGGAGAGTGAGGGTGTGTGATAGTGAATGGTGAGGATAATGATGAGAAGAGGAAAGAAGAAGTAAAACAGATAATACATAATGAAGTAAAAGAAAATACCAAATAAACGTTGAGGGAAAATGAAAAAAAATTAGAAAAAAATCGACTGAAATTGTAATGAGTTTTAACATGGTGGGAAGAAAATAACCTCAAAACAAAACAACGAAGATGGAACCACTCAAAGGAAGGAAAAAACGAATGAAACATAAAACAAAATGACAAAACGTGACTCAAGAGGAAGACTGGATAAAGAGAGAGAGAAATAGAAAGAATAATAATAATCAAAATAGGATACAACGCAGAAACAACAACAGCTGACGATCCCACGTAAATGCGGGAAAATTCACTCATCGGGAAAAAAGAAATTCACGATAATTTCACTCCTTAACCTAACCCCAGACTGGATTATTTTTACCAACTACCTGAAAGACTCTCCTTACAAGAAAATGATTCACGATTCACTTACTGATAAACCCAGGACTTCCACTTGTTTTGTTTTTTTCTAATAATGCTTTTGAAGAATAAATTTTTCTCGCTCTCTCTCAAAAATTCTTCCTAATCTGTTGCATATATAATGGAATATATTTTAGTCTTAAGTAACGTAAAATGACTAGATACGTCATATACACCAACCACAGCTGGTATAAAGGTTACGGAAGGAATATATCTGTTGCTTGATTAACGTGAGGGAGAGAGCTCTAGCCAAATACATCAACACAGTCCCAACACAGCCCCAACACAGCACCATCGTGTAAACCAAACCAAACAAGCACTAGTGTATTGTTCACTTACCTTCGATAATTTACATAGTTAATGCGACTATAATGAGTAAATTCAGGTAGTAAAAATGCATTACAAAGAGTTTAGATACGAATCCATCTGGTGGTTTGGTCTAACAGGAAGTTGAAGAGACCGACTTTGTGATCTGGAGTTAACGAGATTGACCAAAGTTCCGGAAGAAGTACGTTATTAGGGCTAGATATATCTCAGCAGTCACGAATTTGTCCTTCTTATCATTCATGTGTAGCGCCTGGCTGTCTACGACCCTTAACGTTATAATGTCTTTTTCCTTGAAACATTTACACACTGGCCAAACAAACATCATTGGTTTGCTCTCTCTCTCTCTCTCTCTCTCTCTCTCTCTCTCCTCACCCACTGCCTCAGTTAAGGAATATCAATAGTAAGTTATTTTATGGAGTCTGGTGTTGAGAACTCAGAAATTGAAGTTCCGGCTCGTTTCTCTCAGTTATTGCGCTAATGTTCACGCTGACGAGTTTCTCATTTGACGTGTGCAGAAATAATCGTCTTGGGTTCCTACACATTTTTTGTGATTATTTCTTTCTTCGTTTTTTTTTCTTCAATTGTATTCGTGTTTTAGTTTCTTAATATTTGTCCGGGTTTATGTGGAGAGAAACTTTCGACTATTTGACTTATAGTAAGGAATAGATTATAATCCACCTGTTAGACACGTAACCGTCTCTCTGTACGACAGGTAGCCACAACCCGTCAGTTAGACAGAGGGCCACAACCCGTCAGGTAGACAGGTAGCCACAACCCGTCAGTTAGACAGGTAGCCACAACCCGTCAGTTAGACAGAGGGCCACAACCCGTCAGGTAGACAGGTAGCCACAACCCGTCAGTTAGACAGGTAGCCACAACCCGTCAGTTAGACAGGTGGAGAGAAGAGAGCACGTGGGAACAATTTGGAGAGGATAAAAACACCGTAACTGACAGACAGACATACACCTTCCTCATCTCTGTTTCTTCCTCTTCTTCTTGTTGCTTCTTCCTTTTCTTCTTGTTGCCTCCTTTTCCTCTTCTTCTTGTTGCTTCTTCCTCTTTTTTGTTGCTTCTTCCTCTTCTTCTTCCTGTTTCTTCCTCTTCTTCTTGTTGCTTCTTCCTTTTCTTCTTGTTGCTTCTTCCTCTTCTTCTTCTTCTTTTTCTCTTCTAGGACTTCTTCCTTGCTTCTCTCTACCTCCCTCCTTTCTTCCTAGTCTCTCCTTATCTCACATCTCCTTCTCTTTCCCTACCATTTCTCGTCATTCCCTTACCTCTCCCTACCACTCATCCTTCCTCCTATCCACTACCTCCTCCTTCTCCTCCTACTTACCACTCCTTCCTCTTTCCTCCTCTCATCCACCACTTCCTCCCCTTTCTTTCACATATCTCCTCGTTACACACCCTGCCTCCTTCTCATTTTCCTTTTCCTCCTCTTCCCCTCCTCTTCCCCCTCCTCTTCCCCTCCTCTTCCCTCCTCCTCTTCCCCTTCCTCCTCCTCTTCCCCTTCCTCCCCCTCTTCCCCTTCCTCCTCCTCTTCCCCTTCCTCCTCCTCCTCCTTCGCCATTTCCTCCTTATAATCTCAATGTTTGGTTTGTGTCTCCATTATCTACACAGTTTTTTTCACGCCCTCTGGTTAACTTGGGAGGCAATCATTCGAATCAGTCATTGTAGCCACCTGTCTTCTGTGTTCCTCTCTCTCTGTCTTCTCCCACAGTGATTGACGTCGTGTGTAATTCTGTGTACAAAAACGTGGCTGTAATTCATGACAGTACGTATAAAGGGGTAGGAGAGGGAGGGGTGAAGGGTGTGGGAGGGGTGTGGGAGGGGTGTGTGGGAGGGGTGTGTGGGAGGGGTGTGTGGGAGGTGGATTGTGTTGTGTTGTGTGTATCTGTCTGTTTGTCTGTCTCTCTCATGATAGGGTATAGTCTTCCATCATCTCAGTTCTCATGGCTATACCAGGAATCACCCACAAATAGGATGCAGTTTCAGGGATACGAATCTGGACTTACCCATTGTCTCTCTGCTCTCATGAAGGACGATAGAGAGAGAGAGAGAGAGAGAGAGAGAGAGAGAGAGAGAGAGAGAGAGAGAGAGAGAGAGAGAGACAGACAGACAGACAGACAGACAGACAGACAGACAGACAGACAGACAGACATTGACCCTTTTGAGGATGACTTCGGTGGTCAGTGACTTTAGTGGAGCCCTTTTGTCTATGGTGTGTTGTGTGTGTGTGTGTGTGTGCGTGGGTGTGTGTGTGTGTGTGTGTGTGTGTGTGTGTGTGTGTAAATACTTTTCAATATACTGAATAACCACACTATTGTATGTTTGGTTACAGTGACGCACTATAGTGTCTTTGGCTACAGTGACGCACTATCGAGGTAACGTCAAGGTGATGTGCAGGTATACAGGTAATTTCGTAATTATTTGTGTAATATGCTTCTGAGAAATGTCAACTCGCGTATCTAATATCACAGACAGACAGACAAACAGGCAGACAGACAAACAGGCAGACAGACAAACAGGCAGACAGACAGACAGACAGACAGACAAACAGGCAGACAGACAGACAGGCACACAGACAGACAGACAGACAGACAAAGACAAAACACTGTACCTCCCTTTCCCTCTCGTGGTGGAACAAAAATATAAGTGATAAAAAAAAAAGTTTGTAAAAAAAAAAGTAACTAGTTTTTCTTCTTCTTTAGTGGAGGAGGAGGAGGAGGAGGAGGAGGAGGAGGAGGAGGAGTAAGATTTCTGTATCTCATGTCTTCCTCCAACACTCACCTCCCCTTCCTCCAACACTCACCTCCCCCTTCCTCCAACACTCACCTCCCCCTTCCTCCAACAATCACCTCCCCCTTCCTCCACCACCCACCTCCTTCCAACACTCCACCCTTCCTCCAACACTCACTCCCTTCCTCCAACACTCACCTCCTCCTTCCCTCCAACACCACTTCCTCCAACACCACCTCCCTTCCTCCAACACTCACCTTCTCCAACACTCACCTCCCTTCCTCCAACACTCACCTCCAACACTACCTCCTTCCTCCAACACTCACTCTTCCCTCCCAACACTTCACCTCCTTCCTCTCCAACACTCACCTCCTTCCTCCAACACTACCTCCAACACTCACCTCCTCTCCAACACTCACCTCCTCTCCAACACTCACTCTTCCAACAACACTCACCCCCCTTCCAACACTCACTCTACCCCTCCAACACTCAGCCTCCCTTCTCCAACACTCACCTCCCCTTCCTCCAACACTCACCTCCCCCTTCCTCCAACACTCACCTCCCCCTTCCTCCAACAATCACCTCCCCCTTCCTCCACCACCCACCGACACCTGGTTAGTGCAGTCATCACTTGTTGTTGTTGTTGTTGTTGTTGTTTTAGTTGCTATAGTTGTTGTTTTTAAATTGTTTTTGTTATTGTTTAGCTGTTGTTGTTGTTGTTGTTGTTGTTGTTGTTGTTGTTGTTGTTGTTGTTGTTGTTTTTTTGTTTTTTTTAATTGTTGTCGTTATTTTTTTAGTTGTTTTAGTTGTTGTTGTTTTAATTGTTGTTGTTTGTTGCAGTTATTATATATTTACTAACCCTCACACAACCAGACAATCCACATGAAATATTAACACAATAACATTAAAAAATTCAACGTCGGTATTAACAAAAACAATTATTTTTCCTTTCAGGTTCACCAGATACACAAAACACTATGAAAGCTTCTTGAATGTTCTTTATGATCCAATTTATCACCAACTAATTACCAAAGAACACAAGATATGGGTCGTCCTGTGGCTAAACAAATGATTGGTAGTGATCATTGAGCAGAATGTAAACACAGGGGTAATTACTCTCTTAATCTGAACTTTGTCTGAACTGACATAGAGACGCGACCAAGAACATATACTCTCTCTCTCTCTCTCTCTCTCTCTCTCTCTCTCTCTCTCTCTCTCTCTCACATAAACAGGTAAATTACACGTTCAGCTATTTATTTGTACATTATGCTTCAGAGGAGACTAAGAGAGCGAACGGTGATCATTATCAAGCACAGGAAACACCTCTTTACCCCGACCAGTTCCCGCACTCCACACCTGATTAATGTGGACAATAACCTAACCTAACCTAACCTAGTGTAACCAATATTGACAACAAGCTAACCTAACCTAACCTTGTATAACTAATATTGACAACAACCTAACTTAGTCTAACCTAATCTAACCTTGAAGAGACGGAAGATGACCCTCGGTAGTCAAGTCATAGAATATAATATATAATATACCTTTTGGACGACCTCCAAAGACGACCTCCAAGGACGAACCTCCAAGGATGAACTCCAAGGCCGACGACTATTGTGGTTACCCTCCAACTTCTCACATAGTCTACCTAAATTATCCTTCTCAATTAAGTGAAGATTTTTCCGACTTTCATTTAGCACTTCCATGAGACGTCTTATACCTGTGTTACTTCATATTCTTCTGATTTACTTCATATTACTTCTATTACTTATAATTTACTACTTATTACTTCTGTTACACCTTTTGCCGCGTTCACTGTGGCTAACTCGGTAAAATACAGAGGGTTTTTTTGGGGGGGTCTCTTTTGTTCTGGTAATACTGACGTTAATAATACGTTCGGAGACTTTTGTGAGATGTACTGTATTACAACGAAACAATGAATGAATATACATAACAGAAATTATCAATGAAATAAAGGAAAAATACATTTATAATATATGTATACAGATTGTGCTAAAAAAATGAATAGATATATATTTTTGTGTTATTATTTGTATTTTTCCAACTCAGAAAATAAACCGTTTCATTTATCAATGTCCAATCATTCTTAATAAATTTATATGAATTATTTATGATCGTTAAATACTCAAAGAACACGTATATATATATATATATATATATATATATATATATATATATATATATATATATATATATATATATATATATATATATATATATATATATATATATATATATATATATATTGTTACGAACCACGCCGCCAATTGTCTTGATCTACCTACCCAGCACTACGAGCAACGCCATCTTGGGACGAAACCCGAGTATGACTCGTCTTAGTTACCACTCCGGGGTTTCCCTTCTCCATATCCTGGTTGTTGCGTCACCTCCTCAAAGTCTTCTTCGTCAGCTCCAGTTCGAGGAGAGTTCAGTTCACTCTGGGAAGTGACCACAGGATCACCTATCCTGGAAACCTACGGCACAGTGACTAACTACCGTCTTCTACAATACTCAGCCTTACTCGTCAGCCATCTCAGCTCCGCACTTAAGTATTGTAAACCTTATATTGCCTCTCCACCTCCACATGCTTTAGAATTGTTGTATCTTGTATAAATATGTATATACTGTTAATGTTTAGGTTAAGTATGGTTAAGGGTAAATTATAGAAAGCTGAAACATTTGTTAAGGAATTTATGGTACTTTATTATACACAACAAAAACTCGCATCCTTTGTCTTTTGTTACCTGTTGGGATCTGGGTAGACTTTTAACTATATTCTAAATCCCCAACTCGTAACAGTATATATATATATATATATATATATATATATATATATATATATATATATATATATATATATATATATATATATATATATATTTATATATTTATATATTTATATATTTTTATATATATATATATATATCTTGATAAAATCACACGGGAAAATGGAAACAACGGAGTACCTTAGCTTTCGTCTTTATTCAAGACATCTTCAGAGGCAACTAGATTACATGGACAGAGAGAGGCTTAAATATACAGGGTGACCTAAAAACATGAGGTCAGGTCATAATGATGACATCCACTAATCCCCACACCAACACAACCGTAGAAGAGCTTAAGAGAAGGGTGGTGACGTGACTAGACAGGTCAGGTCAGAAAAAAGGGACCCACAAAATAACTGTCATACATCAAGATCAAAGGTTTTCAAAGCAGTTTTAACCTTGGGCCACTGACAAATAAATTTATGTAACATATTATCAGTTTTGAACTGACCATCACTAAGGTTTATTGATTTTAATTCCTTAATCAAACTAGCTTCAACCAGAAGTCTTTCTGTGACACAAGATGATTTGAATACTTCCACGTTTTCATTGTGGATTTACATGAAATATATATATATATATATATATTTATTATTATTATTATTATTATTATTAAGGTTATACTACATCATTAAGTGAGTAATATAATGTAATACCTATTGAAAACATCACCTCATTGATACCACAACGAAAAACAAATTAACCTGTACTGAAATTGGCAGATATTGACCAACTTTACAACCTTTAAATGCACATTGAATTTCCCTGTTGAATGATACTTAAACACTAACTATGGGAGAAACATAACAACACAGGCGAGATAGTTTGTAGATAACGACCAGTAAAGACAAAGATACCAAAGTCTCTTAAAATCTTCTCGACTCAGGAGGACACCATTCTACCCCCCCCCCCACACCTTCCTCCACACACACACACACACGCCCATAATTACCGACGATAAGAACAGCTAACATGAAAATTCACCTGGGCGTACTGTAAGATTTGCTACTGATAAATAATAGTTCCCCTGACTCTCTGGCCTTTCTGACTCTCCAGGTGAAGATTACAGATCCAGTGTAGTAGATAAATAGTGAAGGTGAGATCCCTGACACGCACACACACACGCACACACACACACACACGCACGCACACACACACACACGCACACACACACACACACACACACACACACACACACACGCACACACACACACACACACACACACACACACACACACACACACACACACACACACACACACTGTCTTATATAGTAATTCCCTCAGCTCTGGGCCTTGGATTCGGATTGTTTATTATTTTAATTTTTTTGAGGGACTTACTACCTATTACCGGAACCTCCTATATGTTTATTACGTGTTGAGTTTCTTACACTATGTCAAGGATTAGTTTAGTAAAGGAAGCTGTTGGAATGAATAACTACAACACGACGAAATTACTGTAAAAATATCTCACCTGGAGGGAAAATAAATCTGATATTGAAAGAAACTGAAACAACAGGTGTTATTTTGTCAGCTTATACAGGTAATTTTTTTTTGGGGGTCAATGCTGAATAAACTAACCAGACACGAATAAATTTTGCACGTTATCACAGGTAGAGAACGTTACCTGATCTAGTAAGGTTAGTGTTGATTGGTTGGTTGAGACGCCTCCTACCTGCCTCCTACCTGTAATAATCAATTGGTTGTGGTGTAAAAGAAGTACCTCATGCCTTAAGGTTGACCCTCGTGTGTTCATCTCCATTACTAACTACGGTGCCTCGACGTTAGACAGAGGTATTGAGGGGGATCTACAGTCAAAGATCATCGACTGTCTCTTTATCTTGAGGTGTGGGCAAGCTGAGCGCAGGAGATGGCTTAAAAGTGTACGTTCCTCCCCGCTTGATTGTACGTTACATCAAGAGAGAAAAGTCGTTAATCCCCGTCCCAACCTCCTCCTCCTCCTCGTTCTTCTTCTCCTTCTTCTGCTCCTCCCCGTTCTTCTCTTCCTCTCTGTTCTCTTCCTCCCAGTTCTCTTTCCCATCTTTCTCTTCTTATTCTTCCTTCCCGTTATTCTCGACCTTTCTGTTCTCCTCCTTCCCTTCCTCCTCCTCCACTTTCTCCGTTCTAGGATATGATGTCACCACAGACACTCCTCGATGCCATATCCTTCTGCAGTAGTGAAGGTTATGTAGGATCGAATCTCCTTTCTCGTCAGGTAAAAGAAAATTATTTCAAGACAAACTCCTTCGATTTTGAACTCATTTGCATATCTTGAGTTACTCTTATTAGACGAAAAAAAATACATAGACAGATTTCAACTTTATTTATGACTTTATTTATCTTGGTTAATTAAATAAATACATCAATTAACTCTGGCAGATGGTACGCTGCAGAAGGTAAAACATCATTACACAGCGAGTGGTGACAGATGGTACAAAACATCACTGAACCCTAACAGATGGTACAAAACATCACTGAACCCTAACAGATGGTACAAAACATCACTGAACCCTGACAGATGGTACAAAACATCACTGAACCCTAACAGATGGTACAAAACATCACTGAACCCTGACAGATGGTACACGACATCAATTAACACCATCACAAGACAGCGTGGACAGGTTGATGTCTCACTCAGGTACTAACCATGACAAGTGGGAGGATTGATGATGGACAAGTTGACATACGACGGCTGTAAAGTGACGGATGGCAAGCAATTAGTCGTACCAAACTACCTCGCGTAATTACTGATGAGCACTAATGGCCATCAATTAACGAATGGTGTTCTTGAGATAACAAAGACGTCAAGTAGAGTTCAAAAGTTCTAAAGTTCTCAGTTTTTACAAGTTCTAATCAATAGTTTTGGTGTTATTTTATTATATTATTTTGTTGTTTATTCTTTATAACCACAACATGAATACCCAAAATAACATAAAAATACTAAAAAAAATAAAAGTAAAATACATATTAAAAAAATAATAAAAAAAAATGCAAAATAAATAAAAATGGTAAAAAAATGAATATGTAAAAATATTCACCTGTCCCACACATTCACACGAGGCGCTAAGATGTGTTGTCAAATAAACATATCACATTTTTCTTTACCACCTTAAGTAAAGCTTCAGTAATCCTTATGATCTAAACGAGTACTGAATATTTATCAACTTCTCACGTCACTTTCATAGATTTATGCTCAATTTCTACACGTAAATTATCTTAGCGTGGAGACAGGTAACGAAAAAAATTATTAAAAATTAAAATCTTAGGAATTAATATATACGGCGTGTCAGTTTAATGTGCAGGTTGTTATGGCCATTGGTGGACGCCCTTCGGGTTTTTTGTGATTTAGAAATATTTGATAGAGAGATAGACAGATAGATAGATAGATAGACAGAAAAGTATTCAATAAAACTGCTATAAAAGTTCACAATGTTCCAGAATGTACAGAAGCAGTGCAGGTACACAGTGCAGGTACACAGTGCAGGTACACAGTGCAGTATACATTACACTCGCTACAGAAAGTATCTACAAGGTGAGGTCAGGTGGATGTCAAAATGAACACTACGACTCCTATTATCTCGGTAGGGTTGTTCCAAGTCCTCGTGTCGTAAAGATAACACGGTATCTAGAGACTCCAGGCCACCCCCCCCTCCCTATGAACCCTAGATTAGGTGAAAGATTCTGATCCATGAGTCGATAATCTCGGGGGGTCACACATCAGGGAGAGGGTGGATTAAAAAAACGCGATTTGTTTTCTTTAACTTTATAGAGTATCGTCCATTGGCAATTCTCTTCCACTTTATCCTCATATTTCGTCTATTTACAATGTTGATTTTCAGGGAGGAACTTAGTTGTTGGTGGGGGGGAGGGGGTGGTTGAGACAGTCATTGGTCTACAAACACCACACAGTTAGGTTGGGTGTGGCCGGAAGTGTCAGGACAGAGTCAGCAGCTGTGGTTGGGTGTGGCCGGAAGTGTCAGGACAGAGTCAGCAGCTGTGGTTGGGTGTGGTGAAAGTGTCAGGACAGAGTCAGCAGCTGTGGTTGGGTGTGGCCTGAAGTGGGACAGAGTCAGCAGCTGTGGTTGGAGAGTCAGACAAGTCAGCAGCTGTGGTTGGTGTGGCCAATGTCAGGACAGAGTCAGCAGCTGTGGTTGGGTGTGGCAAGTGTCAGGACAGAGTCAGCAGCTGTGGTTGGGTGTGGCCAGAAGTGTCAGGACAGAGTCAGCAGCTGTGGTTGGGTGTGGCCGGAAGTGTCAGGACAGAGTCAGCAGCTGTGGTTGGGTGTGGCCAGAAGTGTCAGGACAGAGTCACAGCTGTGGTTTGGGTGTGTGAGTCAGTGCAGGACAAAGTCAGTGGTTGGGTGTGGCCTCAGGACAGAAGTCAGCAGCTGTGGTTGGTGTGGCCGGAAGTGTCAGGACAGAGTCAGCAGCTGTGGTTGGGTGTGGCCGAAAGTGTCAGGACAGAGTCAGCAGCTGTGGTTGGGTGTGGCCGGAAGTGTCAGGACAGAGTCAGCAGCTTGTAGTCTGTCAAGCAACGTTGATATTCTAACTTGTCAAAGAGTCGTGAGGTGTGTGGCGAGCAACACACAGACAGACGTGACTGAATGTTGCTGGTCTGACTGGAATGTATAATTGAAACAAAATTCCCTATTCAGTTTTGTCAGTACCTGGTATCATTTACCTGATGGTCATGGTAGGCTGAGGTTCCAGCATCTATATACTCAAGATCTGTCTTTGTATTCTGTATAGTGTTGTCGTCATGTTGTTAATAGACTGTCTCCACTAATCTGGCGTAAATTATGAAAAAAAGGAAGAGTTCAGCAGCTATAAACCAGTCACATAAATGACCCACAAGAGTCCTGTCGCCTCTCCTCCTGGACCACGAACCCCGAGGTCCAGACTCGTGAACCCGAACATTTAAACACAAACTACTGGTCACGTCCGTATACATGGTGCTTAAATTGACCGCTAAATCGACTTCCATTCAACAGTTTCATGAGTTGTAATAAATCCAGAATTTAACTTCTACAAGGCATCTCCTGGGTGTCTGTAACCATAACCTCTCCACGGTAACCAACCAGAAGAAGGGCGCCTCTTCTATAAAAATAGTTGATTGGTTCATAGAGAATGTTCGTGTAGCTGTCCATTTATTAATACTATGTTCACAATTGGTAAGCAGACCTGTTAATATCTAAAATAATGTTAAATAACTGGACTGTCAAAAAGCAAAGGATTTCAGGTCATTAGCACTTCAGAGAGGATGTTAGAAATTTTTAAATATTTATCATAAAAGGTCGAAGTCAACGATGAAATTCGCTTTCGAATGAAGTTTTTTCATATTTCTTTGTTTTATACCAAACATAAAACAAACAGAAACAAATAATACCAAACATATAGCACAATTGGTAATGTACTACAGTTTGTACAGCTATATATATTCTAAATCATTTATATAACTGATAAAACTCAATAAAAATACGCGCAGTCCGGGGGGTGGGGGGGGGAGGTAAAACGCTCAGGGAAACAGCCATCTTGAGGCACGGTGACGGCACATACAACAAGTGTCAACTTTCAATTGTCAACAGATGTCAGCGCTGTAGTACTCAACAAAAACATTTCTCACACCCATGAGCAGATTATTATATATTTTATCCACTAACTTAGCATTCCCTATCTTAAATACTGAGCGTTGTGACAAGATTTAAGTAATAATACTCGTATATGCTACCAAGTGTTAAGAAGCGATGTTCAGATTTAACCAGTGCATCAGGTCGACATACTGCCATAGTCTTTGGCATATGACAGTACAAAGATTATAAACACGGACAATTTCCTATGGTTGTGACAATATTAACATCAGTATTAGTTTTAGTATTAATAGTAATATTATATGTATAAATCTAATCATATGTGTTTCACTAAATCGTCAAATCATGTTCAATTTGTACCCATAATTTTCCTTATTGCAAAACTACATGACACCAGATACATTTCTTTCACCCATCTATTTATATTTATTTTATTAATATTATTTAATCATATACTACAACGAAACACAAACTTGAAATGATAAAATAAGTAAAAAGTTAAAGAATTTAGCAAGACAACTAATGTTCACTGACTGGCGCCAATCAGACACCAGCCAGTGTTAGGTAGACGACGCCATTGTCTGTCCCACGTCTACTTTAAAACACATTGCTGGAATAATGACACTACAGACATCTACGATAAAAGTGATCTCTTTTAAGTGGAAATAAGTGCTATCGGTTAAGTGAAAATAAGTGAAAATTTAACGACTTTGGCATGACACCACCAGCAGACAACCAGTGAGTAATTTTATTGTTTGGTAATATTCATGTTCAAGCTTTAGCTGCTACCTGACGAAATTTATTCATAGAAACTAAAAGCTTACTTACCTCGAGGAACAGACATATAGTGTAGGAGGAATACGTTTTTTGCGAGATACACTGGCAGCCACTAGTGTCAGATTTACACTAAGAATTGATCATTTTCAGAAAGGAAGTATAATTTAAGAATCGGAAAAATGTCAGCCAGGGAACTCTTATATTGATTACTATATAATGAGATAGATTATTATAAACATGATTATTATAAATAAGAATACTTTTACCTTTAGTGTTTCTCGAACTTTTATTTCCCGTTTTCTAACTTCTATTTCAAGTTTCGTTCTGTATCCTTCTTCACTCTAAGCCAGGGTAGACGGTAATTTTTTATAAGTGGACTCTCACCTATTTTAAGGTTTTAAATAGATGCAATAGATATATCTCATCATTCTGAGTAACTTTCATTCTATACACTTCCGTTGCAAATGAATAATTATGAACCTATTAGGACCTGACCTAACCAACCAAAGAAACCTACCTAACCTTACATTACTTCCTAACGGGGGGAGGAGGGGCGGCGGATCCCCCACTATATTAAACATAAATTATTTAATTTGTTATCTGGTAGCAATGAAAGCAACTTCCTTGAAGCATAATGGTGTAATTTTACGTAGTTTTGTTGACGTGAGAGTACGCTCACTCACCCCGACGGGTCGGTTGTAGAGCAACAGACGACGCGTGATGAATCAGCAGATTTATGGTAAATAGCCAAAAATTTTAAATCTCTCTCTTACATGTAATTTGCAATAGAAATACCACAAGGAGAAGTGATAGAGGTGGGCTAGATCTACCTATAGCAGTTATTCATTTGCAAACTTTTAAGATTCCATTTGTGAAATAATATTGGTTAGATGTGTATTTGATATTGGAGTCATTAGGTTAGGTTAGGTTAGGTTCTTGCTGATCTTTTTGTTTGAAAAAAAAAAATCCTCTACCATTTTTGGGATGTTCTTGATAAACTGAAGAACGTTTCTTCAATTGAAAAGTTTCCTAATTTGCCTGTTGTTAAATATCACTTTTAAAGTTTTCCGTAATAAGTTAGGTTTTGTTAGGTTTGGTTTCGTCAAATGCCCTTCCAATATACAAATCAATATAGTGTTATAGAGTTCCGTGATTGATCTTTTCCGATTCTACCAAATTCTATTTTATTTTAAGAGCATAAATTTGGAAATAACTTTAGTATTTTAGGTGAGGTCTAGTAAGTTATGAAAGATTACAGACCTAAATATTTTGCCACATGTAAGGTAGTAGGTGGTAGGCAGCTATCAAACAGGGAGGTTCTACCGCCTGGGAAGATATTGGAAACATAATGTGTTGTCTAATGGTAGACCCTGCTGCCTTATGGCATCACAAAAATTGTGACCACATCCAAGGTTGCTGATCTGTCTTTCTGCCTCAATTAAACACAATTGCAGGGTCTCAATTGTTTCTCTTACTTGACAACACAACATACAGTATATTGTTTCTCACTATTTTTTTTTATTTTTTATAGTTCTTTATTATTATTATTATTATTATTATTATTATTATTATTATTATTATTATTATTATTATTATTGTTGTTGTTGTTGTTGTTGTTGTTGTTGTTGTTGTTGTTGTTGTTATTATCAATATTATTTTGTTTTACTTTTATTATAAATTTTATTTACTATGAATAATTATTACATTTTCACCCCCCAGGCCCTGATGTGGGTCAGTGACCTGTGCCCGGGTGGGCTAATCCCCTTAAAAAAAAAAATTACTCGCTACTGACGTTTTGGGTGCCAATGATGTCCTATTAGAAATTCTTAAGATTTTTTCACCACAATATTTCAGGAATGATATGTTCTGGTTATTTGTTTAGTCCGTTCACGCTGTTTGAGAGGTTATGTCAGACCTTATTGATACTTGGTCACCATCTTATGTCAATAAAAAAATATCCAGGAAGAACAACAATAATTTCTGACTAAAAGGAACCATTCGCTGGATGGTGTGCCAAGAGTTGCTCCTCCATTTACAGAAAACTGTCAAATATTCTAAAGGTGAAGTGACACAAAATGCATTCCTCCGCTTTTCGTATGTTTCTCAAGGTAAGAAAACCTTATCCCCTATGAAGAAATTTTGTCAGGTAGCTCTTAAGGCCAGATCACTCGTGTCGAGTATTACTGAGCAAACATACTCTGACAAACTATTATCATATTCTTAATTTTTTTGATGGCAAATATGTCTTAAAAAATGCTAAACACAAGAATACTGATACAGAGGTGTACATATAGCTTTGTAAATTGTTATTTATACTGTGAACGTGCCATAAGTGGGTAATATGCTTCGGTAAATTTTTACATGTGAACTCTGGCGATTTTAAGGTTTTAAACACATGCATTGATATATTTCATCATCTTGAGTAACTTTCATTCTATACACTCCTGTCGCAAATGGATAATAATGAACCGAATAGAACTTGACCTTGACCTAACCAACTATAGAAGCCTACCTAACTTCCTAACCGGAGGCTCTGCCCACCACGCCCCTGCCATAGTAAACAGAGAGTACCTATTTTGTTATCTGGCACCAATGAAAGCAACTTTGTTGAAGAATCATGATGTGAATTTACATTTTTGTGGACATGAGAGTATGCTCGAACCAAGCTAGTTGGTAGTGAACAGACGACACTTGGTGACTCGGCAGATTTTTCGGAGAAGTATTTACGGTAAATATCTTCTTTTTTTTATTGATAGAAATGCCATGAGGAAAAGTGATAGAGAGATTAGTGAGATCTACCTATAGCAACTATTCATTTGCAAACATCTTTTGAAAGTTCACTTGTAAAGTAATACCTATGCTTCTCTGTACAGAGACATTGACAAGACCTTTTGACATTATAATGTTATTACTGTGCTTCAACATCTGATGCCTTAAAGCACCTAGCAAGGTTTATAATCACTACCGTAGAACCAAATGATGATCAAGATGGCGTATTAATTTTAAATAAGACATTGTAATAGAATGAAAAATTAAGGAATATTGAAGGATGTGTGTTCTTTGGGATTACTTTGTGTCGTATATCTCTCCAAGTTGAATAAGTATGAGAGTAAGAATGCAACTTGGTGCTGCACAGCAGACTGTGGAGTGCTGGCTGATGTATAACTACCCATATGGCTGCCTATATTTAAATGGTTTAACATTAAAAGGACATGTCTCTGTGGATCTGTCTGTCTGTTGGTCTCTGTATTCAGCCTTAGCTCTTGAATGAAAGCAATTAGAGACCTTAAGCTTCACAAACATAATTGGTAATGTCAAAATTTCAGCTCTGATGGCAATGGTTAGTGGTCCCTTCCAGCGAGAATCATAGATACATTTTTTTATTTGTTATAGAATGTCACAGGCATGTCAGTAGTGGTATGGGGAAAAGGAAAGAACAATGATAGTTTGTTACATTCATTAGAGTTGTTGACTGTTCCATTGAATAAACACAAATCATCAGCTCTCTGCTATCAAAGGGATGTAAATAATTGCTAATCTACATTCTTATTAGTTAGTAGTAAAGGTGGCGAATCATATATTGGAATTGGTTGATGATTTTTGGGGGGGGTCAATTAGTAATTTCGGCCAACCACGGCCCTCGAGTTGAGCAATGTGTTTTTTCCAGTGGTTTCGACAATTTTAAGACACTTTTCTTCAATGACATTTCTCTCACAAACGCCTTAAATATACCAGGGGATCCAGAGGTTAGGTTAGGTAATTTTAGGTCATTTGCGAGGTTCACATCATAGAAGAAAAGTGGCTTAACATTGTCAAAACCATCGGTCAAACATATTGTTCAACTCTAGAGGCATGGTTGGTCGAAACTACAAATTTACCTTTTTTTATTTATCTGTGATGAAGGCCATTGGTACAATACCTGAAGTGTGGCAGTACTTTAAAATTCTTAGGGAGTTATAGTTTTTTTTATCATGGTAGTAGTGTCAAAGAAGTGCAACTACTGTATTGTGACGGGGCTTATTGTTTTACAGTTTTTTAACGAGCTTACTGTAATAAAAATTTGTATCTAACATTGGTTTATGGTTTTACAGGTAAGAACTTCAGAAGCGTTTGTGGTGAGTACAAAGTCCTGATTGTTTGAAGCTTCATCATAATTTGCATCAGCTACAGTAGGTAAGGTTATACTAGGGTGCAGTTTTATAAAGTGGGGTTGAACTTTGAATCCTGAGCCTTGCTTTGTCAGGGTGCAGACTCTTTTTATTGAGTGCATCTTACTAACCCTGCAGACAGTACAGTACAAGCAACCAAGCAGTGTTAGGTTAGGTTATAATATACAATAAAGGTTTTATTAAAGGTATAAGCAACACTTACCATGAGGTTTATAAAGGTAAATAGTGTTTTTCAGATGGGGTAATGTTCATGTATTTTAGTGCAATAAAAAGGTAATTTTTTCAGATGCAGATGATATACACATGTATTTCTTTCTCGCTGCATATTATAATTAGGTTTACTTTTGTTGTCCTTGTGGCATGGTGGTAGCAGAGGTCCAGGGTTTGATTCCTGACAAGTGAGGTATTGTTTGTATATGGAAGTCCACGTGCTGTATTAGTGCAACAGTTTTTTAAAGCTGTTTTCAGGATCAGCTCAAACATTATTTGTATATGAATTTCGGTGTACTGCTTGTGCACATTTTTTGGGATGGGGAGAATACCTGATAAAGTTCATGCACTTCCTTTAATGCAGCAAGAAGCAAAAATACTATTATTTTTGTTTCTTTAGTTCCTTTGGAAAGGACCCCAAACCAATTCTTTCGTCACATTCCATTTTTCTTTCCATCAGTTCATTTGCTTTTTTCTCGTTCACACAAGTGTGAGGTTTTCTCGGTTTAGCACAAAAACAAATAGTCTTGTTTTTGTAAGTTCATCACAGATGTTAATGATCTTCAGCTCAAAGATGTAATCCTTGTACAGTAATGTACTAACTTTCCCAAAACAACACCTGTAGTTTTTCAAATCGATATAAATGCACTCCAGTTAAAAATGTATGCATGAAAATTTGAGTTTATATTGAGGGTTTATGCATCGATTAAGAGCGTTATCATTACTGGTCCTGGGCACTGTAAGGGTTAACCCCCATATAATAAAAACTAAATGAGAATTACACAAAATCTTCCTCACTCAGTTCTTTATTAAAATATAAGGCCCTCACCATCAGCTGTCAATAGTAAAAGAACATTGAAATTTTGAAGGGGGTTATACATACATACATACATACATACATACATACATACATACCAACTACAGTCATCAAAGACCAAACACCGCACAATACAATATCATGATGACAACCCTAGTTTAAGCCATGGTACTAACACGTGCTCACAACTAGACCCTCGTGTGTGTGTCATAAGACTTGCTCGCCCCCTGATTGAACGACCAGCGTGTGTACCTTCTCGATGATACGAGTATTTATCAATTTAATTTACATACTGGCCAATGTACCATCCGAGGTAGTTACCATACTTTGTACTTACTGTCTCATTGAAATCACCCAATTTGAAAACTCGCTAAATTCTTCACTCTATGAATAGGAATTAAGTTTTCATTGTACTACGTATCTTAATGATCTACTAAACACTGTCTATGATAAACAGTACCTCATTTGCATACGGTAATATATCTATAAATTACAAAGTATAACCAACCAAGATTATCTCCTATTATGATGTGAATTATCGAGATCAATTATCGCAAGAAACTCGGTCCATTACTGTCAATATACATACGGATTCATATATCACACGCACTAATTGGATCATTAGAAGTTTATGAATTCATTAACTCAGAGTCCAAACCGGTAAAGAGTTGAGTCATTGGGCAGCGGAACGCATCGAAATTCACAAGAGGCCTCAGTGACCCTCAGTTTGGTGGGGCTACTCGAAACACAATGGTGATGCCGACTGGGAGTAATTCCTATCACGACTTGTGGGAATAATTTCTCCTCTAATAAAATAGCTCTTGATGTTTGATATATACGAATGAATATATTAAAGAGTGCTTGTTGCTAGGTAGGGTAGAACTGACTAGAGAGAGAGAGGTAGGCTAGAGTGCGTTGTAAGGTTAGTGGCATCGGGAAATAAATAGATTGACAAAAGGTCTTAGACAACACGTACACGAAGTTGTTGCCAGGATGGTGATAGGTCGTCTTCCCTGTTTGAGTATTTCGAGTATCGTGAATTAGAGATTGTTTTGATACCCTTATACCCACACCATACACCCTACCCACACCACAGACTATACCCACACCACACACCATACCCACACCATACACCATACCCACACCACACACCATACCCACACCACACACCATACCCACACCACACACCATACCCACACCACACACCATACCCACACCACACACCATACCCCACACACCCACACACACCATGCCTGCTACCACCATGCCCCACACACACACCACACACACCATACCCACACCACACACCATACCCACACCACCATACCCTATACCCACACCACAACAGAACGATTCTTCGCCTTAACCTAACCTCGTAATTAAAACCAAACAAATGGCGACACGGCGAGCAATGTATGTTGAGAAATATCTAACGTTGTCTACTGTACCCACGAAGACATAGAGAACGGTGCTTAATAACCCTCGCAGCTGTGGTAACCCGTGTCTCCAAACAGCCAACCTACAGTAAATGACCTATAGCAAATCTATCCACCAATCACATCCGCCGTTACACAACCAATAGCCACTCATTCAAAACAGTGATATACTACTACTGCGACGGTGTCGTTTGGAGACACGGGTTGTGGTGATGTTTGTGAAATAACGCAGGAGAATAATTGGGTTTTGTTTTAATATTGTATTATATTTAGTAATAGATATCTCCAGAAACCTTAATTAAAAACCAACGCCTTGTACAGGTTCTCGAGAGTTTTAATCACCCACCAAGACGCTTACAGTATATTTTGCTCTCAATCACTAACTTAACTCTTACCCATCATTCAACTCACCCCTCCCCTCCCCCTTCCCTCCCCCTCCCCCGTAATGAACCATCGCACTTGACTCACACCCCACTTACTTCATTACCTATATCAGTTTTGTTCTCTTCCTCAGTTTACCTTGGCTGCTTATCGACATTTAGCGATTAATACTACCATTTCCCAAGTCCTTCCGAGGCTGAGGCAAAACTCTCTCTCTCTCTCTCTCTCTCTCTCTCTCTCTCGTGTGCTTCCTCGGGTAGTGAACTGCTTAGTAATGATGGCCTGTGGAGCGTCTTGGGGGATAGAGAGATATATACTGTATATAGTGTTGTAGCTGACAGGACTTCTTGATGCTGAGGTTAGTGCTGTGGTGAACTGACTGTGTGTTTTGTTGTTGTTTAGGGAGAACATTTGACGCTGAAGTTAATGTAAATATTCGTGTGCTACAACAAAAACCATTTACGTTCTTGGTGTGAGTGTTTTGGTCCCACGTGTTGAGGTTTCAGAACAGACGTGTGTTACTCAAGACCTGCCAGGTTAACGAAGGCTCGCTTAGATAACCCACACCTTTGCGCCCCTCGACCGATCCACCTGCAAAAAAGTCTCCAATCGGCCATAGGTAATCGTTTCCACCTTTATGACAGCCATAACTTAAGAGGCATTCCGTTCCAGCCCTTGATATCATACATCGCCTTCTGACGTATATTACAGACTTCATCGACCTGCAGTAAGTAACGATCGGGTTTATTGCCCGCAGAGTCTAGCAAAAAGTAGCTCTAAAATGTACCAATGGGCCCTGTGGCGTGACGCTCCAGCCAACGTAAATTGAGACCTACGTCAAGTGTCTGAGCACAAAACAAATACAGCCGTCGTGTATATAACAAGTAACGAAGGAACAAGTATCATAAGAACCTGTTTCATGTTCTTGTTTTACTGGTAGTGAGATTTTTTGACGCTGGTAGAAAAGCCCATCAGAGATAAGAGTCAAGAGGTGGTTAGTGTCGCGATGCCTCTAACACACACACACACACACACACGAGAAGCGTCCATCTCCTTATTACACACCTGGTTCTCCATCACGGTCAGCGGAGCGTGGGGAGTACGAGGTGAGGTTTTGCTCCACTTGTGATACACGAGCGATGAGTCTTACCTGTCAGTTCTCACCAAAAGTCCAAATACACCGAGAATTTACTCCCTGCCTTCAACACACCTCCTTCATATGGCAAAGAGACGCACCTGTGTAACGAGATCTGATGGTGATGTTTAGAGATGACGGGTGCTCTCTTGCCCGCCAGACAGTGAGGCGGTGGGTTCCTCAGACAAAGATCTCCGAGTGGTAATTGGCAGAGAGTGATAGATCGTCATAGCCAACCATAACACAGACGAGCATGGTAATCAGTCGAGGATGGTGGGGGGGGGGGTCAGGGCGGGATCAGGGCTATATCGTCATTATTCACTCTCCTTTCTGGTATGTATCGTAATTAGGTCTGGCCTGACTTAATGACATGGGTCTCAACCTGCAGGCCTGATGAATACCGTCCATCCGGTCTTCCTCTCTCTCCTCTCCTCTCTCATATCTTCTCCTGGTTCATGATGACACAATCTAATTCATGTCCTTAAATTATATCAAGTACCTGACCTGTACCACCAACTAGTACCTGACCTGTACCACCAACTAGTACCTGACCTGTACCACCAACTAGTACCTGACCTGTACCACCAACTAGTACCTGACCTGTACCACCAACTAGTACCTGACCTGTACCACCAACAAGTACATTAACCCACCACCACCAAGTACCTGACCTGTACCACCAACTAGTACCTGACCTGTACCACCAACTAGTACCTGACCTGTACCACTAACTAGTACCTGACCTGTACCACCAACTAGTACCTGACCTGTACCACCAACTAGTACCTGACCTGTACCACTAACTAGTACCTGACCTGTACCACCAACTAGTACCTGACCTGTACCACCAACTAGTACCTGACCTGTACCACCAACTAGTACCTGACCTACCAACTAGTACCTGACCTTACCACCAAACCACAGTACTACCTACACACCTGTACCACCAACAAGTATCTGACCTGGAACACCAAGTTGGTTGGTTGTCATCACTTACTTGTTGGTGGTACAGGTTAGGCACTCTGGTGAAACAGGTCAGGTACAGTTGGTAGTACAGGTCAGGTACTTGCTGGTGGTACAGGTCAGGTACGAGTTGGTGGTACAGGTCGTACCTAACCTGTACCATCAAGTAATATTTTCTCTGATTCTTGTTCTGTTTCTTTCTGACTCTATATTTATCTCTGTCTCTCTCACCGTCACTACACTAGTTCTGTACAGTATTTCCAGCCAGACTTTTATTCACACACACACACACACACACACACACACTTGACACTAATCTTCAAAACAGTTTCTCTTACCCCAGCTTGCATCTTACCTCCTTCCACCTGCCCATACCTGTTACGGTCATTTCCACTTTCCACGCTGATCACGCAGCCATTGTACCTGCAGGAAACATTGACCAATTTAAACATTTATTGCTGGAGAATGTTTAAGTTGTGTTTAGTAAAGCTCAGGGTCTATGTTTTTTTTTATATGATTTGACTGGTATGTTTTGGTTTGAGAATGTTTAGTTTATGTTTGCAAGTACAGCTTTGAGGAAACATTGGGTATTTTATTTTAACATTTATTGCTGGAGAATGTTTTGGTCTGTTTCTTCTGACCTGACTGATAAGTGTTTGGGTTCGAGGATTTTTTTTTTCAAGTACAGTTAAAGGCAGTCATTATGCTGTGAGGACATAACCTACTGACAATCAATTCTGACCAGCATTCTGATCAATCCTGACAAACATTTGACCAACATTCTGACCATCAATCTGACCAATCCTGACCAACATCCTGACCAATTCTGACCAACATTTTTACCAACATTCCCTTCAAAAACATTCTTATTAAGCCTCTCTAATTACTACAGGACTAATATTCATCCTTACCTGAGTAACTAAATTACCTTACCTGAAAAAAAGACTGCAAGAAAATTAGCTATCTATACACACCTGTGGCTTAAAGTTAATTACCTTACCTGTAAAATTTCAATAAAACTCGGATCCATATTTACCTGTTGATTCAAAATTAATTACTTTACCTTTATAATGACTACAAGACAAATAACCTTTCATATATACCTGTAGAACTAATTACCTAACCTAAGCCAATCCTATGTCGTCTTGAACCATTAAAAACATTAGAATGCAACAGCCACAAATACTTTAAAAGCAAACATTATCATCACCATTCTCCTCACGTTACTAAAACACACACCACACTTACACTGGGAACATTAACCCTTATGTACGTGCGGTAATTACGTCACAATCCCTTCCCTCCCTCCTCCCTCTCCCCCACTGACATACATTCCCCCACTAAAGAATACATAATACAGATACATAACACTTCTACCACATAACTATCTTGTTCCTCACCTAAAGCATTACAAAGAAACACCATATACATAGTTGGTACAAAATTTTAATCGTGTCTCTGCTCACGTTACAACAAGACGAGGCAGAAACTTAATTCCCCATACTGTCACCTCCAATGACTCGCCTCTGTCTGACGTGATAATAATCCTGAGGTTGAGAGAGAGAGAGTTGGGGTACATTTCAGAACATAGTCTTGGGTTGGGTACATGGACAAGGAATGTTGAGCTAAGAGGATTATCAGGAGTGGTGGGTTATGTGTGGGGTTTGATAAGTGGTGGGTATGTGTGTGTGGGTTTGATAAGAGGGTGGGTTATGTGTGTGTGGGTTTGATAAGGAGTGGTGGGTTATGTGTGTGGGTTTGATAAGGAGTGGGTGGTGGGTTTGACGTGTGTGGGTTTCGATAAGGAGTGGTGGGTTATGTGTGTGGGTTTGATAAGGAGTGGTGGGTTATGTGTGTGTGGGTTCGATAAGGGTGTGGGTTATGTGTGTGGGTTTGATAAGGAGGTTATGTGTGTGGGTTTGATAAGAGTGGTTTGATAAGGTGGTGGGGTAATATGTGTGGGTTTGATAAAGAGTGGTGTGGGTTATGTGTGTGTGGGTTTGATAGTGGTGGGTTATGTGGGTGGGTTTGATAAAAGTGGGTTATGTGTGTGGGTTTGATAAAAGTGGTGGGTTATGTGTGTGGGTTTGATAAAGAGTGTGTGTGGGTTTGATATGTGTGTGTGTGGGTTTGATAGGGTGTAGTGGGTTATGTGTGTGTGGGTTTGATAAGTGGTGGGATGTGTGTGTGGGTTTGATGTGTGGGTTGTGTTGATTAGGGTTAGTGGTGGGTTATGTGTGTGTGGGTTTGATAAGGAGTGGTGGGCTAAAATAGCTCACATACGGGTAAGAAACATCATTCTTTGTCAGAGAGAGAGAGAATAAACCAAGCACACAACACACACACACACACACACACACACAACACACACAAACCAATCACATTCCATCATTCTAGACATCAATCACAGCAAAATGTCAACAAGTTCCTCAGCCGCAATAACCTGCTATCGTTCTCACCCAACACACACAAACTGCCTCCCCCTCACCTCCCCCACCACCTTCCCCCCCCCCCACCCCCCCCCCGGAAAAAAACAACCACTCCAACACTATCACAGTATTTACCCCACTTATTATGGTTGTTGATGGTTATTATTGGGTTGCGATGTTAACTTGTGTGAGATGACGACTAGTTGTCACAGAGAGAGGGGAAAAAAATTAAGGAGGGGTTTTGGTTGTGTCGTAATGTGATGTGAAATTAGACATGGATTTTGTATGTGTGTGTGTGTGTGTGTGTGTGAGTGAGTCGCACCTAAAAACACACACCCACGCACACATACATCACATAAACTCAGATATACTCTACGGGGTTTTCACATAACATAAAAAACATCTATATCAATCTCTCTCTCTCACCTCTGATTGACTTTAACAACATATACCAGGTAAAGTGTTGTGGGGGGCCAGGGAAGGCTTGGAGGTGAGGAAGGAGGGGTGGGAAGGAGGGCTTTCAGGGGGTGTGGGGGGGGAGGGGGGAGGGGAGGCTGAGGGGGAGGTGGAGGAGAGGGTCATTCTGTTCTGTGAGGCCAACTTTTTTGGCTGAACTGAGGCAAGAAGGTTTGGTTGAGGTTATGAGGCTTGAGGTTAGTGAGGCAAGACGAGGTAGCAGGAAGCAAAACGATACAATCACTTAAAACAAAGTGGAATTAGTTCTTGAAGACTATTAAAGAGGGACAACCCCACCCACTCACTCACCCTCACCCACCCACCCACCCACCACCCACCACCCACCCAGCCCACCCACACCCACCCACCCACCAACCCACACACACCCTAACACCCACCAACCAAACACCCACCCACCCACCACCCACCCACACAACCACACCCACCTACAACCCACACCCACCACAACCCACACCCACCCACACACCCAGCCACCAACCCCACACCTACCAACCAACCCACACCCACACCACCCACACCCACCCCACACCAACCCACACCACCCACACCCACACACACACCCACACCCCACACACACACCCAACACACCACCCACACCCACCCCCACACCCACCCAAACACACCCCCACACACCCCACCCACACCCACCCCACACACCCACCACACCCACCACCAACCACCCACCTACCACCCACACCCACCCCCACCACCAACCACCCACACACCCACACACCAACCCACACCCACCCACCCACTCCCATCCACTCACCAACCCACACACCAACCCACACCCACCCACCCACTCCCATCCACTCACCAACCTACTGTGTGTGTGTGTGTAAAGGTGTACTAGTTTGCGTACGTGTCAGTATGTGTCAGAAGAGGCCATGAATCTGACAGTCTGAAAGGCGTGGGGTCAGTAAGACAGACAGATTGACCGACAGACAGACAGACAAGCATACAGACACACTATAAAGAGAGACAAAAGACACGAGCAGACAGACAAACACAAGCAGACAGATGAACAAATATAACACACTATTGCCGCCACATTTCACCTGTACTCTACGGGAATGACACACCTTAGTTCACCGTTCATACTGGTGTTATATAATGTTATAATTGACCCTTTTTTTAAATACATATATTTATTCTCTGTGTTTTTATTTTTTCTCTCTTCCTTTTATTCCTTATTTTTTTTCCTTCTATCATTCCCTTATTTTGTTTTGGTTCCATCTCTCTCTCTCTCTCTCTCTCTCTCTCTCCATTTTTCTTTCTATATCATTCCTTCTCTCTCTCCCTCTTGTTTTCTCTCATCATATCTCTCCTTCTGGCACTAGTCTCTCTCTCTCTCTCTCTCTCTCTCTCTCTCTCTCTCTCTCACTCGTCTCTCTCTCTCTCTCTCTCTCTCTCTCTCTCTCTCTCTCTCTCTCTCTCTCTCTCTCTCTCATATCCAATTCCTTACTCACTTTCCTCGTTCTTACCTAAAAACACACCTCACCAATAACTTATTATCCCACTTACCTGCTTACCTGTCTATTTAATGACCTGTCTAATTACCTACCTGGCGAGTTACCTGCCTGCCTAATTATCTACCTATCTACCTGCTTGTTCATAGTTACTTCCACCTGGATTTACCTCTTTGCTTACCTAGTAATCTACCTGTTCGTCTTCATGCCTAATTACCTGTTAATGATGTACCTGTATTGATATCTATTGCTAATTATCTACTGATCTACCTGTTCCTCTACATTCTACTTACCTACCTACTTACCTACTTAATGGATGATTTGTCTTCTACTTACATTCAATCAGTAATTTCACTTTTGATCTTATATTGACATTTACTCTTTCATATTATCAATTCTCTCTCTCTCTCTCTCTCTCTCTCTCTCTCTCTCATATACCCCATACCTAACAACTTTGGCCTCCTCCTCCTCCTCCTCCTCCTCCTCCTCCATTATACATCTGCATACACAGGAACACACTAAATTAGCACGCGACACATCTCCGTTCGGTACTTTTCATCATCTGGATAATTCTGTGAAAATACCTACGATTATCTGTAATTAATTCTGCGTGTCGATGGATCTAGGAAATAAAGTAATTCTAGGGTCTCGGTGTGCATCTGAGAACGTTTAATTCTAGAGGTTAGGCTAGAGTTGGGATTAGGTTTGGTTGGGTTGGAGGTTTGGTTTGGTTTGGTTTGGTTTGGTTTGGTTTTGGTTGAGTTGGGATTAGGTTAGGTTTTGGTTAGGTTAGGTCAGGTTAGGTTGGGTTAAGGTGCAGCTAGTAGGTAATAATTCTACAAGGAGGATGATAAGTTTTTTTTTTTTTTTTTTTGGTTTGTGGCTGTGCGATGTAGCCAACGACAGTCATATCTGTGGTCGTGTTTATCGGCCGAGGATGATTGAATGTTGTGAGTATTGAGGGTTGGTGGAATTAATGGTGTGTGTGGGGGGGTGTCTTGTCTGTTCTTTATCATCTTGTCTATCAGTATATCTTTTTTTCTCCTCCACCTTATATAAAAAAAAAAAAGCTGAGATATAAGAACAAAAATGAGGAGGAGAAACAGACACAGAGACAGAATCATAAATCGTAAGCACAGTTGATTTACCCTGCATACCTCATCCTATGGCTCCAGACAAAAAAAAAAAATAACTTGAAAAATGAAGAACTCGATTCAGCCCATCAGGAGAAAAGAGCATCCATCAGAATAGCCGCGGTACCTCCTGATCGTCAACACTTTTTGGACCCTGATCGACACCTGGGCTTAACAGGATGGACCTGATCGACACCTGGGCAACTTGGGATATTTTATAACGCTGGGGCTACGTCTATTGAGGTGGAAGTTATGATAACAGGGTGTTTAGCTGTTTTGTAATATGTACTGTGAACTTTTGATTGGCGGGTGAGGTGGTTTGAATAGTTTCTCTGTCTGTCTGTCTTTGTGTCTGTCCTCTTCAATTTATTATTCTTTCTCTAATTCACTGCATTTCTCTCACTCTCTCTCTCTTTCTCTCTCTCTCTCTGTGGATAGTTTGGATACGCCTCCCTGAAGACATATACCGAGCCATAAACATCCATAGCGATCTACCTCAGCCTGCAACACACGTTAAGGTCGACTCCCATAAATCCACAACTACGCCCCCCTCTCTCCCTTCTCCTCCTCCCCCTTTCTCATCTCCTCCTCCCCCCTCTCTCCCTTCTCTTCCTCCCCCCCTCTCCTCCCTTCTCTTCCTCCCCCTCTCCCTCCTCCCTCTTCCTCCTCCTCCTCCCACCCTTATAAAAAAGACAAAATGCCTTCAGTATTTCCAAGAACTGCTTTTGGTTCGGGTTAACATTAATCTCTTAGAACGGTATCATTAACTCTACTCACTATGGTTAATTTTCCTTCATATTCATCAAATTAACTATGTGATTAGGACCGAATGACAGACGTTTTCCATCTGTGTGTCTCTTTATCTGGCTGTAGTTTATCGTCACCACCTCGTTTACTTGAAGTTAATCCAATCACCTCATTTATATCCTACTTGGGATATTTTCGATGAATTGATGATTTGATGATTCATTAACTTGAAGATCCTAGAGTGGGGAGGGGAACTAGTGATTAGTCTTTATCTCTAGGGAGGTATGGTAGTCAGGTGTTGTTTGTGAGGGACTCTAAAAGGGCCAATTGGTCTTTGAGGGTCATTAGACTCCTCGAGAATAAGTGGGTGAAGTTGCTTTACGGAGACGGGATGTGTTATTATGTGTGATGTAGAGGCGAGGTCATCTGGATGCAATGACCACATTATCCACGCCCCTCTTCTCTCTCTCCCTCTCAATCCCTCTCCTCACCTCCAAAGTCCCTCTCACCTCCCTTAACCCCCCCCCTCCCCAAGTCCAACTTAAATAACAAGCACTCTAACCTCCCCCACTTGAAACCTTCCAGAACCATCTTCACACACACACACACACAAGGAAACATGACCTCCTATATGGTATACAACCCTCGTATGCTGTAAGTACCGCCCATGTATATTTTGTGGACAACCATGTAATCCCAAGCTTCCCGACCCATGCTTGATGAAGGTGTATTGAATCATGGCTTAATTATGAGGGACACGAGGAGGAAGTTTTGCAGAAGGAGGCGTGGTAGAGGAGTTAGTATCAGGGATTTTGTAATTTTCCTTTTTTTTTTGTTTTTTTTTCTTTTACTTTTTTCTGTTTTTGTATTATTATTATTTTTTTTGCCTTTTTTCTTTCCTCAATCGTAGGTTTTTTCGAAGGTTTGTTTTGATATGTTTGTTTTGGTGTTTATCTATGTTGGTGTTTGTTTATTTTTTTGGGGCGGATGCTGTGATTGGTCAGTTTGTTGATTGTCTTTACGGACTTGACTGGTGGATGTTGTTGTTGTTTCTCACTTGAGGATTTTTTTTTAAATTTTCTTTGACAGAAAGAGAGATATTAGTTGACAGAGAGAGAGAGAGAGAGAGAGAGAGAGAGAGAGAGAGAGAGAGTACTGTAGTTAGCTGAGTGTGCTTGGGAAGTCGTAAAAATTTAAGTTATTAAGTTAACAGACAGACACGCAAGGCTGGTGGTCCATGTAGAGTTGGCAGGTGGTGTGTGTGTGTGTGCGTGTTGTTACCAAGACACACACACACACACACACACACACACACACACACACACACACACACACACACACATATATATATATAACCAAACCTAAACTAACCCAACCTAACATGGCCTACACTAACCTAACCTAACCAAGATGTCTCTCTCGTAATGGGAAACTCACAGACCTGATAATTATGAGTCACCTGTACAACACCGCTTCAGGATTAATAAAGTTAAAGAAAAATGAAAGAACTCTTTTTCTTCTTGGTATGAATAAGCCAATCATAAGCCTGTCATATATAGAGCTGTTGACGCAGGTAGATTATAGTGCATTTATATTTAGTTGAATTTAGGTAAAGTATTTAAGTGGGTCTGCATAATTATAGAACAAAAAGTTAATATTCTCTGGTCGTTAGTGTCAGTCACGTATAGAACTGCAGACGCATCTAAAAAAAAGCCTACAGACCGACTACAGGCTGACACAGAGAAGTTGACAGTAAAAATATAAATAAAAATAGATAAAAGTCAGGTGTTTTTTTTTACCGCGTAACTATAAAGAGAACAAGAAGAAAAGTATAATATTATAAACTGGCCGCCACAACCTTGTCTGAGGCACCTTACACCGCCACGCCCCGCCACCCTCCTGACAACCATGATATCAGCGTGATTCGGCGGGGTGCAGCCCTTCCATCAAACTATTCCATTAATGTGGTCCCTTGGCAAAGTCTAACGCACATACCTGTTCCTCGCTATTATAAGGCAATTTCCTGTTGAACCACGTATGCAAATTGCCGATTATTATAATTATATCCTCTTGTTTCCTAACCCCTTTCTCCTCCTCCTCGTGAGTGCCAGATTTTCGTTTATCGACTTGGCTGACGTTTGACGGACGTTCCTGTGAGGTAAAAATTTGGGATAATTGGCCCGACACCTGCATGACGGTGGAGGAAGTTTGCGGTTCCCTGCTGGAGGTCCCGGTGGTTCCTCTCTCTCTCTCTCTCTCTCTCTCTCTCTCTCTCTCTCTCTCTCTTACGTCTGAGGGTTCATAGCCTCGATAATTACTTGTTTTGCATTATCTTCTTCCGGTAGCAACAGGGCGGTTTCGCTTTCCCGTCCGGTGTGTGCGTGTGTGTGCGTGTGTTTGTGTAAGTTTCGCCTGTGTGTGTGTACGGAAAGTTTGCCTGTGTGTACTTGTGAGATTTATATATATATATATATATGTGTGTGTGTGTGTGTGTGTGTATATGTATGTTTCTGTACAACAATTTTGGCTCTGTGTGTGTGTACAGTTGGCGACATTTCCGACTGGTACACTGAGCGTTGTCTCCGTGAAGTGTGAACCCCGGGAGTATCGGAGCGTGAATCCGAAGCCTCTTAGTTACTGGGTGAGACGTGAGGTCCACACAGTAACCTGGGACCACAGTGATATACTCATTACCTGGTCGTTTATATTGATGTAGTTATGGAGGCTTTTAACGTGGAGTGGATAACACTTGTCCTGCAGTGTGAGGCTCAAACAGTTGGTTATAAATCTACCGCTTCATTTATCCTCAAGCAAAGAGACGGTAGTATAGTGATAAGCTTTATGGAGTGTGGTGTGGCGGCGGTGGTGTAGTGTGGCGGCGGTGGTGTAGTGTGGCGGTGGTGGTGTAGTGTGGCGGTGGTGGTGTGGTGCGGTGCCTCGGATTCTGAGACAAAGTCAATATATAGTCTACCCAACCGCATTTCTGTTCATTCACCGATTTTACTCCCACTCACTCTCTCATGCCTCCTTCACCCCTCACACATCATCCTCTCCTTCATCTGTTTACCTAATATCATTTACGTGACGGGAGAAGCATCATCTCTGACCATTACACACATAATTACACCCTTATTGAGGTAACATACAAGCCCCACATATAAATATCATTTCTCCTCATACAAAGACACATTTGATCATGGCTCAGGTTTGGCCCAAAGTCCACACACTATAGCAGGCATGATACAGTAATGTTTTATTTGTTCAGCTCAATGACTCTACAAATAAATGTAAAGTATCAAAATTCAGAGATTAAGTTTTTCTCACTTGGATGGTGGTGGTGACTGGTGAGGCAAAACATAACACGGCATAACCTCTACAACACCCACAACTCAACCACCACAACACAACAAACACAACACCCACACCACAACACAACACCCACACCACAACACCCACACCATAACCTCCACAACAAAACCTCCTCAACACCCACACCACAATTTCCACAACACTAACAATACAACCTCTCCAACACCCACACCACAACACCCCCACACAACACCCACACCACAACCTCCCCAACACCTCACCACAACTCCCCAACACCCCACACAACACCCACACCACAACCTCCACAACACCCACACCACAACCTCCCCAACACCACACCACAACTCCCAACACTCAACCCCCACCACAACACCCCCACAACCCCCACATCTCACAACACACTATACGGCTGGATAAATAATGACACGATTACACACACACACTAGGAAAGAAAGAAGCCTTGCCACCTTGCTAATTTTATACGTCAGTTCAAGTGATTATGAAAATTCCTCTTAGCGAACAGTGTCGTTAGCGATAAGTATAGCCAAGATAGTATATATTAAGTAGTTACCTGAGATAATATTTCCATTGGATGACGCTCTATTACAGGTGGTAGTGAGTGAACTACAGGATCCGGAAAGGTATTTTTAATTGGAGGAAATGTATACATGTTTATAATAGAAGCCAAAGGGGTTTTATTCCCTACTAGTACACGTATCTGTTGAATAGTAATGCCAACTGGTTTTTATATTGACGGTGTTTGTGATGTTTTAAAAGAGTAATGGGGAGATATTTTGGTGCATTATTTTAAAGGCTGTGTGTGTGTGTGTGTGTGTACATCACTATTTATGTATGTTTTGTATATCGTGGATTTCCCTGACTCTATTGACAAAAGGCATTAAACTCCTATAATCCGACGCTAATTAAAGAAAAAAATATAACCCTACCCAATACTGATATATTAGCCCCTCCTATAACTTATTAACAGAAATATTTACGAAATATATTATAATTTTGATCTTACGGCAAGGCCTTGGGTTCGTAACACTCGTCTTGCCCTCGGCGCCCACCATTTCTCTGTGGATGTCGGTCACACTAGAATATCCCGTTATAGTACCTCCTTCTTTCCTCACACAGCCAAACTGTAGAATGCTCTGCTGTCTTCTGTGTTTCCATACTCTTACAAACTGTCTCACTTTAAAAAGCTGGTTTTCCGGGATCTTCGTGATGTAGATTAATAAAGTCTTTTAAGCTTCTATTTTGAATTTCTTTTTACTCTTATTTTTTCGCCCCCCAGATTCCGTTGTGGGCCGATGACGTGTGTCCGGACGGGCTATATAACTGCACTATATAAACACAGGTAAGAACTAATATATGATTTTTTGTCACCTGGATGCGAATACCGGTGACTCCTGTATAAGTCTACGGAGTTAACACGAGATATATGGCGTAATAATCTCACTTCTTTGTTATCTATTGGTTTTCTTTCCCTCTTTTACCTCCTCTCTTCTCCTGTTCCTCCTCTTTCCTCTTTTCTACCTTACCTCCTCCTACTTCTCCTACTATTGTTCTCTTATTTTCTCTCTTCTCGCCTTCCTCCTCTTTCCTCTCATCATCCTTCCTCCTCTTTCCTCTCTTCTCCTTTCCTCCAATTTCCTCTCTTCATCCTCTTTACTCTCTCCCCCAACCTCCCTTTTCCTTTCTTTACTTAACCTAACCCCACCTAACCAACACTAATCTAGAATCGAATATTTTATAAGTTAGCCTTGACTAATCCTCGTCATTCACCTCATCACTAACTCTCAAACGTATTCAGTACATCAAAATAAACCTCTAAGATGAGATCCCATCACATAATAACCCGAAGCAAAACGTCGGAGCTAAATTGAACACCTCGCTATTCTACGTTCGTTTATTTCAGTCCACAGGAAAATTAATAAAAAAAAGTCAGCCATTGGCAAAGAAAACGAAATGGCTAATGACAGAGCTCCTTTGTATACAAGTCCAGTTTTTATTCATTTAAGGGTGAAGTCTAAGGGTTTAAAGCAATTTTCGGCCAATCACAAGTCAGATTAATCGATTTTGACGTTTGGATAGGTTGAATTTTTGTTGTTGTTACATTTAGCTAGACGGTCAGTTAATGTCGAGTGAACGTCGTACTCAAGAGGTTAAAATAACGTACTCAATATGTTAATGCACGATACTAAGAGGGTTAACATAGTACTCAAGATGTTAAGATAATATACTCAAAATGTTAATTCACTAAACTCAGAAAAGTTAACATTGTACTCAAAAGGTTAATATCGTACTCGAGAGTTGAAGATAACGTACTCAATACACTAAAACTCATTCTGGATCTTGGACTACAAAAGAGGGTTCTATCACTAGCCTTCCATGGGTAATAAAGACACTCTTGTGCTTACGTCTGTGATTGCTTGTTCAGTACCTGCCTGTTCAGTACCTGCCTGTCATCAAGATTAATTTCAATACTGTCTATCGTAAAAAAACTATGACCAGGTAAACAGTGCTTCGTAACCTAGACAATTATACCTGGGCATACCTGAGTGTGTAATCACCGCAGTCGACTTAATAAATATCTACCTAATTTAGCATAACTTTCTGTTGATATCATTAACTCTTGTTGTATATACCCTGATAATACGCCTTTCTAATTACATACCTGACTAATTACACACCTGCCTGTTGGCTATATGGACACCCGTATACTCAGGTTAAACGCCCAGGTGTGAACGCCCACCCACTGCCAGTTATTGAGCCAAATTATAAGCTTGGAAGACCCTCCTGCCTTTGTAAATTATCATTTTATCTCGTATACCTGTCGTTTTATTTCCTCCACCTCACACCTTATACCTTCCCTCACACCTCCACCTCACACCTCTTCCACCTATCTCGTTGTGATCTTGACGGCACCTCACATAAAGACGCATTCTTATCTATCTCTCTCTCTCTCTCTCTCTCTCTCTCTCTCTCTCTCTCTCTCTCTCTCTCTCCCCATAGTCATTTCCTTGTGCCTTGTATTATTGGAATATTTCTTTCTCTCTTTTCTTTTTTATTCTCTCATTCTTCCTTTTCTTAATTCTCTTTTTTATCCACCTCCTTCCTGTGATATTCTCATCGTGCATTCTTTCCTTTTACCTCTTTCATTCTCACCCTTTCTTTCTCCCCTCTCTCTTTTTCCCTCTCTATTTCACTCCTCTCTTCCACCCTCCTTTCATCTCCCTTGTTTTCCACCTCACTGTTGCTGTCCTCCCTCCTTCTCCTCTTCCCTCGTCCTCTCATCCCTCACCCTTTCGTCTCTCCCTCCTATCCCTCTCGGCACGCGTCTGGTTCCTCCTCCCGTCACATTTTTACTTCTCCTTTCTCTCCTCGCACTCCTTCCCTCCCCTCCCTTCGGCCACGTGTCACACCTCTTCCTCCCTCCACTTTCATCTCCTCCATCCCACACTCCCTACCTCCTCCTTAACTTTCACTTCCTTCTTTCACCCCTCCCTCTCTCCCTTCCTCCTTCTCTTCCTCCCTCTCCCCTCACCTTCTCCGTCTATTACAGTCCCTGATTTTTTTTAGTTTAACAGTTGATTACATGGGGCTCACTGATAAGGTTCTGGCCTATTCACATGATAACTGGTTTAAAGGACAATTTGGGTAAAAACTATTCTCTGAAAAACCTTCCCCAGGATGTTTACAATAAAATGTAATACATAGAAGATGATTGTCCCAGTCTGTGTGGTGCAGATCATGGAGGACCAGTGAGCACGGTGCCAGAGCCAAGTGGAGGCCTCATCACCTGGCCTGGTACAGGACTGCGTAGTGGTCTGAACTACCTACCTGTCCCAGCTGGTGGTATCGGACGGTGGTAAGGAGGTCAGAGATGACGGGGTCCAGTGTATGTGGGTGGGAAAATCTACGTGATCCACCAGACCTTGAACCACTAGGAGGTTATCATAGGAGTCCTGGACGAGATAATAATTCCAAGTCCCCGGCGATCATGACGTGTTGATAGTTGTACCGAGTAAGGAAGTCATCCAGGTGCTCCGTCAAAAAGTCGAGTGGTGAGCGTCCTTGACATTGGGGGCGGTAATGACCACAGAGCAGCGCCACCGGCGACAACACGAAAGAAAAGTGCTTCCATCCACCCTGGGATGTCAGCTTCCAGGAACTGCACCTGTTTCTTTGAAACAGACAGCCACACCTCCACTTGCCATCCCTTGACGATCTTTCCTGACCCACTGGCTGTAGCCCGCCGTTTTTCCGAATGTGGGCTCCACGCTGCTGTTAAGCAGCGTCTCCTTAACTACAATGATGTTCGCATTGTTCTTCAGGGCAATATTGTACATGAGATCGCCAATGTTGGTCCGTAGGCCCCACACGTTGGCTGAGAGGAGTACTCTACATGGTTCCGGCGGGGGTGACCAGGGAGGTGGTAAAGTGGGCGAATGGTCCTGGGTAGGGTCATGATGTGGGGAGACCTGGGGAGGGTGGTGGAGGTGCAGCCTCGTTGTGAGCTTGCGAAGTGGTTTGGGATGGAGTCAGGTCCCGAGTCCAGATCGGGATCAACGATTCCCAATAGGAGGACGTTCATCTAGGGGGGCGGTGTCCCAGGTAAAGAAACTGTGGGTGGATGAGGCCAAGTGGGGAGTGGATGAGGCCAGGTGGGGAGTGGATGAGGCTAAGTGGGGAGTGGATGAGGCCAGGTGGGGAGTGGATGAGGCCAGGTGGGGAGTGGTTTGGAGCTGGCTGTCGTACCTCGGTTATGAGCCAGTTGAGCTTATTAACCTTAATTTAAAGGAGCTGTGTTCTATCCTCGTGGGCTCTCCTGCGGCAGGTTTCCCTCGTGTGACCTTTGCGAGAACAGAGATCACAACAGGTTACTCCTTCACACCTGTCAGCTGTGCGTCCTGGGCGACCACAGGAGGTACAGCGGCCTGGTCTCTGTTTTTGGCCGTCCTGTGGTTTCTACTCTTCTTCCTCTGAGTTGTTGGCGAGAAGAGTGTGGGGGAGGAACGTGGACAGACGTCTCTTTTCTGTTGTCTTTGCAAATGTTCTTGCGTTGCCTTCTTCAGGTCCGTCAAGCTGGGTTAAGTGAGGTGATTTCGTGAGGCTGGTGGCGGGGGTGTACACAGAGGGTCCGGGGGCTTAGCTGGAGCTGCAACACGACGTGTGGCACAGCAAGGCCAGACATGTTCCTCCACCTTACCACAGCGGGACACTTCCATATCGTCGTATCAGGTGGCTCGTCGTTGTCGGGAATGTCTGGGGATGATATGGAGCACGTGGACAATTGGAGCTCACACTCGAGAGAGTGTCTTTTGGTAAACCCATGGTGGGGATTTTTGTACAATCGAAGCGCCATTACGCTAGAATAACCTCAGCTAAATAAGAATTTTCCCTAGTCATCCCGAGGGCTTGCCTCACCCCCGGCCAGGAGTGGTGGGTCTTGTGCCAGTGATATTTATCTGCTCAATACTGTCTGGTTAAGTCCAAAACCTCACTATAGTCCAACAGCTTCACCAGTCCAGGAATCTTTATACCTCTCTACCTCAGCCACTGACTCCCTTTGTGCACAAATACTCTCAAAATAACGCTGAAAACAAGGACTTGACTCACACCACCGTGTTGTTGTCCAGATTCCCATTTTCTGTACTTATGAGTTAGGAACAGTTGAGATACTAATGGAATTGCAGCTGAACACACCCTCTCCCAGGCAGGCTGACAGTGGCCGCACCAATGGCTATTTGGAGCTAGTTTAGAGTTTTTTATTAGCAATTGCGAGGAAGTGGTGTTGGAGTGTGTTGTTCCTGGCCTTTAGTTCATTAGCTCGGAGGTTTTCTGTATTTTCAGAGAGATGAATGCCCCTGTGACAGGAGAGCAGGGAGGTTGTGGTCCTGTACCTGTGCCACGGTTTGTTGGTATATTGTACTCTACTGGTTGAGTAAGGCCACCTAGAGTCCTTAATTCCCCTATCTGAGAGCAACAAAACTCCTGGTCAGGATGCTTACAGCGTGTGTGGCAGAGGTTGGGACAATGATCATCAGTACAGTTTGTGTTGGAGCTTCTTTTAGTCGTTAGTCCACACACACTGTAGTAGGAGGAGGGTGCGTGGCCATCAATACCCTCTATCATCTTAACCTTGTGGTGCTCACTGGCGAATCTTACACTGCTACTGTCACTGGCCATGATAGCAGTTTATTTACAAGTAAGAAGTAGGTGAGGGAGGTATTGCCATGCACCAGGAGGCTGGTCGGTGTTAACTCGCCCAGGGCCGAGTTCTTCTTACAGATCCTCCAGGGTAATGCCACAGTAAGAGAGTGTGGTCGAAATAACTAAACAAAATAAAAAAAAGTAAAAGAAAAGGAACACAGTCGACTGTGGCAGCTTGGGTTTTGCGTTGCTACACGTTGGTGCGGTATGTTAACCGGAAGCGTGAACCGTGTGACTCCTCGTTACAAACGAGCACCTCGCGCAGCCAATGTAAACAATGTTGCCCGGGTCAGGGGTTGAGTGTGCCGGCTACTCCCTCGGGTCAATGTTATATATTTTGAAATATTAACGTTTGAGACTTTCCGAGAGTATTTACTCCACAGAGTCGTCGGGTGCACCTCCACACGCCTCCCTGTAGGTGGTCATACAGTTACTAGTCGTAGTTCCAGCAAAAATCAGGGAAATCCTTTCCTTCATATTCCCATCCTCCTCCCTCCCTCCATTCCTCCCCCCACTCTCTCCTCCTACCCACTCTTCTTCCTCCCCCTCATCATCTTATTTCTTCCCTGCTTCACTCCCTACACTCCACCACCCTCTTACCTTTCATTCTCCCCCTCCTTCCCACCCTTCACCCTTTCACTCCTCCCTCCCTTCCTACACTCCACCCTCTTACTCCTTCCATACCCTCCCTTCTCTCACACTCTCCTCCTCACCCCCTACCTTCATCCTCCTCACCCTCACCACCCCTCCATCACCCCACACAGGAACACAGTACGCCCTCCTACATAACCCGGCTCACTATTTCCATCACGATGTTAAATGTTAAAATATTAAAAGTTTTATCCTTCTGTACTTCACGGGCCTCAGGATCTGCCCCGCCGCCCACCTGACGCCCACCACACTATCTACTCTTCCTCAGGTGTGAGAAGATTAGTGGTGGGCGTTGTGTTACCTGTTTAATATAGTCAAGGGTACTAGGAGATGCTAGTGATGGTCCCGTCCTAGGAACTATCCCCTAGCCTTGATGTATGACTTGAAGGAATCGAGAGAGTTTACGTGCGCGCGTGTGTGTGTGTGTGTGTGTGTGTGTGTGCGCGCGTCCATGAATGTGTGTGTGTGTGTGTGTGTGTGTGTGTGTGTGTGTGTGTGTGTGTGTGTGTGTGTGTGTGTGTGTGTGTGTGTGTGTGTGCGCGCGCGTCCATGAATGTGTGTGTGTGTGTGTGTGTGTGTGTGTGTGTGTGTGTGTGTGTGTGTGTGTACGTGTGTGTGTGTACGTCTGGGCCGGGAGATGTCCATTCTCTGGTAATTGGCTCACCATTAGTTGGGTCCAGACCTTAAAAAATAATAGCTGACCGCAATTAGCTGGGTCTCTGGTGGCCTCCAGGTCTGGTAACTAAAGATTTTCCTATTAAGGCATTTTATCCATTTACCTGTGAGCTTCTCCTCTCCTTTATGTACCTCACCAGATATAAAAGATCATAGAAAAAAATATTAGGGTTTTAAATTCTTGGTTGAGTTAATTTTTTACCGTAATGATTTGTATTGATTTTTTTTTAGTGGTATATTGATTATTATTATTGTTATTATTATTATTATTATTATTATTATTATTATGCTATTATTTTATTGTTATTATTATTTATATTTTATTTATATTTTATTATTTTACTATTATTATTTTATTAATAATATTATTATTATTATTATTATTATTATTATTATTATTATTATTATTATTATTATTATTATTATCGTTGTTGTTATTAGGTAAACGCTTTAAAAATATTTAAGAAAACAACTTTCTGAAAGTGTGTGTTTTTTTTTTACAGTAATTAGTAGCCTGGATGGTAGTAATTAATTCCTTTACAAGTCACGAAACACAATGTCAAAGCAATTGTGTTTTATTTCACATGATAAAGACACAAACCTTAGCGACATGTTCCATTAGGATTTTATTAACGTTAATAATACACAGCTGACGACACAGGTCACGTGATGCTTTGTTTACATAGTCAGCTGTTTGATGTCACACCGGCATTTAAAGATTAGCATAAAAAACGATACATTTCTTATACTTCGTCATTTTTATTATGTCATAAAAAATACATTGACCAAAAGTAAATATTTTTGTCTTCAAGGAGATCAAATTGTTATATAAACTTAATGTTATTTTATAGAGAAAGAAACATTGTTAAAAACTATATAATGTTAGGACAGAAAATTATTTGTAAGTTATTGGTAAAATGTGTTTGTTGATTTGTAATGCTTAGTTCTAATATATACAGGAAATTTACATACATACATACATACATACATAGTGGTAATTGTTGGATAATCTTCACTGATTGGCTACTCTAAGTCTTGACGCGAACTGCTTGGCATAAATGACAGGTTAGGCCTTGACACCTGAAATATATCTTTTGTGTGTTAAGTCACTAGATCTATTTCATTTCCCTCTTTCAATGGTAATGTGAAATTGATATTCAAGGGAATATCTAGGGAAGATCTAATGTTCCTCTCAAAGGTAAAAAAATAAGTATTTATGATGGGGAAAGATTATGGAAAGATGTGTGTGAGAGAGTGAGAGGCAGAGGGAGAAGCGAGGTGAGGGAAGTGCAAGACTTAAGACAATTGTTTGTATCAATGAAGACAGAATTGTTTATTGTTATTAATTGATTTCTTTTTCTCGTTAAGTCCAGGTAATTTACCCATTTTTAATAATGGTTGCCCCTCGTGTAACGAGGATGGCCGGCCCAAGGGCCACCTAGGCGTGAATTTGTTAATGTGTAGAAGCTGTCGCCAACACAACAACCACACCCTGAGTTAACGAGCTGCTTGACCCAGTGTCAAGGAATAGTCCGAGAAGATCGGACAACTCGCCAACTGCATTGGCTAACCATTATCCTAGGATACGATCCGCACATCGATTAACATCCAGGTTCCCAATTACTGCTGGGTAGACAGAGGCAAAGGGCGTAAGAAACTTGTCCGTAGTTTCACCCAGCCCGGGGATCGAACCCGGGTCCGCTGGCCTGTGAGGCGAGCATGCTGACCATTACACCAACACACACACAGGTATACACACACACACACACACACACTAGTATATATAAAAGTACAGGTATAAAAAATGAAAGAAAATATTACTGTGAAAAAAAACAACACTCGAACCAAATAATAATTAAGTGGGTTTTTACCCTTGAACGGGTGGGCATCTTACTACAGGTATCAAAAGTTTGGATAAAATGATGAAAACTGATAATATTAATATAAACTAAAGACCAATTTATAAACAAACCCGACATAAACACTGGCGAGGTCTCGTCAACATAATGCTCCTGGCTCCTCATACACAGACAATAATGCTCCTGGCTCCTCATACACAGACAATAATGCTCCTGGCTCCTCATACACAGACAATAATGCTCCTGGCTCCTCATACACAGACAATAATGCTCCTGGCTCCTCATACACAGACAATAATGCTCCTGGCTCCTCATACACAGACAATAATGCTCCTGGCTCCTCATACACAATAATGCTCCTGGCTCCTCATACACAGACAATAATGCTCCTGGCTCCTCATACACAGACAATAATGCTCCTGGCTCCTCATACACAGACAATAATGCTCCTGGCTCCTCATACACAGACAATAATGCTCCTGGCTCCTCATACACAGACAATAATAATGCTCCTGGCTCCTCCACAGACAATAATGCTCCTGGCTCCTCATACACAGCTTCTACCCCCCCCCTCATGCCTCACATAAGCTCCAGATCAACAAATTCTTCAGTGGAGACCATCTTGTTTGAGCTGTGACCATCTAATGACCCTGGGGTACTTGCAGGAGTCATCACCGTATCGGAGAGCGCCCCTGTGTCCTCCGAGTTACCCTTACAATCCCCTTCTTCGGCTATACCGTCAGGTTGATCTTTACGACGCTTACTAGAGCCCGCAGAACGATTGGAGCCCGCAGAACGATTGGAGCCCACAGAACGATTGGATCTTATGGAGCGAATGGACCGCATAGAGGAGAATTTCGGGAAGGTGATGGATTGGTTGTCCTTAGTAAGCCTCCGGCATTGTAGAATGACCACCACGGCAGTGATAGCTACACTTAATATCAACACCAGAATGATGATGACGAGTAGCCAGCCTGGGATGATGTAGCCATTGACTTGTTGTGGGTTACCTGAGGGAGAGTATACCTTACCTTAGTGCTTTAATTAGTGGAGAGAGAGATCCTGGGAAATAGATATATTATATAGGTAGATATAGTAAATTGAAAGATATATAGATAAATAGGTTGTCCAGAAAATTAGGTGCAAGAAAATTGGTCCCTGGAAAATTAGGTCCCAGAAAATTCGATCGATAGAAATTTTTTGTTGGGTTAAGTTAGGTTAAGATAGGTTAGTCACTCCTTTATCCCAGTTATGTTCGGTTAGCGTAGTTTTGCAATTATATACAATTTACATTTCGGCCACTATAAATGTCATCATCCTAACCTAACCTAACCAAACCTTTAGGTGATTGCGCTCTCCTTAACATTTACTCCTTCCCCCAATTTTCTTTAGAACCCAATTTTCCTGCAACCCAATTTTTCAGAGACAAAAATTTCAGAAGCTTAACTGAAACGGATTCACTTAATTTTCATATTCCGAATGAAAAGACAAAAAAAAAGTACCTTAAACAAAACACATATTGTAGTTATTATATTAACTTCCTATATCACTACTTAGGAATTAATTTTTTTTTTACCGTCATTAATAGCAGGAGGTTGAGTTGTGATGTCTGTAGCGTCTTCGGTAGTAGTCATCATGCATGGTTCAACATCTGTACAGGAAGAATAAAAAAAAAAAAAAAATAAAAACTACCTATGGAATTATAGCCCAGTGATATTTTATAATTATAATTTTACTACAAACTTTAGTAATTATATTTTCTCTATAACTTGAGACGAATGAGGAAATAGAGCGAAAGTAAAGCTCAATGAGGTTATGGAACGTAACATCAGTTCTGGGTCATACATGCTAGGTTAGGTTGGGTTGGATTAGGTTGGGTTGGATTAGGTTGGGTTGGGTTAGGTTGGGTTGGGTTAGGTTAGGTTCGGTTATTTGTTTAGTTAGGTTAGCTTAGGTAAGGTTTGATTAGATTAGGTTAAGGTAGGTCAGGTCAGGTCAGGGGAAGGACCTCGACTCCTGGTCTTACCTGCCGAAGGAGGATGACGACCATCCACCTCCTGGTACCGAGGCTCACAGGCGGCCACTAGGGCGTCTCCCTCCACGACCTCCACCTCCACCCACTTGTCTCTGGCCAGGGGCTGGTAGAGGGTGAGCCCGCCTACAGGAGCACCGTCCACTAGTGCCTGTAGGGACGACGGAGGCAAATAAGGACGTACGGTAAACCCTCCACGTAACTGATAAAGAGTCCGGTAAATGGAGGTTTCATATATAACGAACCCTTCATCTTGTAGGCTTCCCTCGCCATATAAGCCGTTAAATGGAGGTTTCATATATAACAAACTCTTTATCTAGCGGACTTCCCTATCCATATAATCCGCTAAATGGGGTTTTTTTTATAAAACGAACCTTTGAGCTAACGGACATTTGAACCCTTAAGATAAAACCCTTCAAATCAGTACCTCAGACATCTCATATATGGAGTGGTTCAAAAAGAATATCATGGCATCTTTGAACCCTTAACTATCAGTGACCCATAACTTACCCCAATATTACCGATCTGATCATTCCAAACGAAAGTAATGTTCTTCAGGTCTTGTGGTGGGCCGAGGTCATCTGAGGTCAAGTAAGACTCCCTCTGACCTCGAGAAGAAGCATAAGTCAGACTCATGTTGATGTGACCTTGACCCTGATGTAGGTACACTGTGTTGTCACCTTGTTGAGTCTGGGCTACCTTACTGTACACACACCCTGGAGTAATATAGACACGTTAGACTAGCTACGACAGACAGACAGACAGACAGACAGACAGACAGACAGACAGACAGACATAGCTTAGAAATTCGTGTGAAATCAAAGAAAGACATCAAGTACAATATAAACACACACACACACACACACACACACACACACACCCACACACCCACACACACACACACCCCCACACACACACCCACATACACACACACCCACACACACACACCCCAACACACCCAAACACAGTGACACCTCATTGTCAGGCAAAAAAATAAAAATAAATAAATAAAATTAGCCTGGAGTCAATAACACTTACATAAGGCGTCCCTGAGTAAATATTTTGTAGATGTGTTTCATTACTAGAGGTCAGCTTTATATTACATTTAACCACCACCATTATGTTGCTTAACGAGCTCTTTGTAACACCAGACTTGTCGTTAAAAATGACAGAAGGAATTTTTGTAAATCTAAAACAAAAAAAAAAAGGTCAACTGACTATTGTATAACTTTTTGGGGGGTAAAATATCTATGAATTTCGAACCTCTAAATGCCAGAAATTAGATTTTTTTCTTTAATATAAATTTTTCCAGTTAAAAAAAATTTATATTTTTTTATATTGAATAGGATGTGAAGGTTGTGATACACTGAATGATTGTCATATTGTCGTGTGTGTGTGTGTGTGTGTGTGTGGGCGCGCGTGTGTATGTATGTATGTATGTATGTGCGCGCGTGTGTGTGTGCGTGAGTCTTACCTGTTAGACAGTTGTAATAGTAGTCCATAGGAGAATGAACTCCCCATGACATGCGGACAGGAGGCATCAAAGCCTTAGTAGAAAACATCAAACGACCTCGATGTTTCCCACGACGCCCCACCAACAGCACACCCGAGGAGGAGGAATCCTTTACCGCATCCTCCGAATCCTTATCTACTTGCAACCAGAGTTCTGTCGTATCCTTTGGGCTGAATATCTCCACTGGCCACTGGCGATGCACACTAGATCCTTCAGGACAGTTGGCTGCCACCATCCCTCCCACGAAGAGGATGGCGCAGGATTGGTTAGTGGCGGTGGATGTGAGGTAGAGCTGAGCTGATAATGACTTGGTGTGTGGTGTTATGCCTATTGATGTCTGATGCTGGAGTTCCTTCACATTGGCTTGGTTGATGTCTTCCTGACCCTCGTATACGATACAGTCTAGAAGGAAAATAAAGATATATTGAGGATTTTATACTTAGAAAAAATATACTTAGAGAAATATTTACTTAAAAAAAAGATAGTTAATTCATTTTTAGGATGTTAAGTTTTTGTCTTTTTTAAGTTTATTTTATTTCCCTTCCTTTCTTTTCTGTCCTTATGTCTCACATTATTTCTTCCTCCTCTCCTCTTATTACCCCCTCCCTCCCTCTCCTTCATTTCCTTCTCCCTTCCTCTTTATCCCTTTCCTTCTTCCTTTCCTTCTCCCTTCCTCTTTATCCCTTTCCTTCTTCCTTTCCTTCTCCCTTCCTCTTTATCCCTTTCCTTCTTCCTTTCCTTCTCCCTTCCTCTTTATCCCTTTCCTTCTACCTCTGTCCCTCCCCCTTTTCCCTGCCTCCCTCCCTCTTTCCCCCTCGGTCCCTCCTCCTCTTCCTCCTCCCCTCTATTTCTTCCTCTCCTCATTTCCCTTTCTTCTTCCTTCCCTCCCCTCCCTCCACATATAACCTGCCGCTCCTCCCCTCCACATATAACCTGCCTCCTCCTCCATATAACCTGCCGCCCCTCCTCCACATATAACCTGCCGCTCCTCCCTCCACATATAACCTGCCTCCTCCCTCCACATAACCTGCCGCCCCTCCCCTCCACATATAACCTGCCGCCCCTCCCCTCCACATATAACCTGCCGCCCCTCCCCTCCACATATAACCTGCCGCTGTTGGAGTGCACGACACACACACCCACCTCACAACATCCACAAGTTAATATACTTTCCTAGTCCCTAAGGTGACAGTCCGCCAACACACTACAGTATAAGGCAACGTCAAGGCCATAATATGTGTGTACGTACTTTCTATCAGGTTAGGTTAGGTTAGGTTAGGTTTGGTTTGGTTTGGTTAATATTCTCATAACTTATCACAGTATCCAAGACTTGCAACAGATAACTCGCTATAGTGCAATGATAACAAAATACACGACACTATAATAAGTATTAACTAACGATAACATAATAGGCTATCTTATGTATACAGTAAAATTCATATAACACATCACGTTAAAGTGTTGTAAATTACCCTAACCCACTAAGACAACTGAGAAATCTTATTATATGTAAGAAACTCCTTCAAGTAGTAAGTATAAAAGTTATACCAAAGAACAACAGAAAACGTAGCCATGTATACAAACGCAGGAACACGAACGGAAACAGATGTCCACAGTTTAAGACTTATCAGGCCATCTGGTGGGGTTTCGTGTATGTATGTATGTATGTATGTATGTATGTATGAGGGTGAGGGAGGGTGAGGGTGGAGGCAGGGTGAGGGTGGAGGCAGGGAGAGTGAGGGAGGTGTGTTGTAGCGAGTAGAGGATACTGTGTGATGACAGAGAAGCAGCTGATAACACTTCCTCTCCCTCCATCACCACCACCAGCCCCCTCCCCCCCTCTCTCCACCACCAGTCTTCACTCTCCCACCACCAGCCCTCTTCACCATCCTCAGCCCCCCCTCCACCACCCCCAGCCCCCCTCCACCACCTTTCCCTTCACCACCACCATCACCCTTCCCTTCACCACCACCACCCTTCCCTTCACCACCACCACTCTTCCCTCCACCACCATCACCCTTCCCTCCTCCACCACCACACCACCAACTACACAATATACATTTATAAACACAACTTTACATATGTAGAGTTTTATTGACACTCTGCCCAAACATCGAAACTGACATTCCTGACTTTACCTGAGACTCCTGACCAAAATACTCACGTCAGACCAACAACTAAAGATTTCTTGTTGAAGTTTTACGACACACGAACCCAAAACCACAAAAATGAACCAAATTATATGAAAAATTTGTCCCAGAATTTATTTATACAATCATGTGTGAAAATGTAAGGACAAACTATAGATGATTTCGAACATTAGCTGAATCTTTAGGCAAATAATTCGTTTTATCTATATCTTAATTATTGCGTTGATGTGTTATAGTTCTATCTTATATGTTATGAGTATATCCGGGTCACGTGATATATATATATATATAGATAGATAGATACCTGTATTTAATATTTCCAGGTATTTCTTTTATTTAATGATATAAGAGAATGTAATCTTTATGAACTCCAGTTGTCTTTGTAACAGGTATTGGTGCTTGGTTAGGTTAGGTTAGCGTTAACATTAGGGTGATTAATCTGGAGGAGGGGGGGGAGGGGGTGAGGTGAATGATCAAATAATCTGAAAAAAAATAAAGAAAACTTAAAAACATATTTTCTTTAACATTCACAAATGTTTGATACATTACCTTCAGCTTGTGGTTGTTGAGCTGCTCCTCCGCCACACCAGAGACCCACCACACATAACACAGCCACTTGGAGCTTCATGACTGAACCAATCACTGCCTCAGCCTGACTTTCTGTGGCAGTAAATCTCACACACACGATAACAAAACCCACTTGTATCGTTCACAGAGAATAAACAACTGCTACTGAGAGACGAGACTGAGATAGAGAGATAAAGAAAGCGAGAGTGAGAGTGAGAGAGAGTGAATGGAGACAGTTACCTCCAACGATAGAGGCACAACTGGCACTGACAGATGTCACTCTGAGGACTTATAAATGTATTTCCTCTGATAAAACTTAGTCATATCCTCTCCAACACTACATCTGTCTCGTGTCTGTAACCCGCCGAGGCGTCACCGTGCTTACCAAACGATCCACGGTGTCACCTAAGACCTTGAACAGTGTGTGACGCGACCGGCAGCCAAGACCGAACAGTACTTAACACTTGAGAATATAATGATTCATATAGAAGGTCATTCGGATAGGTTGAGACACCTTGTTTACCGTTTATCTCGACCGGATGCTGAGTCGTACTACCAGAGTCGTCACTGTGTCTTGGGGAGTGGTGAATGGACGGTCTTACCTGTTATTTTCTTTCTCTAAGCGGCCTTACCTGTACTGATGTCACGTGGCTTGTGGTCAAGTCAGGTGGTATTTTTTTTTTATTCTCGCTTACCCTGAAGTCATGTGGATTGTGGATACGTTAAACCAGGTGGATTTTAAATTATCCACACTTGCGTTGAATTCTTGTGTTTTGTGGATATTCCAGACCAGGTGGATTGCGATTATCCGTACCGTAATCAAATGGCCTGAAAATATCCATACGTTCACTGATGTCTATTGCCTTATGGATCATCCGACTCCTACAGGGGTGTTCATGATTATATAACATGTATAATGGTAAATGACATCGACACACACACACACACACGCACTCTCCAAGGATTGTGTAATTGTGTAAAATCAAATAAGCTTCAGTAAATAACGCCACATCCTTCGTGTACATCGTGATGAGGTCAGCGAGGGAGGGATGTGACGTAGGAGTGTGATGATGATGGTTGGTAGTGTACCGCAAGTCTCTGTCTGTCTCTCTCTTTACTTGTTTAATTATATTTCTATCTATTTCTTTCAACACCCCCCTCTCTCTCTCTCTCTCTCTCTCTCTCTCTCTCTCTCTCTCTCTCTCTGACTCACTGCCTTGCGACAACCCCTTATCAGATTTTCCCGCCTCTTGACGTCACGACACCTCATGCATGATAAGGGCAGCTGGCTCGACCCACCAGCTGCTGCTTGTGCGTGCGTGCATGGGAGAGAGAGAGAGAGAGGAATGACTGTCAGTATCTCATCAGTGGCGAAGGTTTGCCTGGCGTATCGTTTGACGTAAGCAGAGAGAGAGACAGAATAACTAGACGTTGTTGATTGTCTGAGTTTAAGGTGTCACTCCGAGTCGTCTTAGGATTGTGGGGGATTGGTTAGGCGAGGATGGCGGAATAGTGGATGATTGGCTGCCTGGGGTGAGAGTCTTGTGATTCGGTTGTGTAACTTGAGGCGAGGAATAGCATCAAGGGTGGAACTAGGTTAGGTTAGACATGGTTAGGTTATATTTACTGTAAATTGCTTTTATTTACATTTATGGATAATATTTTTTTTTAATTTACATTCACTTATCGTTCATTATTTTCAGTTGGAACTTCTCGTAAATTATTTTCACTTCTACTGTAAACTATTTTAATTTACACTAATTTACAACACACTCATATGAAGATTTTTTTTTTTACTGTGCTGTATTACTTTTAGTTATCATAACACAACAAATGATCAGTATCAGTGCTAACACACACACACACACACACACACACACACACACACCACTATCCACAAGCCAATAACCTAACCTATCCGCGTTTTACCCACACACTGACACTTAAATCCTACCCTTTCCACACCTTAAAACTGATAGCTTCGAGAAGAGTGACAGAGTGCTAATCTTCTCTTACTAACGAACACTTTGACGCTTAAATTCTATGCTGAGAGAGAGAGAGAGAGAGAGAGAGAGAGCCACGGATGTCATTGTCAGACTGAATGAACTGACAGTCAAATTCTAGGGTGTTTGTCAGGTATATCTGATGGGGCTTTAAACTCAGGTAGGTAGCGAGTGTTGATTGATTCTCGGGGTCAGGTGTAAACTTGGGTACGTAGATTCGATTATTATTTTTTTGTTTTACCTTTTTGAACAATGAATTGATTTGTGTAATCTTTTATCATTACCAGACGTTGTAGGTCACCTGAATGAAGTGTTAATTAGGGGGTTATACCTGCCTTGACTTACCTGGTGTGATGAAAAGGTAGATAGGTAGGCTTTGAGGTCCTTCTTGGCACTGCTGGAGGAACACATACACACACACACACACACACACACACACACACACACACACACACGACTCAAATAAGTTAGCAATCATGAAATTTTAACTGGAATAATGCTTAAATTTTATTCTTCATCTTATATCCACAAGTTAAATACATTCCTTCACTATCACTCATAAATATTCACTATACGAAACTTTAAGAATCCGGACCTAGACGTGACCCTTATCCCTAGGACGTAACAATAAGTATATCCGTGTTGTGTAACGTGTATAGAACCTGTTTACCACCAGGTTTTAAAAAGAGGCAGAAATTGTAACTTACAGGCAGCCGTGTCTCACTGATCATACGGAATCATATCCCTGTCTTGTTGCCACTTCACATTGTTTTCCTCGTCTCAACCTTAGCGTCACGTCCGGTAGCTTGATCAACACTCCTTCAAACCTCTCATCCTGATCATAAACTTCATCATTAAATTATATATAATAAAGAATCAACAACAGGTATTTGATCGTTCTAGTTGATGTATAAGTAAAAGTTTAAATATCTTTGAAAATACGTGACAGCAAAACAACATGTGGTCCTCTGGGAATGGGTAATCAGGTATCATAAACGATTAAATAAATGAGACAGGAATCACTCAGCTAGGGGAAAAAAAAAAACCCAGGATAGTCTGAGTGGGGGGAAGAAAGTGGTGTGGTTATCCTCTAGGAAAAGTAAAGTTTATATTATTATACCAGAAATTCGCGTTAAAAGTACTTAATAGAAAACAACAACAACAACGACACACAAAATTAAAAGGTTTCTCTTATCTCTCTTCACAACAATGATAACACTGTCATGTCGTATTCTTCACGTCGCTTCCAACTAGGTCTTATTTACATGTTTCTCGGGGTACCAATTTTCACCTATTTCCGTCACTTATCCGAATATAAAGTGTGAAGCTTATAGTCTACCGTCAACGAACACCCCCCCCACCCCTCTCTCTCACCCTCTCCTCACCCCTCACCCCCCTCTCCTCACCCCTCACCCTCTTCATCCCACGAGCCAGACCCAGCCAGAGATATGTACTTTATACCCAGTGATTCGTGGTACTCAAGCAAGAATCTCCCCATGCTCGTTTGTTTATTTCTCAGTATAGACTTTTGAACCGAGAGAGATAAACAAAGGTAGAGTTAATTTTCTTAAATGTTTTTTGTTTCCACTGATATTTTTGTGTGTTTATCTTTTGTTTGTCTGAGTCTTTTTTTCTATGTTTTAATTCTGTGTTTTTCTCTTCTCTCTCTCTCTCTCTCTCTCTCTCTCTCTTCCGACCCATAAAGCAACGTGGGTCACACCACTATAGGTCACTGCACTACAGGACACGACACACAGCACTACAGGCCACAGCACAACAGGTCACAGCACTACAGGCCACAGCACTCCACAGCACTACAGGTCACAGCACAGGTACAGCACTACAGGCCACAGCACTACAGGCCACAGCACTACACAGGCACACACTACAGCACTACAGGCCACAGCACAACAGGTCACAGCACTACAGGCCACAGCACTACAGGTCACAGCACTACAGGTCACAGCAGGGACTCCTGACTCTCACAATCTCCAGGTTATATAAATTCATTTGAAACTCTCATAAAAAGTTCCATTTACTTAACACTAAACATCTTTCAAAACTTTCCCTTATATAAAAGTTCCAAATATGAGCGATAAATTAAACTTTTTCGTCCACTTTTTCGTCACGTCACGCCTTATTGGAGCATTTTTCGTCACTTATTGGTAACTGTGTGTGTGTGTGTGTGTGTGTGTGTGTGTGTGTGTGTGTGGGGATGGAGGCTTTTGTATTGTCTGTATGTTTGTGTATGTTTGAGTCTCTCCTTTGTTTGTGTAGACGCCTGTGTTTTTTGTTTGTTTACCTATATATGTTTTTGTTTGCTTGTCTTGTTTACATGTATGGATATCTATGTTAGTCCTTACCAGTGCAAAACTAACCATACAAAACAACACTAAATTCTACCTCTGAAACACAACCACACCATACCAATACTAACCATAACCAAACCATACTAAACCTGTGAAAACAATCCCATACAATAAGAACCACTACCACCATAGAACCAGTATTGCCAGAACCACTAATCTTGTCAAACCTCATTTAAATATGACTAATGATGCACCCAGCTGACTGTGAGTGTTCATCTGTTTGGCTATACTTCAGGACCTTACACACACTCGTATCGACTTTTCCCTCCCAGGCCTCTGTTGACATGGGGTTGTAAAGTAATATAAATTTGACTTAGGAATAATAAAGTTAATTTCTAATTGATATATAGATCTATAGGGGGATATAATTATGTGCTAGTATATTCTGATTGGTTAATATAGTAATTAGTATATAATTTATTTTGTTATAGAATTGGTGTTTATTATATATCATAGTATAGTTGGTGTCTAATTCACATATTGCATTTTTTTATGATTGAAAGGTAATTTATGTATGAATCTATAATTCTCATTGTATAATTTATTGATAATATATTACAATATAAGACAAAAATATATATTATTAATTATACTACAGAGAGAAGAAGAGAAGAAATTATAGAGAAAGATAAAGGAGGAGGAGACATAGGGATAAAAAAGAGAATGAGAGAAATGATAGAATAACAAAGGGGAGGAGAGGAAGAGGTATTAAGGGGTTGATGGGAAAGGGGGATGTAGGGGAGATTTTCAGGGGGTTAAGGGGTATAGGAGGAGGGGAAAGAGAAGGGGAGGGGAGGGGGGATGGGACCCGAGAGAGGAAACACCCTGACAACCAAAAGTCATAAATCAGGTCGCCTGGATTTGCATAATGTCATACACCCTTTGAGAACAGTCAGCCGTAGAGATAGTCAGCCGTAGCGTCAGCCGTAGAGATAGTCAGCCGTAGCGTCAGCCGTAGCGTCAGCCGTAGAGATAGTCAGCCGTAGCGTCAGCCGTAGAGATAGTCAGCCGTAGCGTCAGCCGTAGAGATAGTCAGCCGTAGCGTCAGCCATATAGATAGTCAGCCGTAGCGTCAGCCGTAGAGATAGTCAGCCGTAGCGTCAGCCGTAGAGATAGTCAGCCGTAGCGTCAGCCGTAGAGATAGTCAGCCTTAGCGTCAGCCGTATAGATAAAAAGCCGTAGCATCAGCCATAGATATAGTTAGCCGTAGCGTCAGCCATAGATCGTCAGACACATGTACCCACCCATGTATTATTCAATGCCTCATTCCTTCTCTTGTTTACCCTCTCCCTCTCCCTTGCCTTCCTTCCTTCCTTCCTTCCTTCATTCCTTCTTTCCCTCCTTCATCGTCCTTTTCTTATCCCCCTTCTACTCCCTATCACTCATTCTTGATTCTCTCTCTCTCTCTCTCCTTCCATTCTACTCAAAGGGTTAACACATCGTTCTCAAAGGGTTAACTCATCGTACTCAAAGGGTTAACTCATCGTACTCAAAGGGTTAAATCATCGTACTCAAAGGGTTAAATCATCGTACTCAAAGGGTTAACTCATCGTACTCAAAGGGTTAACTCATCGTACTCACAGGGTTAACACATCGTACTCAAGGGGTTAACAATAACATAATTAATTCCCTCATCTATGTCATGTTCAGTTACCAACCTGTTTTTATCACACGGAAACAAACTGTGGTTCTCGGATTAAGTAAACATCGCGTTATTTATAATGTAATGTTTATTTTTTCCCAAAGTTTAAGGTCGATTATCATAATATTATCAGGTTTATTTGTGTTTAATGATCTCTGACTAAATTGGTTCAAATAGATTACGTGTGTGTGTGTGTGTGTGTGTGTGTGTGTGTGTGTGTGTAATATACTCACCCTTGTACCTGGTCACATAGGCTCACCAGGTAACAACCCCCCTCCCCCCCACGTGACGCTACTGAACTGGTGGGGGAGGAGGAAGATAGTGAAGAGGTGAGGAGGGGGTGGTTAGAGGGAGGGGATGCTACACTACAACAACCTCTCTTCACACCACCGGATCGAAACCCACCATCAAGGTAATAGTTTTCGTTATCTCCGGTTATAATATCTTTATATAGAAACGATAGCACAACCCGGATTACCATAGAGGAAACAAAATATAGGTTGTTTATAGTATGGGGGTAGGGTGGACGGCAGCTGCACGGACCTGGGAGTAATGACCGGTGAATAAACGTCTGGCAGATCTACAGCATTAACCCCAACGCCCGTTACCAAAACAAAGGCTTTTTAACCATGCAAATGAGGAATGATTTATTTGCGTTTATTTCATTGGTGGGTCTCCGGGGGTCCTTGGGGGGGGATGTCTAGTGGCAAATATTTTTCATGTGTATTTTTATGATGGTGTGTGTGTGTGTGTGTGTGTGTGTGTGTGTGTGTGTGTGTGTGTGTGTGTGTGTGTGTGTGTGTGTGTGTTGCCGGGTGTACACTGTTGTTGCAATTAATTTCCTGTCAAGGAGAACATACCATTAATTCGTATCGAGTTATTCTGTATACATGTTCAACTTATATTTATTACACGTATATATATATATATATATATATATATATATATATATATATATATATATATATATATATATATATATATATATATCGTAGTTGTTAGAACCATCATTGTTCTGCCAGCGGCATTACAAGAGAACGGACGAGGGGTGAGTGAGAGGCGAGAGGAAGGAAGGGAGGGGGCAGGACGCAGCGTTACCAGAGCAGCACTTAACCCTGTATTGCTCTCATTGCTGTCTTCCCCCCTCGCCCCCCAGTGTTTTATGTGTTTATTGATCACCCAGGCAGTACACGACGCCTGGTGCCATAAACTCCGCCTAAACCCGACGCTAAAACAACCAGTGACCGTAAAGACAATCGAATAGCGATGAAAGGTATGTGCGTGCGTGCGTGCGTGGACCTAGGTACCTAAAAAACAACATCGATAAATACTAACACCAGGGTCACTAACCTACCAACATTACCAACAAACATCTTTGTCATTTACCCTCCAACATAAACTAGCATGACACCTTCAAATATACCGAACTAATAATATTTTACTTAACTACTACATTACCGGCGTGACGTTTCTCCATTCTCATTATACTCCTCAATGATTCTCTCTTATAAACAACTTGATTTATATCTCTGTTTCCACCTTTATGTTAATTAGATCATGTAAGGTCTTTATCATTAAGGTAAGTCAGGTGTTAGGAGGTATCGTGTCATCAATTAGGGAATGTTTGGTCTTTTTTGAGTTTATGTTGTGTGTGTGTTTGACCAGAGTTTATTTTGTTATTTTATGTGGTTTTGATGAGGTCTCTTCCTCTTTTTATTATAGTTTCTCTTCTTTTTATTTGTCTTCCTCTTTCCATCTTCCTATTTTCCTTTTCGTCTCTCGTTTCACTTTCTCTTCTTCCTCATCTTTCTCCTCCACCTTCTCCCATCCCCATCCACCACTTCTCTCCTCCTCCACTACCTCCTTCCTCCTCCCCCCCTCCTCCTCCCTCCTTCTCCTCCCCTCCTCCTCCTCCCCCCCCCTCCTCCCCCCTCCTCCTCCCCCCTCCTCCTCCTTGCATAAATAACACAGGAGTATTATAGAAAAATAACCTACCCAACCATTATTAACATCATTTCTCTGGACGTAACATAACGAGAGAGGCAACGCGAGACAGACAGCTTCGCAATGGTGTAACAAAGGAGAGGAAGACGGTCACCGGAAGGCAGTTTTGACCAAGGATGACTGCAAGCGCCGGCAGTCAGGGGTCAAAGGTCACCGCTGGTCACCTCTACGACAGGAGTAGCTTCCATTAGTAATTGGTGTCAAGCGCCTTCGGTAAATAGTTATATCCTGAGAGGGGGAGGGTGATTATCTCTCTCTCTCTCTCTCTCTCTCTCTCTCTCTCTCTCTCTCTCTCTTCGTTGTTTTTGTTCTTCTGTCTGTCTGTCTCTCTTTTTTCTGTCCGTTTATCTCTGTCTAAATATCGTTATTTGTCTCTCTATCTAACTTTGTTCTTTTTCTATCTTTTTTTCCTGTCTGTCTGTCTATCTGTCTGTCAACACTAGTAGCGTCCCAAACTTCCCGTACGCGCCAATAAAATCATATACTTGCAGTCCGGTACTTTACAAAGGCGGTATCCGACCAACCCTTACCTTAAATATGTGTTACAGGAATCCACTTTTGGTCATGAGCGGATGTACAGGTCAAAGGTCACCGGACATTGGGGACTGTTTGTGGGGGTCACTTATCGTTCTGGGTGTTGTAAAGTGCTTCCAAATATGTATCTGTGTCTTTCTTTTTCCTGCAATACAGCTGACGGGGTCTCTCTCTCTCTCTCTCTCTCTCTCTCTCTCTCTCTCTCTCTCTCTCTCTCTCTCTCTCTCTCTCTCTCTCTCTCTCTCATTGATTTTTATTTATTTTTATTTTGAATTTTAAAGGAAGGAAATAAATAATCATCTTTATTACTTTATTTCGAAAACAAAACAATAAAACAATTAATATATTCGTACCAATAGATCCTCCCCCGTTTTCTATTCCGATCTCGTTTTCTTCTCGAGAGGGGAGGGGGGGGCAGACATAATTTGGACACGGATGATTGAGCAAAGAGCAGGTCTGGTTCGTATATATATTTCCATTAGATATCATCGCAACATCCTCTCCTGTAGATTCAACAGAGCATTCAACACCTTTACAATATAGACCACTGAATATATACCTGTACATATATTCTCACCTGACGTATATGAAACAGATATTGATTCAGAATTTATTTGAAGATAATGAAAGAAAAAAAAAAACAATCGGGGACGAGCAATTGAAAAGTAATGGTTTAGGTTGAGAGCGGATGAATGATCATTGAACCGTGAAGCACATAACCATCCGGCGCCACGCATTGTAGGAAGCTTGGATGGTTACTGAATGAAACAATCACCAGGTGTAGTTACTGAATGAAGTATCTGTTGGGTTACTGAATGAAGGAGTCTCCCGCTGTAGTTACTGAATGAAGTATCTGTTGAGTTACTGAATGAAGCCTTATAATCTAACCTTACAATACTATTTTCTTCTTACAAGTTCATAGAATATAAAAGTATTTCCTTAATCCTCACTTAAACCTATTCTTCAGCCTGAAAGAACTCCCACATCCCTAAAAATGCCTCTCACAGCCCCCAAAACACCTCCTACAGCCCTAAAAAGACTTCCCACAACCTTAACAGAGAACCACTTTTAAGGTCACCTCAATGGAAGGGATGAAATTTGACCTGAACCATCATAAGTTGTGTATCAAAAGAGCCCCACGTAGTGAAAAAAAAACACACTCCTGGATGGCGATTTCCCAGCTGATATATCTCTTGCCCGAGTTGTTTTTTTGGTAAAGAGTTAGTGGCTTTGATTCCGTGTCCATTATCTGTTCCTCGGGGGGCGGATGGGGGAGGAAGGGGATGGGGAGGAAGGGGATGGGGAGGAAGGGGATGGGGAGGAAGGGGATGGGGAGGAAGGAGGGAGAAGGGGGGGGGGTACAAAAAAAAGAGGAGAATTTGGGGAAGTAATCTTGAAAGCAAATTCGTGAGTATTTCTTACACGAAATGCTTGTGTCGATAAACGGTGAGTGCACAGGCAGGAAGTCATAATATAAAGTGGTATTGAATTTATGGTGTATTTCAAAGTCTTTCATTGAGTGTGTTGGCGCTGAGTTATAAAGCCTGGGTGGTATTTGAGATCTAGTGTGTGTGTGTATGACAATATTTTCCTACTAAGCTGGTACAGAATGTTAGCCTTTTGTAATGTTTTATTGTTACTAGGCTGGTGTATAAATCAGTGTATTACAACGTTTTCTACTAAGCTGCCGTAGAATACTAGCATATTACAGCATTTTTTACTAAGCTGGGGCAGAATACTATCATATTACACCGTTCTCTATTAAGCTGGTGCAGAATACCAGCATATTACAACGTTTTCTACTGAGCTAGTGTATAAAACCAACTTATCACAACGTTATCTACTCACTAAACTGATGCAGAAAGCTTCAATGACCGCGCTGGCAACTTACCACTATCATGTATTACAAAAACATCTTCCCTTGAGCGAGTTTAATATGACCTCGAGAGCGTGAGAGAGTGGTTAGGCTCCACTCCGGGTACTTGACATTACATAGTGACCACTCCTCACCATACTGACCCCCATTTAACATGTCATTCTTACCAAGGTCAAGTATAACAGCCAACTACTTGAGGTAGGTAATAGCTAAGGCCCCCGTTAACAGTTATAGTGTTTTGTACGTTATATTTCCTGACAGTTAAGTGCCTAATGGAACGTCTCTCACGATTCAATGAAGGATTTTGTCTCACGAATCATTGGAGAATTTTTAGACTGTCAGACCGAAGGTGAGAATGAATGAACTTATTGATGTTAACAAACGAATGAAAAATACAATAAAGATAAGAAATTAGTGAGAAAATAAAATAAAACTGTGTCTAGATAATAACGATCACGACTGAACACCTGTCAAGAATTTAATCAAGGATTTTTTTTTACGGGGGGGGGGAGAGATGATATGAGACAGAGAGAGATAATTACTTGTTTACAAATGAATGAGAGATACAAAGACACAGGAAACATGAGAGAGAGAGAGAGAGAGAGACACACGTAGGATTAAACTGTGTGTCCTGAACCTTGTGTGACATTTGAGTGGCAGGTATTACGTAGCGCACCTGTAATGTTATGCAAATCTTCACGTCCCCGTCAGAGCGCACAGGGAACGAACGCTTATAACTCAGAATGGCGAACGTATCTGGGGCAATATTTCTCGCCATGGTATTAACTTATGTCGTGATCTTTATCCTTAGGTGTTTGTTGATGTCTTTAAGAGATATTATTAAGTCTTTAAAGGTGATGTTACAGTGAAATAAAATCAAGATGTAATTTGATTTTTAAGTTAAAGTGAAAGTAATATTTGAATACTGGATGTGTTTTAATTACTTTTTTTAAATATCTTTGTAGTTTCTCCAAATCAAAACTGTTTTATCGCAAAGGATGAAAGTGTAATTGCAAAAAAAAATAAATAAAAATAAATCATATTTTTTTGGGAATATTGAGAAAAAGATAAATGAATTAACGAGATACTTTATATATATTGAGTGAGTGTAAAAGCATTCGTGAATTTCTTGTGGAAGTACGTAGAATCGCTCACCACCCACTCAGAAGGAAGAAGACATTGTCATGACCTCTAACAGGAGGGTGTGGTCTCCGGCCCCCACGCGTAGGCCCTGGGGGGGGAGGGGACACTGAGCTACCAATTTTCCCACCTGAGGACCCCCGCTATCAACCACCCACACCTGCACAACCACACTACCCAAAAGCCACCTGATAACAACCAAAACACTGATGAATCTTTTCTCTGTTACATACGACTTGCATCTTCCTACAGCAGGAGATTAGAAGATCCTGAAGGAGGCAATGAAGGAGGTAAAGAGGAGGAGGAGGTAGGAGGGTGGGCCGAGCTTAGGAAGGAAGTGGAGGAGGAGTCAACGGAACGCCTTGTGTGTGTGTGTGTGTGTGTGTGTGTGTGTGTGTGTGTGTGTGATCGAGGGTAATAGACCAGCTGTTAGTGTGTGGTAGAGGTCGTGCAGGACACAGGATGTAGTACTATTGCTTGCTCTTACCCTTCCTCCATCATTCTTCATTTTTCTGTCTTTCTTGCAAACATTCTCATTCTCTTCCACTCATTTTTCTCTTGGCATTCTTTCCTCTCTCCTACTTCTCTCTCTCTCTCTCCCTCTCATCCTAGCTTACTCTCCTCACTCCTCCCTCTCATCCTACCTTTCTCACCTCTCTCTCTCTCTTTCTCTCCCTCTCATCCTGGCTTTCTCCCCTCTCTCTCTTCCCTCTCTCCTTCTCTCAGCAAGTCAGTGTATCACATCACCGACCTTCATGGAGACTCTCTTAGTCAAGTCTTACGTACGATTTAGAAAGAGTGATTCCTGACCACTGTGTCCACACCTTATGTAGCTCAAGACAGTCCGCCCTAAACACGAAAAACTCATTGATGTTCGTTTCTTTTGGTATGTCTTCTTGCAGGTGAAACGTAGGGGTACAGGTGAGGGGCATGGGGAAGCCTGGGTGAGGGCAGGGAGGCCACAGGTGAGGTAGGGGAGTGCAGGTGGTGAGGGGCCTGAGTGGTAGGGAGGTACAGAGTGAGGTGGGAGGAACAGGTGAGGGGTGGGAGGTACAGGTGAGGCATGGGGGTACAGGTGAGGGTGGAGGTGCATGTAGGGGCAGGGGTACAGGTGGAAGGTGTCTTCTAGGTGAAGTGGGGTGTCCAGAGAGGGGGCGGGGGGGGGTTGCTCTGGCTTCCCTTCCCTTCCCTCTCCTTTGCCAATCCCCTTCTTTCCTCCTTTTTCCTTCCTTCATCTCCTCCTCCTCTACCATCTCTCTTTCTTCAGTTCTTTCCCTCGCCTCCCCTCCTCTTTCCTTTCCTTTACCCTCCCCATGTCTCCTCTCCTTACCTCCCCTTCCTCTCCCCTCTCCCCATTCACCCCTTCTTACCCTCCCCATCCCCACCCAACTCATCACAGGTATAATTTAATGTTATATCTAAACCAATCTACAAAGCTCCAATGAGGATGTAATCTCACAGGTGATAAATATTTTACTAAAGGATATATATCTGGCCAGTGGTGTTGTATCATTAAGCTGCCCGGCCGGATGTGTTGCCTCCGTGCTTCTTAAAATGATTTACTGGCGAAAGATATAGATTAGAATATAAAGGGTTTCTCGTGTGAGAAGTTGATGTTATGCGTCCATAGGGGGTGTGTGTGTGTGTTTGTAGGTGTGTGTGGGTTGTGTATATTTTATAAAGCTTTAAACTAAACTTTATTACAGGTATATCTCTCTCTCTCTCTCTCTCTCTCTCTCCAAACGGAAATCGTACACAGTAGAAAAACGAACCCTACTCACGGATACATACCTCATAAAATAAGTACAAGTAAGTAAGGTATAAAGTAGAGCGTAATCCACTTTATTACTTAACGACAGAGTGACTTGGTACCCTAACGAGATAAGTGAAAGGTGAAAGTTAGGGATTATCTTGTTTCCTGAGTTCCCGCGGTGTATTATGGAACACTGAACCTCAACTTTTACCAGCCAGGGTTCGAGAATTATCCCACCTGTTGGAATTCACACTACTGAACCTGTAATGATGATAATAATAATAATAATAGTAATACCTGTAATAATAATAGTAATAATAATAATAATAATAATAATAATAGTAATACCTGTAATAATAATAGTAATAATAATAATAATAATAATAATAATAATAATAATAGTAATAATAATAATAATAATAATAATAATAATAATAATAATAATAATACGAACAACAAAATAAAAAGAAAACAAAAAACACAATTAAAAATAAAGACGCTAAAAATAACAATAACAACAGGTAAATAAATCACAAGACGATTAAATTAACATAACCTTGAAATAACGAGAGGAAATTCCCTAATAAATCACATTATAAGACTTAATTATCAGAATCACCAGCCACATTGGAGTAGTGGTTAAAGTACAGACGTGTGTGTGTCTTTATTATTCATTTGGTCCTGGGTGTAATTACCTGCTTGAAGTGCCAATTAAGATCCAGGTGTTGTTTTATATATATACGGGTTATATTATGGTTTGTTATTTTGTTCTGTTATGGTAATGTTATGTGGGTTAGGTTAGGTCAGGTTTGGTTAGGTTAGGTTAGGTTAGGTTAGGTTAGGTTAGGTTAGGTTAGATTTCGTTAGGTTAGGTCACGTTACGTTTTGTTACCTTTTATTATGTTATGTTACGATGTGTTAGGCTACAGTACATTATATTACGTTATGTTATATCATGTTAAGTCACTCGTAATAATTCCCCCCCGTCCCTATTGTAATTCTCTGTATATCCTGTCGACCATGAGCTGCAGTTTTGCGTCTCATATATCAAATGTCACTTGGCATCATTTTTCACCTGTAATTGACACGAGTACCTGCATGACACTTTACATCTGTGCAGGAGTTGATTTATGACTGAGGTGGTGAAGGAGTTGTAAGTATTCATAAGAGTAAATGAGGCAAATTAGTTGTTCGCTTTTAGGTAGGTTTTTATTTATTTTTTTATTTTTTTTGTTTTTTTTTTACTTTTTGTTCGTACTCTGGGGGTTTAAGGTGTGTTATGTACTCTCTAGGATTTAAGCTTTGTATGTACTTTTGTTTTATTTATTACACTGATACCACTTTGCCACACACATATAAACCACACACACACACACACACACACACACACACACACACATAAACACAGACACACACACACACACAAACCTGAACACACACACACACACACACACACATAAACACAACACACACACACACACACACACACACACACACACACACACACACACACACACACACACACACAGGCACACATTTAAGAAGAAGATACTTGATCGTTAATGGAAATGTGAATTTGACTCAAAACAGGAGGATAAACTGGCGGAGAGAGAGAGAGAGAGAGAGAGAGAGAGACTGTGAGTAAAAACCACAGACGGTGAAACAGTTAAAAAAAATAATAATAAAAAAATAAAAATAAAAATCTTACGTCATTTCTTCAATATCTCTTTAGCACGAAACACAACCTTAACTTAACCAACACACACTATAGTCTCTGAACAATTTTAACACCATTATCCCCTACTCATCACCCACCCCCCCCTTCCCCCCTATCACTTAAAAAGAAACCCAGTTACATAAAGTATTTTGTCGTTTTTAACTTAAGGTAAATTTCTTCATGACTTATGTTTGAGAATCCAATTTTAACGTAAGGGGAATTTTTTTTATTTTATTTTTTTATTTGTCTTAAGTTTGTTTGAGGATCCCAGGTCCTTAGGCAGTGCGGGAAGGATAGAGAGGGAAGGAACCTGTGTGCAGTAATGGATGGGTTTGTGATGCAAATACCAGAATGTTGTGAATAGATACTGCTGGAAATTTTGGAGAAGATGGAGATCGTGGAAGAGAGAGAGAGAGAGAGAGAGAGAGAGAGAGAGAGAGAGAGAGAGAGAGAGAGATTTTTGTTGTGTGTAAAAAATAATTATATATGTAAGTGTAAATCCATATCTTTACGTTCTTGTTATTTTAATTAATTCAGTCAACCTAATGAACGTCTTTGTGGATTTGACTGATGCACGTTTTTCATATTCGAGGGATATTTTAATGCAGGTAAAACACCAATTATAGTCATTATTGTTTGTTTACATTTTGTCTATTTATGTAAAGTGAGTTAAGATAATTATAAGGTTACTTTTTACCTGTTCGTCTCTTCGTTAACTTAAGGGTTTTATTACATCTATAACAAGACTGATAATATACGTCTATAAGTCTTCCTAATATAAGCCTTGGAGTCTTATGAGTCTTACGTGGGTTTTTTTTATATGATCCAATTATTTTGAAAGTGACCATTCCACTCCTCAGATAATCACCTATAAGGGAAAATATGAAGCCACAAGACGCCCTTATCAGCATAACTGTAGAATCATAAACTCCAGAACATCGCCGATAATTATCTCGGTTAGCTGCGGCCAGGAAAAAAAAAAAAACATTGACCAAAAAAAAAACGGAAGAGTATCAAGAAGCGTCACAAGAAACATGGCCGCCTGGTGTCTTCCTCCTCCTCCTCTTCCTTCTTCTTCTTCTCTGCAGCACAGCTCCCCGGAAGACAGCCCACCCCATTTAATTAATTGGGGGCCGAATGGCTCGTATAAATCCGCGCCAATGGCCAATAAACTATGGATTTTCTAACGTTACTCTGAGGCGAATGGCTCTTTCCTAGTGCCTGGTCTGCCCTCCTCCGTATCTTAATGTTTCGCTCTTATTTTTTTTCTGTTTTAAGGAGCTTTTTTTTATCTGACCTCATCATGGAATTTTTCTTATCGGTTTTCGTTCCTTTTATCGGGATTTATTCACCGTGTTTTTGGTAAAGTGGACCATGATAAACACGGCAGAAAATAAGCCGCCGTGTCTAACTCTGGGAGGCCATCAACGGTGTATAGGGAAGTCAGGAGAACTCCACCCATTATCCACGTTTTCCATGCGACTCGCGGCTGACCTCACAGTAGGGGAAACTAACCTCAGTGTACAAGAACCGTGGGGACGTATTTTGGCTTTTACCGCCGGACATTTTAAGTTTCCTCAAGTTTTAAGGATAAGTGACGGTGTAAGTGATGAAGTAAAGGTAGTCAACTCGGCCTCGGCCATCTCTCTACAATGAGACGTCAGGCCCGGTACTGAGAGAGAGAGAGAGAGAGAGAGAGAGAGAGAGAGACCTGGGTAATTGGGTTTAATCTGGACAAGTCGTTTTAGGTACAAATGCTGTTTGTTTTGAACATTTCCCCCCACGGTGAGTGATGCTACACCCAGGGCCATTATAATCTCATTACCTCTCTCTCTCTCTCTCTCTCTCTCTCTTTTATTTCTATCTCTATCTATATGTCTTTCCTTCTTGTTTATCTTCTCTTTCTATCTCAATATTCATGTCTATCTTTCCATTTCTTTTTTCTCTTTTTCATTCTCTCAATATCTCTCTTTCTACCCCTATCTCTCCTTCGTTCCTTTATTGTCTCTCTTCCCTTCCTTCTCTCTCTTTATATATCCTTCCATTAGGCAGGGAAGTATATAAACAAGTAAAGAACACAGTCACAGATTTAACAAAAACACAGAAACAAACACACTAATTTTCTTAACGTCAGAGTTTGTTTTTCCGTGTTTTAACCCTTTGAGTACGATGACTTAACCACTTGAGTACGATGACTTAATCCATGAGTACGATGACTTAACCCTTTGAGTACGATGACTTAATCCCTTGAGTACGATGACTTAATCCATGAATACGATGACTTAACCCTTTGAGTACGATGACTTAATCCCTTGAGTACGATAATTTAACCACTTGACCTAAAATTGAGCATTACTCTAGTTAAACCGCCAAATACATAATATTATACATACACAAATATATACTTACATGTATACCTTATGTATGTGGGTATATATACTTACTTATGTGTATGTAAATATTTGATGTCTTATCTCCCTGATGTTTGATTGGTGTGTTTTGATGCATGAGCTGATCCCATTGAAGTCTTCTTAACTAGCAATTAACCCCCCATCCTTATTAAAGGTCTGTTTACATAGTGCTAATTACAGGTAACTCGTGTATTATCCCAGGTATACTGAAGCGCTGATATAATTCTATTTTTATATCGTTAGTCTGTTTGTTTGTCATATTTTTTCATGGGAATTGTTTCTGGAACTGTGTATTAGTGACTGGTAACGTTAATTGTTATATTATACAGTCATGAGAATGTTGTAATGTGTGTGTGTGTGTGTGTGTGTTTGTGTGTGTGTGTGTGTGTGTGTGTGTTTAATAATGTCTTCATCATTGGGATATTTCATTTTTGTGTGGTATTATTATGCGATAGTGTGTCTGTCTGTCTGTCTGTCTCTCTGGTATTGTAACAGAAAAAAGAGACGGATAATTTTCTGTTTATATCTCTATGAACTAATTAAAACCTATTTATTTTTAATCATTTTATATTTAGGCTTATTCCTAAAAAAACTATTATTAATGTTTATATTTGTTTTATCTTGTTTCAGTGTTTATAGTAAAAAACAATACATGGTCTTTTATTTATTTATTTATTTATTGCCACACGTATTAGTGAGATGGGAGACTCACTAGATTGGCCTACCTAATGTCCCCTTGATTGTAGACATTGCCGAAACCTGTTCAAGATCCGGGTGTAGGAGAGACCCGCAGGTGGAATGACGATGTGTGGGAGGGGTGGGGGGTGTATGTGCGTTTTTTTCTGTTTTTTTTTTTCTTTGTATTTTTTGCATTTTGTCTCTCTCTCTCTCATACTTTCTCTCTGTCTTCCTATCTCTCTTTTATAATCTCTCTCTCTCTCTCTCTCTCTCTCTCTCCTACATTATACTCTAAGTATAACCCCCATTAACTATATTCCATATCCTTAATTACAACTATAAATTACAAACACCCAAAATAGCTCGTCACACACCTGCCTCGTAACACACCTGCCTCGTCACACACCTGCCTCGTCACACACACACACACCTTCCACCTCCATTACACCTATGAACCGATTGACAGCAATTCGTAAAGTTTGGGTAAAGGATTAACCTATTGAACACCACACGCCGTAACCTTCCAAGTGATGTATCCAGGTTAATGGGTGTTCTAAGATGGTGTTATTGTGTTATGTTATTTGGTGTTATTTATGGTTTTTGTGGTGTGTTTTTGTTGTGATTTGATGTTATTGTGTTATGTTCTTTTTGTTGAGGTTATTTATGGTCGTTTTGTTGTTGTTGTTGTGATTTGGTGTTATTATGTTATGTTATTTAAAGGTGTTATTGTTTGTGGTTTATTGTGTTATGGTTCTGTTATTTATATTTACCTGTTGTAGTGATGTTGTTGATCTGTGTCGCTGCTGTTTAGTATTCTTGCTGTATTGCTGTATTATTTACGGCTGTAATAGAGGAACCGGACCAACTGCATCTCTTTTTTTTTACACACACACACACACACACACACACACACACACACACACACACACTTCTCCCCACAATAAAACGAGTGCATGAGAAGGTATTTTATTACTCAACCAGCCAACACACACACACACGTTCACACGAATATATACATACACTACATACTTACACACGCTCATACTGTACACACACACACACACCACACATGCACGCACACACACACACACACGCACGCACACACATCGAAGTGAATTGGTGGCACTGAACAAGGTCTCTAGACATGGCTAAGAATCAATAGGGTGTAAATCTAATGTTTTTTTCTGGGAAGGAAGGAAGGAAGGAGGAAGGGTGGGAGGGGCTTAGGAAGAATGGAGGAGGGGGTGGGGGAGGAGCGAGGAAAGGAGGGAGAGAAGAATGGAAGGAATAAGGAAGGGGTATAAGTGTAACATTATTAAGACGGGGTAATAGTATAACATTATTAACACGATACCTAACACCCGTCTGTGATCTTGAGAACCATGTTAAATCTTGGGACTAGAAGGCGATACACACACACACACACACACACACACACACACACACACACACACACACACACACAAGCTCTTGACAGATAATACAATACAATAACAGGTCCTACTTACACCTGAACTACTCCCCAAATGACAACACCGAATATAATCTAACCCTTTTAAAGATTTCCCCCAACGAATTGACAGGTGACACGACGCGGATTAACCTACAGGTATGGATTAACTCGGTCCGGATTACTACTCAGGTGAAGGTTAATGGATAAATCTTACTTTGGACTTTCATCAGGTTGACAGATCGTGACCAAAGGGTTATTCTTCACGGTGAATGGTGTATTATTCAGGTGGGGGTTAATGAATGACCTTTTGGGGGGGGGGTAGAGAGGGGGGGGTGTAGAGAGGGAGAGAGGGGGGAGAGGGTAAGGGTGTATTGTGATAGCGTACAAGACAGATTATTCTATGAGGGTGTAGTGATGGCCCTGTCTGTCTGATTACTGTGACGGGTTACGAAAATGACAGAAAAATAAAAAATAAATTTATTATATGTTACTATAAAAACAAAAAAGCATCTATACATACATACATACATACATACATACACACATACATACATACATACATACATACATACATACATAATGGTTGCCCCTCGTGTAATGAGGATGGCCATACGTTCATGCATAAATACATATAATACATACATACATACATACATACATACATACATACGTACAAACATACGGATCCTAAAAATAATATTGGTATGTTTTAACAGCAGGAGCAGCAGACAGCAACATACTGGTACACAAACACTGTAAATTACATATATATTTCACCGTTCATTTTTATTAAAAGGGAAACAGAACAAAAAATCAGGACCTCTCACAAAGTTGTAAATATTTACCTCTGTTCTTTTATTTTCAGTTTATAAATGTATATATTTTTTCTGACGTTATCAAAGAAATGTTTTTGCACGTTTAGGACACCTTTGGTTTTATATATATATATATATATATCACCTGTTTATAAGACTTATATAGCCCTGTAGTTTCACCTGAGTAATCAATTATATTATTATTGTTTAATTAGTCTCAGCATTGATGTCTAATATATGGAATTCCTTTATAATTTTTTTTTCTTTTGTAATATTTTTTTTTTAATTCATATCATGTTACAATAATTTTCCCTTCATAGTAACACAAAACTGACCTCCATTATCTTTTCACTTTGGTAATTATAAAAATAAAAATATCATATAAGGTCAAAACATTCATGTATGATAACTTGTTCCCATATATGGTCCCCCAACGGTTTATTCCAATCTTTATTTACTTTTATTGTTCACCTCAACCATTACGATAAAGCAGGTATTTTAATATATCATACAAAGAAAATACCTCGAATTTCCTGTATATAATCCCTTAAATTCCGAGTATTTTTTTCCGATGACCCTGTATGTATTAGTTTTTTTTATCTGTGATTGTCAGTATTCGTAAAATAAATTCGTGTATATTCGGTTTTTGTGTTTATTCATTATTTATTTTTGTTTTTGTTTTGTATTTCTGGTTTTTGGTATTTTTTGTTTGTGTTGTGTATGTAAAAACCCTTGGGAAATATTAGTTGTGTTTTTGTTTTGGGATATTGTTATTATTTTTTTAGCTCTTTCTATAATGGCTTTTGTTAAGAGTGTCTGTTATTTCTTTTATTTTTACATTTTTTGGGTGATTTTGTTCTTGTTAATTTTGCTTTTGTTGGGTTTTATTATGTGTTTTATTATTCATTTGTTTTACTTGTTATTTATTTATTTTTAGTGTTTTCATTTTTTCTTTATTTTTCATTTCTATTTCTATTTTTCGTAATTTTTCGTTATTATTCACCCTTTTCATATCTTTTCACTAGTATTCTCTTTACATTTCATAAATTTTCACAATATTTCGTATTTTTACCACATGTTTTCATTACTGAGCCTTCATTTTTTTCATATTTATACATTAAATTCTCACAACTTTTCAGCGTCATTCATTAGATTTTTTCCCATAAGTTTCTTTAGAATTCACTCATTTTTTCACAACTTTTCGCCCCTTGGATATAAACACCTGGATTTTTTTTATTACTCACATGTTATGAAATTAAAAAAAAATACGATCAACAGTGAATAAATTGAAAAAAAATGGGACAAAACCTAATATAAAAGAAATTCATACAAAAAATAAAAAAATATCGCTTGATGTAACCCTGAAAGTGACCTTTGGATCTGACCTTTGACCTGACCTTCATGGCTTAAACACCTGTGATTTATATACCTTACCTGACACAGATTTCTTTTCTTAGTTATCATTGTGTCTTTGTCATCGATATTTTTTGCTGTTTTTTTTTTCCTGGTTTTTCAAGGTTTTATTGTTTATTTTGTTGATGTTGTTTATTCGTCTTCTCGTTCTTGTTGATTTTTCATTCATTATCAAGATTTTATATAAAAAATAAATTAGTATTTGTTTCATAATGTTTCTCTGTCTTTAAATAACAACAAAACAACAACAAAAACACAGCAACAACAAAATCAACCCAACTCTTGCTAAAACACAAAAACATTTAATCTCGAGTAAACTTTTTTTATTCTGGAGAAAAAAGTTTTAAGAATTTTGTTTACCCGAATTTCGTAAAGGTTTTGATGTAATAAAAAGCTCATTGTTACCTTGTTATATTTTATTGAGTTAAGAAGAGAGTTACATAAGGTAGAGAGTTATTGTACAGGGAAATAATAATATATACTTAGTTTACAGTAAAGCTTTAAGTTTACACAGACACAATAAACATGCCACTGTGATTATTAGGTCATGCAGCTTAGTTTGAAATACACCAACACCCACACACACACACACACACACACACACACACACACACACACACACACACGCGTGCATTAACGTATATACAAGGATTGATGACACCCAGAAACACACACACACACACACACACACACACACACACACACACACACACACACACACACGTACATACAAAGTCAGTGTGCATTCTTACATTATATTTGAAGATTAATTATTATTTAAAACATTACAAAAAAATTATTCCGATGATTCAAATGTAAAAATTATTCATGAATTCACTTACCTTTTGGTAGTGTCACCTGGAGGGGGAGCAGGAGGTAATGGATGATTACAGAGAGAGAGAGAGAGAGAGAGAGAGAGAGAGAGAGAGAGAGAGAGAGAGAGAGAGAGAGAGAGAGAGAAGATAGAGAGAGAGAGAGAGATGAAGAGAAAGAGAAAAGGGAAGTTAGAGAGAAATAGAAAAAAGAAAGAGACAGAGAAAAAGAGTAAAGAGAATAACCAAAACAAAAACAGAAAAAAACATACACGCCAACAGATAACATAACAAACCTTACTGAATACAAACCAACATCCAGTCAAGAGGTAGGAGGGGGGTGGGTGAGAGGGATGGATGACGAATGAGGGGAGGGTGAGGGGTGGAGTAGACTGAGGGGTTGGAGTGGGGTGAGGAGTGGACTAACGTCTTACCTGTTACATTTATTAACATTCACCGTAACGACCTCACCTGTCCAAGCACCTTACATCACTGCAGGGAAAAAAAGACGTTATCTATTCTCTCACTAAGACTTATATTACTCCAACCTTACTCCTCCCTCCCCTCCTCTCCCCCCATCTCCTCTTCCCCTCCCCCCTCCCCTTCCGTTCCCTTCACTTCCCTTCCGTACACCTGTCTTATTTAAATCATCCTAATTAACCTATATCAAACAATCTCTTTTTTTTCCCCGTTGGTTAAAATATTCATCGTTATCATCAAAATTCTTTCATTAGTTGTTGGTATATTTTTTCTTCTCTACTTTATTCTATTTATTATTATTATTCTCGTAAACAACTAATTAATCATCTCTATAATTTCAGTATCATCATATTATTATCACTTTTGAATAATTACAATCATTACGAAAAAAAAAAAAATAATATTCTCTACATTAATTAATTTATTTACGTCAATATTATTCATTGTGTATAAAATTATTACATTCATTCTAACATTAAAGTCCTGTTGTATAATTCCCCTCGTATGGTTATTTTTGTTGTGTAGTTGTAAGTATTTTCAAACGTAATTTATTGTATTCTGTCGCCTAAATAAACCCTCCCAGCTGCTCTTAAAAGATAACACAACCCTCCCAGCTGTTCTTAAAAGATAACACAACCTTCCCAGCTGTTCTTAAAAGATAACAATGAAAAGTTTATAAATAATTATTTTTTCTTCCTCTTATATATGTTAATAAACCTTTTTGGGGAACATTTTAGGACCTTTCTGCTCTTATTATTATTACAGACATATACACACACACACACACATATATACACACATACATACATACACACATACATACATACACACATACACACACACACACACACACACACAGGCCACATATATACATACACACACACACACACACACACACATACATACATACACACATACATACATACACACATACAATAAAGCCTTCCTGGAACATCTAGGTATCCGACACACCAGGAGCCAGCAGGTGTCAAAGTAATTTACTCTCTTCTCACCTGGCTACAGCAACTACTCTATCTCTCAGGTAAATCTTTATTAGCAGTCTAGGATGGGATGGGGGGGGGGGAGTGGTATATCCTTAGAGGAGTGTATAAGACTCCTACTCGCTATTCCTTCATTGTATCCTATATATGGTTGTGTTTCCTTTGGTATTGTTTCTCTGTTATCCTATCTTCATCTTGGTGTCTCTCCTCAGCGATAGGCTTAAGAAGAATAGAGGCCTGTTAAGACTTGACCCTAATAGGAATAAGACTAATAGAACTAGAACCTAATAGAACTGTGGCCTAATAGAAGTGGGACCTAATAGAAGTGGGACCTAATAGAACTGTGGCCTAATAGAACTGGGACCTAATAGAAGTGGGACCTAATAGAACTAGAACCTAATAGAACTGTGGCCTAATAGAACTGGGACCTAATAGAAGTGGGTCCTTATAGAACTAGAACCTAATAGAACTGTGGCCTAATAGAAGTGGGACCTAATAGAAGTGGGACCTAATAGAACTAGAACCTAATAGAACTGTGGCCTAATAGAAGTGGGACCTAATAGAACTGTAGCCTAATAGAACTGGGACCTAATAGAAGTGGGACCTAATAGAACTAGAACCTAATAAAACTGTGGCCTAATAGAAGTGGGACCTAATAGAAGTGGGACCTAATAGAAGTGGGACCTAATATAACTGTAGCCTAATAGAACTGCGACCCTTTTGACCAGTTGCCCTCTGAACCACTCTGGTCTCCCACTCCACTTACTCTTAACTGGAAGGAGACGAACCCACGACCTCAAGTAGGACCCCCAGAAGCGGCTGGTGTATTTGGTGAAAGCCTTGACCAGCCATCTTGCATTTTCCTTTTCCTTTTTTCCTATCAACATAAAACCTAACTTCCTCCTCTTCTTCCTCCTCCTCTTCCTCCTCCTCCTCTTCCTCCTCCTCCTCTTCCTCCTCCTCCTATTTATTTTTTGAGGGGGCTATTTCCCCTCTTTGCTCTTCTCTATTCTCCTATGTCCTCTCTTTCGTATTGGTGGAGAAGTTTTCGGGTATTTCTCTTCTCCTCTCTTCTTCCTTATCTCTTGTTTATCATTGCTAGATCTATTTATTTGTATTTTTTTTTACTTCTCTTCTTCTTAATTCTATCTTCTCTCTTTCTCCAATGCTCGAGGAGTCTCCGTCATTATTCTCATTCTCTCTATCCCTTTCTTCTCCCTAATACCGTGAGTCTCCATTATTCTTTTCTCTCTCTCTCTCTCTCTCTCTCTCTCTCTCTCTCTCTCTCTCTCCCGAGAATGGGCCAGGAGGAGTACAATTACGAAAGTCATATAACGTCACATTAACGGAGCGAACGAGCGGGAGAGAGAGAGTGAGAGAGAAAGCGAAAGAGGGATAAAGAGAGAGAGAGAGAGAGAGAGAGAGAGAGAGAGAGGCAATTAGAAAGAGTATACAAGGGGTGATTTGTTAGATAGAGATAGAAAAATGGATGAGAGAGAGAGAGAGAGAGAGAGAGAGAGAGAGAGAGAGAGAGAGAGAGAGAGAGAGAGAGAGAGAGAGAGAGAGAGAGAGAGAGAGAGAGAGAGAGAGAGAGCAATATCATTTTTAGTGTTATTGCCTATCCCGTCATTGACGTTGCCCCAGCGATTCAGGGCGAGGGAAGTGACACGCAGGGTAGAAACACCTCACCGGGCCCCTGGTATTTCCTCTGGTGGGGGAGGGGGAGGAGGAGGTAGGGGGTGAGGTGAAGGAGGTAGAGCTAGGGGGTGAGGTGAAGGAGGAAGAGACGGGTAACAGAAGAACAGAAGAATATGTAGATGAAGGAGGAAAAGAAGGAGAGAGAAAAGAGGAGAGAGGTGGAGAAAGCCTGGAAGTGTTGGTGGGGGGGGAGTAGGTGGGAAGATACTATGAGGTATTGTGGGGAGTGTAGAGGGAGATTAGGTAGGGGAGGAAAAAGATTGTCGGTCTGGGGGAGGGGTGAAGGGGAGGTGAAGGATGAACGTGAAGATGACTAGAGAGAGAGAGAGAGAGAGAGAGAGAGAGAGAGAGTTTGTGTGTCCATGTATACCCAAAGCCTACGTGTGTATGTATGCAGTAAGTATACATACACCAGCATGCCTTCGTGTGTACGTGTCCGTATGCTTGCGTGACTGCGTGAATACCTGCGTGTGTATATCGGTATCTCTATGCCAGGGAGTCAACGTAACTGGATAAAAAAACAAGATAATGTGGAGAGACCATAAGCGAACTCCCTATTTTATTCTTCTTTCCCTATTTCCTTCTACCCTCCCTATTTATTTCTATCCTACCTATTTCCTTCTACCCTCCCTATTTCCTTCTACCGTCCCTATTTCCTTCTACCCTCCCTATTTATTTCTACCCTCCCTATTTTCTTCTACCCTCCCTATTTCCTTCTACCCTCCCTATTTTCTTCTACCCTCCCCGTTTTAAGAACAAAGTTATTTCAATGCTATAAAGTGTGGTTACTATTAGTCTTATGGAGGTGTTCGGGACAGAAAAATAGTCACCGTGTGTTCGAGTTTACGTTACCTTGAAGTTGAATGAGATTATATTGAAGGCTTTGGAGTCGGGTTTGGAGGAGGTGAGATCAGAGGTATAATATAAAGTGGTTATAGTTACTGTTTTTATATCGGTGTTGGAGGCAGCGTTGAATTCATTCTTGAAGTCAGGGTTATCGAAGGCTGGTTGTGTATGGGCGGCTTGTAGGTATAACGGTATGGGTGGTGGGCGGGCTGGTGGGTGGCCGGGTGGGTGGTCGGGTGGATGGGTGGTTGGTGTTCCAGGCGGCTTGTCACGGAGTAATCTCGGGACGCGTCACTCCCTAGAGAAGAAAGAAAAACGGCGTGTGGGAGAGACCGGGTAGAAAATGGTGGGAAACAAGGGGGGAAAAAGGGGGGAGTCTTTTTTTCCTAAGGGGGTGAGAGAGTTGTTAGAAAAGGGGAAAAACGAAGGAGATGGGAGGAAAGAGGGTTAAAGGGGGAGGGGAAGGGAGTTTTCTAGGGGGTAAGAGACGTGTTAGAAGAAGGAAAAGAGGGGGAGGAAGAGGTGGAGGAGGAGGAGAAGAAAGGGTTGGAGAAGGGGGAGGAAGAGGAAATAAGAGGGGGAAGGGGAAAGGGAAGAAGAAAAAGAGGGACGATATAATTTAATCGGAAGTTCCCGAGAAATTATAAAAAGATATAATAATAAAAAAAATAATAATAATAATTAACGGTTTATTGAAAGTTCTGCAGCCCGAAGGCTGAAAATATACTGGCATAAATGATATTACATACATTGGTGGTTTAAAAAAGCTTCATTAGAAAGGTAAAGAACATACAGTGAACATACAGATTAATGTAGGTGTTGAACAGCAAAACGTATGTAGTAACCCCTCCCAGATGGTGTTAGGAGGGACCTCACGTGGTGTGTGTTCCTCTACAGATGGTGTGTATGTATGTATGTATGTATGTATGTATGTATGTATGTATGTAAAAGTTCTCTCTGTGAAACTTAATAATATGATCAAGAGGGAATTATTGAGAAACTTCAATATATACCTAAAAAAAAATCCTGTCTATATTATTTGTAAAAGTTTTCTTGGAGTAAGATTTTAAGATAGTCAACAAGGAGTTTCTGGACACACATGAGAAGACATCTGTGTGTATGTTTGTGAAAGTTATGTTTAGGAAAGCTCGTTGAAAGATTCGACAGGGAGTTTCTCAGAAGTTATGGATGGATGGGTGTGGGGGAGGGTTTGGGGGGAGGGCTTGGGTGGGAGGTCGGGGTGGAGGAGGGCTTGGGAGGAGGCTTGTGGGAGGGCCAGTGTGGGATACTTCAATGAATATTAAAAAAAAAAAAACTAAAAAAAAAACTACAAGAATTAAAGATAAAATAATATAAATATCTCAACAAATCCTATGAATCATCAACTGAAAAATGTAAATAAAATGTAAAAAAATAAAAATAAAACAAAATATTAAGAAATCTAAGGAAGGATAATGATTGCATATATAAGAATGTATACAAGACTATCTATAAGAATGTTAAAGCTGCTTCAAATAACATTCGTAAACACAGCTACAATAATATTGATCCAGAAGTTGATGTGATATTTACCAAGGAATCATTTGCACCGATTTATGATGAAGAAGTGTGATAGGGTCATCTATGCTACAACCTGGTTCCAACACTTCATTTAACATAACACTGAATATTCAATGACCTAACTTCATCTTCTTCGACAATGACCAATGAACAGAGTGAGTGTGAACGATTACGTAAATACTCTTAACTCTACATAATAATATACTCACGATATTACATAGGACAGGTACAGATAATTTATATATACTGTACATACATATATAATCTGTTTTTGTTAGATAGTTCTTTGTAGATCATTTAGTGTGTGTGTGTGTGTGTGTGTGTGTGTGGGTGTGTGTGTGTGTGTGTGTGTGTCGTTCTCTTGCTAAGGTGGCAAGAACAAATAACAGAACTCGTGCATTTGTGTAAATAGTTCATAGCGACGCGGGAAAACACACACACACACACACACACACACACACACACACACACACACACACACACGTATTGATCTAAGTGAAACTGCAGGCTGTGTTCGCCTGCATATGTTCTATTAATATTCCATCATCCCTTATATCCACCATCCCTTATACTTCCTTATACCTTATATAATTCCCAATAACTTAATATATTTGACTACTTTTCGTTATATACTGAGAAGTTTTCGCCTCATCATATATCAAAACTATTATATACCTGCCGTTCTATAGATTGATATTCGCGTAGTTGGTATACAGTATATAACCACTTCACTGTGATTGGTCAATAAAAAATGCATCAGAACATTGTTGGCTCACGTGTTTGCGAGAGATATGGTTCCTTTGATGTGATTGGCGGACAAAAAAAGGATTTCAAAACGCCATTGGCTCCGATGGTCAACAGAGGTGTAGTTCCACTGATTTGATTGGTTGCCCTGAAACGGGATATATAACACCGAAGTTTCTCTCTCTCTCTCTCTCTCTCTCTCTCTCTCTCTCTCTCTCTCTCTCTCTCGGGTCTTCAAACAACACTAGAGAGAAGAAGAAGAGGAGAGAGAGATAAGAGAGGAAAGCAATAAAATGATAAAAAATAAGAGAAGAGAAACAATAATAAATACAGTTGACAAAAACAGAAGAACAAAGAAAACTCAGGAATACACTAAAGAAAATAACTAAATATAAACAGACGAAAATAATAGAGAAAAAGAAAGATAAAGGAACAGATAAATGAGGAGAAAAGAGGAAAAAAAACAGAGAAAAAGGAAAGAGAAAATACCTGACTGTCACCCAGCAGTGTTAGCGTGGAGGAGTGGCACCCAGCATCCACCATGGGCCAGTGTGTGTTATGCCTCCACCCCATCCCCGACCACCCCCACTCCACCCCACCCTGACCAACCCCACCTTCACTCCACCAATCCCCACCTCCACCCCACTCCATACCCCACTCCCCACCCTCACCACCCCACCCTCCACTCCACCTCCACCCCACCCTACCTCCACCCCTACCTCATCTGACCACCCCTACCCCACCTCCACCTCACCTGACCAATTCCCCAGTCTCCCCACCTCCACCTCACCCATACCCCACCTCCACCTCCAACCCCTTACCCCCGCCCGACTATCTCTACCCCCTCTAACCCCATTCACTGTGTGTTGTGGTATGCCTCCTAGTAAAACATCTTCACTACCTATCACAATTAATTATCGTTTCGTTGACTATTTTAATGATTCGTTTATTATCCAGATATATAAACACACGATTTTACATATATACTTACATACAGTCATATACACATACACACATACACCACTTGTAAATGTATCTTATGTATTTCTTATCGTTCTTCTTTATCTTAATTAAATATTCAGGTGAGAGAAGGTATTTAGTGTATACCTGTGTTAAGTTGGGTTTGGTAGATGGTTATTTGATTTGATTATTTTACTTGTTATTTTCGGTTTTTTTTTTTTTTTTTTTTGACATTTATTACGTTGGCGTTTGGTGTAGTTTTACTTTTTGTTTTATTTTCTTTTATTGTAAGCAAGGATCTATTGTTGTTGTTATTATTATTGTTTTATTATTATTATTGTTTAGTGTTATTATATTTTATTTGTATTATTATTATTATTATTATTATTATTATTATTATTATTATTATTATTATTAAAAGTCTCATAAAATCTTCTAAAAGCATCACAGTTATACCTCAAGAATCTCAAAGTTACCTTAAAAAGAGACTAAGCTCACTCTGATGCGCTCCCCGATGTTCTCCTTTAATAGCCCTGAGGTAAGAGTTTCAGTAGATGGTATTAGCATTGGAATAATAAGCTGAAAACAGGGACAGACAGGGACGTATCCCATCCCTTGGTTTATTGCTCGAGGCTACACAGAGAGAGGGACGACGATTTGGGGTGAGAGGGGTGAGATGGGGAGAGGGATGCAATTTTATGGAAGTGATTCGTCGACTAATAAAACCTGGAATGGTACAGTAAGATCAATTCGTCCAGCTCAAGAGACGACCTCTCTCTCTCTCTCTCCTTCTCTCTCTCTCTCACCACCACCACCAACTTAGGAATTATATATTTTTTTTTTATTCCTTAATTGATTGATTTTGTCTGTTTATTGGTTTATTATGTATTTATTTATTTGTTTGTTTATTTTGTTTCTTTATTATATTTATTTATTTATTTATTTATTTATTTGAGAGTATGGGCAGAAAGTACTGAGGGTTTTGAATATTTGAAGACAAAATAGTGAGATTTTGGACGACTAGGGATAAAATAGGGAGAGTTTTGAACGATTAGGGACAAATTATTGGATTTTGTACGTCTGGGGATAAAATAGGGAGAGTTTTGTACGTCTAGGGACAAACTATTCACGGTTTCAGAGGTTCCAAGGACAAAAAATTAAGGATAGAAACGTGTGAGGGTAAAGGTTTGTGGTTGAGTCCTTCTAAGAACAGATACGTGTACTTGAGACATTGCTGAGAGTGTTTCCCTTAAGGCGTTCTGAGAAACAAAAGATCAATGGCGATACATTTTGGGAACGAAAGAACAATATTAAAGAAGTTCTGAGAAAGAAATATGATTCCTAAAGTATTCTGGGAATGGATTAAACAGGTTTCCTTAGGTCATTTTGCTTAGAAAATATCCTTAAGTAAAAGCCAGCATGACAACACTTACTTAGAAAACCAAGAATAGTGGTTTAGATACACACACACACACACACACACACACACACACACACCTTTCCTTTGACTATATCAGAAAGTCATTCGTTAATTACTGTACCTGTCTTTTATACCTGAACATATAATTGCATCCATACTTGTACGAACATTTCTGGATATACTTTTGTAATTAGCCGACCTTGTTATAACTCTCTACATATATAAGTTAAAGCTACTTGTACTTTCTACTTTAATGTGTGCTACTTTATAGATTATAAGTGAAATTCCACTTTTACTTGTATTACTTAATGTAGATCTTAATTACCTAATAATGTAATAATCGTTTGAGAATTATTGTATCTCTACTTAAATACTCACTTTACACTTTATCTCTCTACTTAACACTATACATAAAACCATACATTTACTAATATTACTTAATGAAGTTTCTTTAATTACCCAACTGTGTAATAAATCGTATGTAAATTATTATATTATTATATCTGTTCTCTCTACTTAAACACCATGAAAGTAAAATCACACATGTACATATATCTCTGAATAAAGTTCCTGAATTACCCGACAATGTCATAACTCTCAGCCAATCATAAATTCGCTAGATAACCGGAAATCACGAGATTATGCAAATGACAAGGGCGGTTAGTCTACGATTTTCCTGAGTTTTTGAGGTGGATTCACATTACACGGTGACGCTGTTAGGGGGAGACACGGGGAGTGGGTGGGGGAGATGGGAGATAGAGGGAGGAGGTGAGAGACACAGGGGGGTGAATACGGGGATATGAAGGAGATGAGAAACACGGGAAGATGTAGAGAGGGGGTGAGAAACACGGGGTGGGGGTGAAAACGGGAAGATTGGGGGGGGGAGATAAGAGACTTAGAAGATGGAATTGGGTGAGAGAAATGGAGAGATAGAGAAGAGAAGACAAGAGGAGATGAATGTATGGAGATAGAAGGAGGAGATGGGGGACACAGGGAATTGGATAAAGAGAGGTAGGAGGAGATGAGAGACAAAGAGAATGGGTTTAAGGAGATAGGAGAATAGCGTAGTATGTGTGTGTGTGTGTGTGTGTGTGTGTGTGTGTTATTTCGAGAGAGAAACAAAATAAACCTTATATTCCCCTGAACATAAACAAACACACAAGGAAATAAAAACATTATACCAAACCATAAAGAAAAAACAAACAGACATAGTATACCCATCAACACAAACAAACAAATAAAACAAACACTAAAATTCCCCTCAAAACACAAACAATTATCTCATAAAAACAACAAAAGCAGGTGTGAAAAAAAAGTGAATCTGCAAAACCTTTCAGAAACTATAAAAAAAAAAGACGAAAAATAAAAAAAAAATAAATAAAAGGAAAATCAAGTCATTAATAGGTAATCATTCCAGTCTAAAGTGCGGGCTTTCCCGTAGTCAGTGCTGCCCGTGAGGCCGTTCTGGAGCTGAGAGGTGTGAGGTGTAAAGGTGAAAAGTGAAAAAAGGGTGGATGGTCAGTTGGGAGATGGGGTGGGTGAATTATTGCTGTGTGTGAAGAGAGGCAATAAAGAAAAAGCTATCTCAAGAAAGGAGATAAAACAGAGTGAGGAGAAGAGAGAGATGGCCCGGGAGGTGAGAGAACAACTTTCTCAATGACACGGCCTTAGACCCCTTCAGGAGAGAACCAGGTGATATTGTCTCTCTTGGTCTTAATTTTTGAGAATTTATGTATGTATGTATGTATGTATGTGTGTATGTGTGTATGTATGTATGTATGTGTGTATGTATACAAGCTTAGAGATCTTAGTTGTTAATTCACAATAATAGAGGGTGTCACATAAGTCGCTTTACCGGGAAAACACACACACACACGCACACGCATGCACGCACACACACACACACACACACACACACACACACACACACACCTTCTATTCCAGTGAAATTCCTCACGCTGGGAGCTTCTTAAAAGTGAAAATAAGAATGTTTAATACCTGAGGAAGACATTTAGGTTAATGCTATGTGATTTCTTCCTCTAATTACATTCACCTGAAAAGTGGAAACAATCTTAATACGTAAATATATATATTAACTCGCACATGGTTGTCTCCAGTGTAATTTGGATAATTTTTTTCCTAGGAATAATAAACCATTGATATCACCTATGATTAACTCTGAACGACGAGTAATGAAACCTCCTGAGATAAAAAAAAATATAAAAAAGTATTTCATTTCCATCTAAGACAACTTTATCTCTTGCCTAAAAGACCTCATAAAGAGACTGGAGGAGACAGAGAGATAACTTCTTTTTCTTCAAGTCTAGGAAACGTGTGATGTCAAGGTCCTTAAGATGAAGAGGACACACGCGAGAGACAAAAGAGAGAAGAAAGAGAAGAAGAGAAAGAGAGAAAAATTACTTAAGAGAGCAAGAAAAAACTGGACGGAGAGACAAGGAGAATTGCCCAAGGAGATGTTCTTACAAGTGATGAAAGAGTCCTGCTAGTGGGGGCCCAAAAAGATGAACTTTGGCTACATTAAGGGGGATTGTCTCTCTCTCTCTCTCTCTCTCTCTCTCTCTCTCTCTCTCTGCGCAAAGCTTCAATATTTAAACTTATTCGTGGGGAAAGCTTGAGCTGAAGATAATGTGGATATATATTATTTTAGGGAACTATTATAAAAAAAACGTAAATACATCCAAAAAATCGATTAAAATTGATTTATTATTTTTTTTTTCCAGATTCCTTCACCGAATTCCAGGTAAATATCTGAATTTTCTTAATATTTGTTTGTGTTGTGTAGTATTTTTCGTTTTTTTACCTTAAATATCTCTCTACTATAGAAAGGGTATTTAATAAGGATTGTGTTAGGAGTATTTTTCACCACATTTCAAGATATTTTTTGTGTTTTTAAGTCAATTTTTGAGGGAATGAAATATATAAAAAAATTTGGTCTCATTAATTCGGACCAGGTAGACGAAACCATAAAACAAAAATAAAGTGAAATTAATTACTTTATGATCAGGTGAACGAAGAACGAATTGAAATCCCTCATTAATGCAGCCCTCCCCTCCACCTCCACACTTGCAATCACCCTGTTGCTTCTCCTCCCCCCAACCCCTCCCCCCCAAAATATAAAAACTTGATCAGGTGTGAATTTACTCAACACGTGACAGAGGGAATCAAAAATTTAACTCTCTTAATTATTCTCACTTGTAAACTACGGCTTGAATTCTTAAGTTGGGTTAATAAGAGTAATTCAGGGCTGGATAAATCAACCACGTACTGACGAATCCGTAGTTAGTCACAGTCCTTAGTGAGTTTAGTTCTTGGTAAATTTTTTTGTTGTGGTTTTATAGGATGTTTTTGTTTTTGTTGTTTTTGTATATTATTTTTTTGCATTTTTCAGCTTTTATTTGTTTTTATTGGGTTTTTATTGTAATATGTGATTGTTTTATGTTTTATTCTTGTTTTTTCTTTGTTTTTATGTAGAATTTATCTTTAGAAATATTTAATGTCTTAATTTTAATGGTTGTAGTATAATGTATGAATTAACTTAGTGTATACGCTTAAATTACCTCATAATTCATACATACATACAACACTATCACTCCTATACATAATACATACATAAACACACACACTTTGTCATACATAATTCCCCCATACATACAACACCCATCACTCCCAGGATATACACCCACATCTGTGTATATTATCAACACACACCTTACGCGAACTGAGGAAGAGACCGCCACGATATATTCTCTCTTCACAACAACAACATTAACACGACGGGCACTAAAAGACCCACGCCCAAAAAAATATAAATAAAATCCCAGTGTTATCGTACATAAGCAACAAGGCCACAGCATCGCTCCCCGTAACAAACTACCGCCAAGAAAATGGATTTCCTGTAATAAAATAAAATAATTATAGAGTTTCGGAACTTTCTTATCGCGCCAGCCAATCAGCGCCGTTATCGGAGCCCGCCCGCGTCCGTTTGCGTGGTTCGCCTTTAATGGAGTCGGCATAAGAATATCAACGTCATTTTTCATTCAAGCAGGACTCACACTTTTGTTCGTTTTCGTCTGTTTTAATGTTTGAGTTTCCCAACAGAAATAGATTAGGGACGAAATACTAATGGCGACGGGAGGGAGCGGGGTGGGGATGGGGGGGCTGCGACGCTCATCGACAGACAATTTAACTTCCAAATTGTGCCACATTCGCTTCTAACTGAGGATAACACAGACAATCACGGCTATTTGCATTTAGAAATGACTCCAACTTTTTATGCTCACATGCTCTAAATAATCTTTTGTGTTACTTTCGGCGTGTGTGTGTGTGTTAGGGAAGGGAGGGGAGGGGGACTCCATTAGTTGCAGAAGCTGTTTGTGGCCGAGTGACTGTATTTGGCTTATTTATGTGTGTTATTCATAGGAGATTATTAAAGGATGGTGGTAAGGGTGAGACGCAGGATGGTGGTAGGTGATGATGGTAGGTGGCAGGATAGACAGGGAGAAGGGGTAGGGGGTAAGAGAGGGGAGAGGGTCGTGCCAAGGAGGCGGTCCATGAGGGAGGGGAGGAAGGGGTAATGGTGGTAGGGGGCGGGCCAAGAGACGCTACAATACCCCTCCCCTTAACTCTTACAGTATGAGGGGAAAAAACAAACTTCAAGACGCCTGAAATATTCGCTCACCTGACACACACACACACACCCACCCACACACACACACACACACACACACACACACACAATAATAGCGACCCTCGCTGGTGTTAAGGTAATAATAATAAGTCTTCTCCCTTTGCATATTCACCCATCAAACTATACTTAATAACAACCAAGTTCACTAATAAATTTATCTTCACTTGACAAACACTGATACGTTATTTTGATCTCATTTTCTCAATTATTGATTATAAACCACAAAAATGCAATATCAACAAACACTTCAGAAACCAGAGAAATGAATAATCAATCTTGCTTCTAATTTTGTTAACATTCCTGACTGTAATATATAACTTTATACCTGTACTACTTGTATTCACAAATATCTCAGGTCAAAAGAAATATTACCAATACATAAACCTGAGAAAAAAAATCACCTTTGGTCTATTAAAATCATGACTCAGTGCTACACTCGGCACTGACTCAACAAGAAGCATTGTACGGTGAGTGCTAGAGATGGGTCAGGTAGTATACCTGACATGGCTAGTTAATAGGTGGTAGTATTTACACCCAGAAGCCACTTTAGAATTATCTAATTTAGAAATACTGTTAGTGAAAGTATTAGAAAAACTCCCGATAAAAAACGAAAAACAAAAAATTGGTGTGAAAATAAACGATAATTTTGTTGTCATGTATATCATTTATCTAATTTTTATACTTTGGTGTTTTTATTTGTAATTCGTAGTGTTTTTCATCAGTATATTTTTGGTTTAATATATATATATATATATATATAAGGTTGATCGTTTTGTTTAATTTATATAGGTATGTTTGGTAATTTATATAATTTTCCCTTCATTAATTTACGCCTTTGGGATAATTTATATAGCTAAGTTAATGTCTGATTTATATAAAGCTAAGTTACTACCTAATTTATATATCTAAATTACCACAGAATTGATATACCTAAATTACCACAGAATTTATATTACTAAGTCACCACTTAATTTATATGCTTAAGTTACCACCTAATCTATATGCCAACCACCTAATTTATATTACTAAGTCACCACCTAATTTATATAGTTCCCACCATTACCCAAGCAGCTTCACCCTCCTCTATCCAAACAACTGATGTGAGAATTTCCTGTTAAGAGTCCTCGATATTTTACGGTCCTTGACGAGTGTTGAGAGACTTGTCATTGTGTACCTGCAGGGTGGGAGGTGTTGGGGTAGAGGCGGTGTCAGTAACATTGTATTTCAAGGCCCTGGGAACGAGGGTAGGAAGGTGTGTGTGCTGATGAGTGACTTAAATAATCTACTGCGTGGCTCTGTGTATACCTGACTTGATGAGGTGATTAGTGAGGAACAGGTGAGTGTGTGGTGTTGATAATTGGCTGTTTTTTTTTTTTTTTTTTTTTTGGTTTATTTTGTTTTCCGTTATTTCTGTTTTTGTTCTGTTTATTTTTTTCTCATATTTCTATTATGTTTTATATGTATATAAGGTTAATATTATTTTTTTTATGGGTCAGATTTACGAACATTAGGAAAACAAAAAGAAAGAATTTAATTAAAAAAAAAATAGTATAATTTACTAACTCAAACATAAAAACACATAATTTATCTAAGAACAAAACAAAAATACTAATTAATTTTATACGAAACAGTCATGGAAATACCCAGAATTAAAAAAAACCACACCATAGGTTACAAAAATAAATAAATAAACGCATAATATACAAAAAACCCACAATATATACGAAACACTAATAAAAAAACCCACGGAATTTAACACACAAAAAATATAATTTCAAGACCTAATGAGTGGTTTAGAGTTCCCAATAATGAGATAAAACAAAATACATGTAAATATTTATCACCAAGAGGAGTAAATTGTTTCTCTATCTTTCATTAACAAATTACTCGTCAGTGTTAAACAATTATCCCGTCGTTCATCACCATTTTAACGACTGGGTGATTGTGAGATAACCATCAGCCAAGTTGTTAGTGTAATTTGTGTTTCGTGGGTGTTAGTCGGGGGTGTTTGTTGATGGGGAAGTAAGTCGGGGTGTTTGTTGATGGGGAAGTAAGTCGGGGTGTTTGTTGATGGGGAAGTAAGTCGGGGTGTTTGTTGATGGGGAAGTAAGTCGGGGTGTTTGTTGATGGGGAAGTAAGTCGGGGTTGTTTGTTGATGGGGAAGTAAGTCGGGGTGTTTGTTGATGGGGGAGTAAGTCGGGTGTTTGTTGATGGGGAAATGAAGTCAGGGTGTTTGTTGATGGGGAAGTAAATCAGGGGTGTTTGTTGAGGGAAATGAAGTCAGGGTTGTTTGTTGTTGATGGGAGTTAGTCTGGTTTTGTATGTTGGCGTTCTTACCTGAGTAAAATTATCTTATGTACGTTTGGATATACACAGGTGGACAATATACTCTTGTACACACACACACACACACACACACACACACACACACACACACAGACACACACACACCCCACACACACACAGACACACACACACACACACACACACCCATCCTTGCCCTCAGTGGTGTCCTCCACTTCACACTCCGGGTCCACCTCACTCCTGTCATCCTATTTCACTTCTCCACCTCTCCACCTTCCCTCACCTCCCCCCCCACACACACAGAGAGGGCCAACCTACACCTCCTTCACCTCAGCCACCACAATGATGGATTACGTCACCTCCACAACCACTTGAATCTTCCCTCCCCTCCCCCCACCCACCTCCAACCACACACACACTCTCCTACCTTTACCCCCACCCCCCTCCCCCTTTCCCTCCTTCCCCCCTATTTTAGGTCTTGATCCCAATTATCAAAGCTTCCTACGTTAATATATTTTTCTCGTAAATGGAGATGGGAGAAAGTATACACACACACACACACACACACACACACACACACACACACACACAACAGTCTCAATACAATTCTGACGCCATTTTGTGCGCCATCTTTTCCAAGTGACTCAACTGTCCAATTAGAGGCTGGATTACACCTCTGAGCTTTTAAGAACCAATGATAGTTGTTATGTAGATCTTATAACGTGATTCTGTGTTCTAATTGGTATTGTTAGGTAGAGTGTTGGTAAATTTATTTTGTTATATTATTTACGTGTTTTAGGTTAGGTTAAGTTTAGGTTAGGTTAGTGTTAGGTTAGGTTAGTGATAGGTTAGTGTTAGGTTAGGTTAAGTTAGTGATAGGTTAGGTTAGTGATAGGTTAGGTTAGTATTAGGTTAAGTTAGTGATAGGTTAGGTTAGTATTAGGTTAAGTTAGTGTTAGGTTAGTGTTAGTGTTAGGTTAAGTCAGAGTTAGGTTAGTATTAGGTTAAGTTAGTGATAGGTTAGGTTAGTATTAGGTTAAGTTAGCGTTAGGTTAGGTTAGGTTAGGCTAGGTTAGGTTAGGTTAGGTTAGGTTAGTGTTAGGTTAGGTTAGTGTTAGGTTAGGTCAGAGTTAGGTTAGTGTTAGGTTAGGTTAGTGATAGGTTAGGTTAGTATTAGGTTAAGTTAGTGTTAGGTTAGGTTAAGTCAGAGTTAGGTTAGTGTTAAGTTAAGCTAGCGTTAGGTTAGGTTAGCTTGGTGTTAGGTTAGGTTAGTGTTAGGTTAGGTTGGTGTTAGGTTAGTGTTAAGTTAGTGTTAGGTTAAGTCAGAGTTAGGTTAGGTTAAGGTAAACAAAGCTTGGGGAAGACGTTAATTTTCAGGTGTTTCCGTAACCTTTTTTTTTATCTTAAGTTTCAAGGAATTTTTTATCGAATGACTCTCTGTACATCTGGATCCTTGAGAGTTAATAGAGGGTGCACACGTTGTCCTCCTCCTAACCTAACTACTCCCCAGAAAACAAAAACACAATTCACGTCTTGAGCCAATTATCGTCTCCTTACTAGTTATTATGTAAGGTTAGAGTGAGGGGGCGGTGTTATGCTGTGTCATGTTGTGTTATGTTGTATTGGGTTGTGTTATGTTGTGTTATGTTGTATTGGGTTGTGTTATGTTGTGTTATGTTGTATTGGGTTGTGTTATGTTGTGTTATGTTGTATTGGGTTGTGTTATGTTGGTTGTGTTATGTTGTGTTATGTTGTATTGGATTGTGTTATGTTGTGTTATGTTGTGTTATGTTGTATTGGGTTGTGTTATGTTGTGTTATGTTGTATTGGGTTGTGTTATGTTGTGTTAAGTTGTGTTATGATGTATTATGTTGAATTAAACTTGAGATGACATTTGGTATAATAAATTTTTACATGATAAGAAAAATCTACTCTACCTAACCTAACCTAACCTAACCTAACCCTAACCTAACCCTAACCTAACCCTAACCTAACCCTTTCGGTTTTTACCTCAATTATCATTATTCCTGTATCATTCTATTCCTTCTTTATTAACTTGATGAAGTCAGATATATTATTCGAGTCTCTGTTTGTCATCACATTAAGCGTCTACAATCATTATAAAGCCTGATCTTGGGGAGGGATTTACACCTGGTTGCACTAATGAGCAGGTAGATACAGGTAAATTGTGATTAGATTCAAAGGTCAAGTTCGTCCATAACTGAAGATCCGTCAAGTGTTCCTCTGTAAGCGGTGTTTCTTCCACGTCAATATTTATTCAATTATGGTTGTGTCACAGGAGAGGAGGAGGAGGCGGGATGATAAAAGGTGTAGGAGCTGTGGAAGGGTAGGGGGGGTAAGAAGAGGAGGAGGGGGAGTGAGGGGAGGAAGGAGGAAGTGGTGGACAGTCACACTTCCTGAAGGTCACATTGGTCGAGGAGGAGGAGGTATGAGGGGGAGGTCAGGGTGGGATGTTGAGGGTGAGGGGGGAAGGAGGGAAGGGGGAAGTATGGTGATGATATGATGGAAGGAAGAAGGGAAGGGGAAGGAAGGCATATGAAGGAGAGGGAATGGGAAGGAAGAGAAGGAGTGATAGCAAAGTAATTACATCAAGTTATTACCAAAATTACAGCTATTTGTCGCCAGATCCTTAATAAATAAATAAATAAAATACTATTCTAGAACATTGTCTTATCTTCAGCTGTTTTCTCATTTAAGATTTATATATATATATCCTAGTTGTTTATTATATCTTACGTTAAATATAAAACATAAGAAAGGTGTAAACAAAAATTATTATCTGATTAAATTGTACCTTCAAAAAAATATCCCTCACTTACTACATCTATCAGTCAGGTCAGTGAGGACGATTTTAGAGCTCACCTAAACACAACCAAAGGGAAAAAAAAATGACTGTCAATCAAAATTATCCCCCAAATCTTAAAATCGGCAAAACAAACATCAAATCACAAACAAGGAATTTAAACCCTCATAAAATTGTCCCCAAAGACGAGGTTCCTGACGTAAATGGAGAGAAAGAAAGTCAACAGAAAAAATATATAGAAACGAAGAAATACAAAGACAGATAAACACAACTCGCAGGGAAATTTCTCCCCACACCCCAACAGGGAAATTCCCCCAGACCCAAGTTTGGCTGCCTAACGGGACCCGCGACCCTCCCACCTTGTCTTACCCTCTAGGGAAATATACGATTGGGGGGAGGACACGCTTTATGCCAGACCCATTTGTAGCCTTGATAGTGGTGGTGGTGGAGGCGGTGGATGGTGGTAGGTAGTGGGGGCGGTGGATGGTGGTAGGTAGTGGTAGTGGTGGTAGGTAGTGGGGGCGGTGGATGGTTGTAGGTAGGTAGCCGGTGGTGGTAGGAGGTGGGGGGCAGTGGATGGTGGTGGTAGTGGATGGTGGTGGTGGTGGGAGGTGGGGGCGGTGGTGGGTAGTGGATAGTGGTGGTGGTAGGTAGTGGGGAATGGTGGATGGTGGTAGGTAGGTAGCGGTGGTGGTAGGAGGTGGGGGCGGTGGATGGTGGTGGGTT
>NW_024714835.1:122500-227500 GCF_018991925.1 Homarus americanus
GTAAAATATAATAATAAATAATAGGCAAAATTATATATTGGTAAAATTAATTGGAAATACGGAAGTACAATAGACGAAAATAATTAATTATTGTATAAATCAATTACTTGTTATATTTTTATTATCGATTAAATATAATGGTAATAAATAAAGTAATATTACTGAATTGTAAAATGTAAATAAAAAAATAAAAAAATTCGTTAGTATTAGAACTAATTAGTTATATCTCTTTATAGATGAAATAGAATTAGAAAAAAATATATTTAATAATTAAATCGACTGATAATTAAATTCAGAAAGCATAACTAAAAATATATTAATCACTCGCTATTATAATTAATTGCTCAGTGTTGTAACAAACCATTGGCAAAAAAAGAGAAAACTAGTAATCATCAGATATTTTAATTAATTATCTGGTAATAGACAAGGTGATATATTAATTAATTGATAATACATAATTAAAATAATACTGTAAATAAAATAATAATTGTAATCTGGACTTATAAAATAAATGTCATTAATTACTTTTTTTAAATTTGTGATTTTACGAATGATGTAAATTTTCTAAATCAATTAAATTAGGAAGAAGAAATTAACATATTGCCTTGAATAAAATAGATTAGAAAAATAATTGGACAAAGTTATGATTATTCTTTCTCTTTCTCTCATTTATTCTCCTCTTTAATTCCCCTTCTTTCATATTCTTTCATTCTCTCTTCTACACACCTTCACTTACGAGTTTTCTTTCATCTCTCTCTCTCTCTCTCCAGTTATCTTTCTATCCTTGGCCACATCAAATGGAAGATAATTAATTTTAATTTTCTTCATTACACACCAACTCTTGACAATTAGGAGAGAGATTTATTCAACATTATAACCCACAGGTGTCAGGTGCTAATTAACAGGTGTAGTTTGACCGAAAGTGACACAGGTGTGTGTTTGTAGCAGTCACACCTGAGATTACAATTAAGGTTACCGTTGTCCTCTGATGATGATGATGATGATGATGACGATGATGATGATGATGATGATGATGATGATGATAGTGGTATTGAAATGACTCTCATGCTTCTTGCTTCCTTCTCCAAGCCCAAGTTTTATCCATTTGTTTCTTCCATCTGAAAGAACGAATGCAAGAATTAGTCCCAATGAATTTAATTATTTTCTCTTAAGTCAGAAATAGAATGTATCTCTTAGTTCATTTCATTAGTTCTTTCTTGTATAATTTCTATAATTGGTGATGAACTAGTTAACGACTGTCCTTGTTACCTTACTTAAAGACCATAGTTGTTGAAGTGCTGTGTTGACATTAGAAGGAAACTTAATTGATATTTATTTTGTTGTTGTTTTTGTTTTGACCGATTTATAGTACGTGTTTAACCCCTTTAATACGATGATTTGACTTCATTATTACGATGATTTAACCCCTTTAGTACGATGATTTAACCCCTTTAGTACGATGATTTAACCCCTTTATTACGATGACTTAACCCCTTTAGTAAGATGATTTAACCCCTTCAGTACGATGACTTAACCCCTTCAGTACGATGACTTACCCCTTAAGTAATATATAATTGTACTATAGGAATAAGTTATCTCCTCCTCCTCCTCCTCCTCTAATCCTTTCTTCTTCATTTTCTTCTTATTCATTTCTCCTTTTATCACTTACATCACTCCTGCTACTCTTCCACCTATACCTCCCTCTTTATTCCCCCTTTCTACCTCTTCCTTTCTCTTCATCCTCTCTCTCTCTCTCTCTCTCTCTCTCTCTCTCTCTCTCTCTCGGAGTAGTAGAGAGTGAGAGAGAGAGAGGATGAAGAATCGCTAAATATCGCGACCATCACTTGGCTTGGTCTGACCGAGGGCCCTTCAAGGTTGACCTGAGGCAGAGGGTGAGGGAGAATGGAAAGGGAGAGAGGGAGAAAGCGCGAGGGGGTAGGGTGAGGGGGAGATGGTGAGGAGGAGAAGGAGAGAAGGAGAAAGAAGGGTGAGGGAGAAGAAGAGGATTAAAGGGTGAATAATGAGGTACAAATGAGGGGGAAGAGAGGGAGAGATAAATGAATAGGAGAGAGAGAGAGAGAGAGAGAGAGAGAGAGAGAGAGAGAGAGAGAGATAAAAGACATATATTTAAGTACTAAAGAGAGAATAAAAGAGAAATAAAACGCATTACAGGTAGAAAATACAAAAAAATACAGAAAACAACAACACCTGAATCTACAAAATACAGAAACTACATCACCTTTTCAAAATACAGTACTATACTTTAAAGATAAATTACCTGTATCATAAATTAGTAACTTAATCATAAATACAACAAATAAAATATGTAATGAAGACGAATCATCTACACAGGTTAATTAGATAAGTTAATTGAGATAATCGCACCTGAGCGTCACTTCGTAAACAGTGATAAAACTCCACTTACGGCACCCTATCAACATCTTTATTATCACCTAATGTTATTTTTTAAACCTTGTTGCCATCTTTCCTCTCATCCTTTAATTATTATGGTCTCTTTATCGTCTTATCGGCGGCGTCTCTATAATTAACTGCTTCATATCTCTATCACTTCCCGTATGCCTTTAAACTTTTAGTAATTTCCTATGGCGGTTTCGAGTTTGTTTGTTTTTTCGGCGCCAAGAATCATGAGGAAGGAGAAGAAGAAGAAGTAGGAGAAGAAGAAGAAGTAGGAGAAGAAGAAGAAGAAGAAGAAGAAGAAGAAGTAGGAGAAGAAGAAGAAGTAGGAGAAGAAGAAGGAGGGAAAAAAAATAGACGATCGGCGGCCATTTTGAAAAGCCAATGATCTATTTCGGTGTCATATGTGAAGGCGATTGGAAGTTATTTGATCGAAGTCATTTGGGAAATTTTGGCTCGTCTCCTAGTCCTTTCCTCTCTCTCCTCCCTCCTTCTCTCCCTCCCTCCCTACCTCCTCATCATCTTCCACAGTTAAAAAAAAAGTAAAAAAAAAGAAAAAAAAAAAAAATATTGAGTTTTTAAGACATAACGATCTATTTTGGTGCATATATGAAAGCGATTTGGGGCATTATTTCTCCATCCCCTCCCCCATCCCCTACCCTATCCCCTCCCCTATCCCCTCCCCCGCCTTAATTTGAATTTTGGCGCGCATCCTTTCCCTGCCTGCCCGCCCGCCCGCCTGAAGACCATCGATCAGCGGGTTGAAATATGGACACTGATATCGGCATCCTGTCCTCCTGCCCCTCCGAGACCAGAGATTAAAGGTCTAAGTTTCACCCTGGTAGCAGAAAGGCTTTGAAAAATGGACAGTAGACAGTCTTTAACACCTTAACTCGAGGATACGGGCCGATGTGACAGTACTTTACAATCTTACTTAACTTAATATACTTTTCTTTATATATTTTTATACTTTTTTAACATAAGATACTTTGATATTTTTTTGGGGGGGGGGGAATTTCGACATATCTATAAAATATTTAGATTTATTTTTACACGGAATTATTAATATTGTTCTTTGTATGTAGGGATAAATTAGTGGGTTTTTTTTTATATAATTAACACATTAAACATCATAAACATTTGATAACTGATGTAATATGTTAGTCATTTGATGTTTTTGTCTATTTTGAATATTTACCGTAATGTTTTTGTTTATCTTTACTGATAGATTTGTCTTGTAGTAATGTTAGTAAACTTTAAGGAATTTATCTTCAAAATAAACTCAAAATTAATTAGATTTAATGATTTAGAAGGAAGAACATGTCACCATTTTTTTTTAGGACAATGTGTAGTGTGTGTATGTCTGTCATAAACCTCCCTGTAATTATGTACAAAATGTTATGTTATGTTGTTATAATTACTGTAATTTAAACCTGAGAGAGAGAGATAAAAACTCATCTTCCATTTTTTCACATATCTCGTTTCCGTCAATCGACCTGTAAGACCGAGCCTGTCGGTCAAGCTCTTGAGAGTCTTCTGGCTAATAGGGTCGTAGCTTGGAGGGAATGGAGGGAGGGAGTGGAAGGAAGGAGGAGGAGGAAGGCGAGTAGGAAGGAAGGGAGGGAAGGAGTGAGTTGGGAAGGTAGGTAAAGAGGGAAGGAAGGAGGGAGAGGAAGGTAGGTAGGGAGGTCTTCTTCCTTCGTCAGGTAGTAGGAGGAGGAGGAGGAGGAGGTCACCCTTCAACCCTAATCCTCCTGTAAGTCCTTATGTTGACAGGTGAGTGGAGGTGCACAGGTAGGTCATCACCCAATGGAGGTAAGGAAGGTGTGTGTGTGTGTGTGTGTGTGTGTGTGTTAGAGACAAATCTCGAGTTATCTCAACCTAACAAATGTAAAAAGTGGGTGATATAATTTTCCAGGTCTCATTTTATAGAGATAAGGAGATAGAGAACAGAGAACGGAGAGGTAGGTAACTCTTTCTAGAGGTAGAGAACGAATTAGCCTTAGAAATCGTTAACGATGGTATTGGTTTCTAGAGATATGGAAAGTGAGGTATCTTTTGTTTATTATGAACGTACAGTCGGAATAAATTCTTCTATAAGGTTTTTAAAGAACGGATGTTATTAATTCCCAGGAATATTTAGAGAACAGGAGGTATCGTTCTCATTATAATTTAGAAAACCATTTATTTCCCAGGATGATTTAGCGACCAGAAAACCATTTATTTCCCGAGAGATTTAAGAACGGAAACCATTTATTTCCCAGGATAATTAATGCCCAGAAAACCATTTATTTCCCGAGAGATTTAAGAACGGAAACCATTTATTTTCCAGGAAATTTAGAGAACAGAGACCATTTATTCCCCAGGAAATTTAAGAACGGAAGCTATTTAATTCCCTGAGGTAAGAAGCGAATGCCATTTTTTCCCTGAGAATTTAGAGACCACATGGTATCAGTTTTCAGATGAGTCTAACATCATGGGGATCATTAGACCACAGTGCCACCATATATTACCATGAGTCGATCAGAACTGCCAGTACCATGTAGTGATGTAGGACGAATTGCCATCTATGGTGCCACAATCTACCATGGCACTATTGGATTTGCCATTGGTAATAATCAGTCAACCATGGCACCATAGACTACCATCAGATGACAATGGCACCATAAACCACCATTAGACGACATTGGCACCATGGCACAACATATGTTACCAGGAGGAAGCAGTATTGTATTGTGCCGGGGCGGGGCGGTGAGTTGGCCATGCGTCTGACAATGTGTGTGTGTGTGTGTGTGTGTGTGTGTGTGTGTGTGTGTGTGTGTGTGCTCGGCTCTAATTATCGTGGAACCGCGGCAATTTAGCGTTCTCGGCTGGCTTTGATGTAACAAGATTTTATGCAACATTGAATTCCCAATTTATGAATGGCGAATGGCGCAATGATGCAAATATCCAAACGCCGTGGCTCTTCCTTCTCTTCCTACCCTCCTCCTCCTCCTACCCTCCCCTTGGCCCCATGTAAGAGAGAGAAATTTAGCTAGTGACTGGAAGATTTCCCCTTAGGTCATAGGGTGAGATTGATCAATATTGCAAGGTGTCTCGTACGCTGGGTTACGTCTCTCTGTCTCGTCTCCCTCCCCTCCCCCCCGACCCCCAAGATGTCTCGCTTATAGACAAAATGAGGCTTTGAGAATCGTTTCCAAACCAAGACTTGTAAACCAAAACAACGGGAATCCTCGTTTTAAAAGGGGTTTGTTTTTCTGTGTGTTTGTGTGTGTGTGTGTATGTGTTTGTGTGTGTGTTTGTTGTTTGTGTGTGTGTGTATGTGTTTGTATGTGTGTTTGTTGTTTTCTTGTTTGCAAATACTGAGTGTATTTTCAAATTGTTTTTGTTTAATACGAAAAAAAAGACAACAAAATAATTACAGGAAGACGCCATATTAACTATAGACAGAAGAACAGACAAACATATATAGTCTTCTTCTGTTTTTTTTTATAATGGATAGTTGTAGACAGATGATTTCTCAGTCCAGCGTCCATCCTGATATGGTTTAAATGTTTCCTCAGAGCCACGAAGATTTATTTGTTAATACTCACACAATCACGAATGTAAACAGAGGTTGTGGCCACGCAGGCATAGGCATATAGATCCACCTGGAATATTTCTACCTTCTGGGTCTTTGAAGGTCGTCTGACTCTCGGGCTACCTGATAATATTTACCTGGCTATAGTTTTACGACGACCCCCCTCTCCTTCCCTTCCTTCCTTCCTTCCTTCCTTCCTTCCTTCCTTCCTTCCTTCCTTCCTTCCTCCTTCTACCTACTACTTCCTCTCTCTCCTTCCCTTATTGGTTCTCTCCTAATTCAATTCGTGTTCTGTCTGTCTGTCTGTCTCTGCCTCTCTGTGTGTGTGTATCCGTCTCTTTGTCTCTCTGTTTAAACGTCTGCCTTTGTTTATCTCTCTGTCTCCCTCCCCTTCTTCCAGTAATCAAAACCAGAGATACAGTGAACTATCAGTCACCACCCCTCCCTCCCTCCCTCCATCCATCCCTCCATCCATCCTGTTCTCCTCACTTCCCTCCATCCTGTCTTCTCACTTCCCTCACCTCACCTCACTGCCTCCCCTCCCAAGGTGTTTATTGCTATTGTAATCATTCTGTTGACAATACCTGCGCGGCGGTACCTTTATGACACTACCATCACCTGGGAATTAACACACCTGTATACCTGTGTCATCTTAATTATACCGATTTTTCTCAGGTAATTTTCAGATTTTGATGTTTTATGCTCTTTTGTCTTTCGTCGACTTTAATGGCCGACAAAGAGCTTCCGATTCTCTTCTGTTTTTCTTCCTTCTTCAGTGTATTTATATTTTGTCTTTTTTTTTTCCAAGGAGATGAGAGAAATGGAAATTGCTATCTGTCTATCTCTGTCTGTCTGTCTGTCTGTCTGTCCGTCCTCCGTTTCTCTCTTATCTCTCACCTTCTTCATCATCTTTCCCTCCCTCAATCACCCTACTTCTTTTATACCTTCCTTCCTCACTCCTTCATCTACACCTCCCTCACCCCCTCCCCCTCATCCCCCTCCCTCATCCCCCTCCCCCCCCTCCCTCCCTCCTCACACTTCTTTACCTCTCTCACCTTCCCTCCTTCCCTCCCTCATCCCACATACTTCCCTTACTCTCTCCTCACCCTCCTTACCCTCCCTCACCCCCTACTCCCCACTTTCTCCTCACCCCTTACCCCACAGAGCGACACAGACCAACTCAACGCGGGTGATTTCAGGAAAAGCCGTCATCTACAGCCTCTCTACCGTGATTAATGAATTCAACTTCCTAACCAAAGATTTTTTTTTTTTTTTTGCCTTCGTCTTCCTCTTCATTTTCATCCGACGAATGAACCAGATGGCAGAGTGATGTAAAGGAGAGGAGATTATGGTGGGGCAGATTTACACACCTTATATTACCGCATGGTGTGCTGGTGTTGCGGGTGGGGGGGTTGGTTGGTGGTGGTGGTGGGGGTTGGTGGTTGGTTGGTGGTGGTGGGGTGGGGTTGGTGGTGGTGGGGGTGGTTGTTGGTTGGTTGGTGGTGGTGATTGTGGGGGTGGTGATAGGTGGTGGTAAGGAACAGAGAAACTGCTATTCTGAATCACACACAGACATTCACACACAGAGATTGGAAAGAACATACATTAGATAAGATTCAGCACATAAGGACAAAGGTAGATTAGAGATTAGAGAAAGAACTGGAGTGGCGAATCATAGAACCCAATCACAAAAAAAACGAGACTAAAGAACGCTTAATGTATTAGATAATATTATTGGTCATTCCTGATATATTTAATCAATTGTAAGTACCATAAAAATTATATTAACCATCAAAAAATGAATTAAAAGTCAAAATTGGCTTCGTATATAAATCAAAAATTATATCAGTAAAAAAAAGTATTAGTAACCCAAACAAAATATTTATCTACTAAAAAAAATACGTTTAAAAAGTCATAATTTATTTCGGATATACTTCAAGGTAACCGATTATATCGAATATATTTCAGATAAAAAAAATTATATTACCAGATAAAAAAGAAATAAAAATAAACTAACATCAAAATCTTCATCATCGAAATAAACAAAACAAAATAAAAAAAAGTTTGAAATTTATCCCTCAAAAGAAAATTCTAAGTCAAGATATTTACTTCAGGGGATCTGGGCCACAACTTATCGGTTATATCGGGTAGACAATATTTTAAGGTCAAAAAAGGTCACTGCCGGATATGAGGTGGGAGGCAGTGTGGGGGAAACTCCATTACCTATCTCGTTCCTTCACCGCCAACATCGCCCGGCTGTAGATTATTACTTTCTGCCTGCTGAATGGTGGGCGGGCGGCACCGTGGCGCTTTTTGGGCGTTATTATATAGCCAACACGCCGCCGCTGCCTCTCTCTCTCTCTCTCTCTCTCTCTCTCTCTCTCTCTCTGTGTCATATTGAGTACATATTCGTATGTTACTGTCTTTTATCTATGACAAGTATTCCACATATATTAACCACGCCAAGTAACAGCCAACGCCAAGTAACAACCACGTCAAGTAACAACCAACGCCAAGTAACAACAACGCCAAGTAACAACCAACGCCAAGTAACAACCACGGCAATTAACAACCACGCCAAGTAACAACCACACCAAGTAACAAATACGTCAAGTAACAATCTTTAAGTAACAACCACGTCAAATAACAATCATTCAGTAACAGCCACATCAAGTAACAACAAACACCAAGTAACAACCACGTCAAGTAACAATCACGTCAAGTAACAACCACGTCAAGTAACAACCACGTCAAGTAACAACCACGTCAAGTAACAACCACGTCAAGTAACAACCACGCCCTTTACCTTCACCATTACTCTCTGACGTGAAGGTAGAAATTGAGCCGCTTTGGGTAACCTGAGCAGGAGACTTTGGTTTAATGGTCCATTACTTCATCTCCCTGTTCTTCCTTCCTTCCTTCCTCCCTTCTTTCATTCTTGCTTCAGTCTTTCTTGTTTTCTTCCTTGCTTCCTTCTTTCTTTCATTCTTGCTTCATTCTTGTTTGCTTCCTTTCTTCCTTCCTTCCTTCCTCCCTTCTTTCATTCTTGCTTCATTCTTTCTTGTTTGCTTCCTTCCTTCCTTCCTTCCTTCCTTCTTGCTTCATTCTTTCTTGTTTGCTTCCTTGCTTCCTTCCGTCCTTCTTTCTTCCCCCTCCTTCCTTCCTTCCTTCCTTCCTTCCATCCCCTCTTCATCCTCCTTCCTTTCTTCAGGTATAAGGGAAAGAGCATAATAGATAACGCCTAGTATATGTGTCGGGTGATCTTTTTTCTCTACAGAGGAATGGACAACAAATCGAAAACCCCTGTATGAGCTGTGTTATTTATTTTACTCTGTTAAGCAATGTAAACGGAACTAATTGCAGCTGTTGTTTTTACATCGCGTTTATTTATATATGCAACTGAGAGAGAGGTTGTCCACGAATATACTGTGTGTGTGTGTGTGTGTGTGTGTGTGTGTAAAATGGATAATGATAACTTACACATTTGCTTTGTTTGTGTGTGAAGATTATGCATTCCTAAAGTTTCAATAACATATTTCACCTGATAATTGAAACACTCCTAAACCCACCCAGGGGTTAGGTTAGGTTAGGTTAGGTGAAATGTTGGGTGTCCATTCTTCACGTGGTCCTCTTACTTGTATAATATACCGTATTTAACTGATACGCATACTTTCTCCCCCCACCCAGTTTCCACATCTTCTCAGTACATTACAAACAGATCGAGAATCATCATCCATGTGCTTGAGTCATTTCTTGAAGTATGTAATTATACGAGGTGTTTATCAAGTGCTATTGGTACACAGATTGTCTTCAAGACATCTCGCACATCTTAAGTCATCTCGAGATGTTCCAGCCCCTTCCACCCCCACTAAACTTAATTAATAAGACGTGAATTTTAGTTTATTTGATACAGCCGAAAAGAAAAACCTTTGTTATTTTTTAGTTATATTATCAGTAGTGCTCAGAGTGGTAAGACTAAAATACATTGTAAATAAACAAAATCTTAATGTGTTTACGTACTTAGTTGTACAAAGATTACTGAAAGCTGTTGAGTGAAAATCCCTTTTGAGGAAGTAAGGAAGAAGAAGAGAGAGGGGTGGGGGAGGGGTAGAGGGGTGGGGAGGGGAGAGAGGGTGTGGGGGGAGGGGGGAGGGTGTGGGGGAGGGGGTAGAGGTGGGGAGGGGAGAGGGGTGGGGAGGGGGTAGAGAGGGGTGGGGGAGGGGTAGGTGTGGGGAGGTGAGAGGGGTGGGGAGGGGTAGAGGTGTGGGGAGGGGGGGAGAGATTGAAAGGGGTAATGGGAGGGATAAGAGAAAGGGTAAGATGAAACTAGAGGAATAGAGAAAGAGGGAGATAGATGGGATGGAGGGGATAGGAGAGGGAGAATGGGTGTGAAGGGGAGAAAAAGGAATAGGGTAGAGTATTAAGGAGTTACTGAGGCTGCTGTCTTGTGTGCTGCTCCCTGGGGTTTGATGTGAACCCAAATAGTGTAAGAGTGAATAGAGAGAGAGAGAGAGAGAGAGAGAGAGAGAGAGAGAGAGAGAGATATCCCTCACTTTTCTTTTCTTCTTCCTCCTTCTCTTCCTCTCAAGTTCTATTTTCCTTCCTACTTTTCGTTTTTCCATTCCTTATCTTCTTCTTGTTTATATCCTTTTTCGTCTTCTGTCTCATTCTGCTTTACTACTTTCATCTTTCCCTTTCCTCTCCTTCCCTCTTTTTCATTCTTCTTCTCTTATTCCGTCTCGTGGTATCACTTATCTTCCTTTTCCATCTCCTCCTGCCCTCCTTAGCTACCTCCTCTTCCCCCCTCCTCCTCTTCCCCCCTCCTCCTTCTCCTCTTCCATTACACTCTGATTTCAATTTTCTTCCATTACCCCTTCCTCCTCTTCCTCCTCTTCCTCCCCCTCCTCTTCCTCCTCCTCCTTCCCTCATCTCTCTTCCTCTTTCTCCTCCTCGCCCGTAATATCCTGACTCCCCGCTGGGTCGTGCTGAGGGATACCAGACCAGAAGCTTCTCTCTACTTATTTTGCTAAGCACACGAGAGAACACTGGTGGCTCCTGCAACGACCCTTATGGTGGTAGGTCCGTAAAGAACTTGTGGAGGCTGGGAATAACAGATTATGGCGGTCTCTTAATAGTGAATTTTTAGAAGGGTTACGAGTTATAGAGGTGGTGAATTTTTAGAGGGTGTACGAGTTATAGAGGTGAATTTTTAGAAGGGTTACGAGATATGGAGGTGAATTTTTAGAGGGTGTACGAGTTATAGAGGTGGTGAATTTTTAGAGGGTGTACGAGTTATAGAGGTGAATTTTTAGAAGGGTTACGAGTTATAGAGGTGAATTTTTAGAAGGGTTACGAGTTATGGAGGTGGTGAATTTTTAGAGGGTGTACGAGTTATAGAGGTGAAATTATAGCGAAGTTCTGGTGATTGAACGAATTATGAAGTAGTGGTTATAGCGAATTTCTAAACATTAAACGAATTATGGAGGTGAAATTATTATAGCGAATACATTATATCACTATATTCATTATATCCTCGTGATTATTTTTCTTTACATATACCAAATCATTTTTAACACATAACCAATTAAAATCCGGCTGTTCTTTTTTGAATGACTCTGTACATGAAGATTCTACCTTTATTATATTTAATTAACCAACACTACTCACCTGTACTCATCTGTAATTGCAATATTGATCTGCAACACAACAATAAAAAAAAAAGCTATTAAGTATTCTTTATGTTTAAACAATGGTCTGACAATATCATTACTCACAAAGCTGGACCCCGCTGAAGGTAATTTGGCCGTGCTATTGATCTAGGGACCAAAAGGGGGGGAGGGGGGGGTATTGGCTTAATGTGTAAATTGGATTGCAACTGTGAAATTTGCAATAAGCTACCTGATCAAAAGGCACCTTCCTATTTCCTCGACTTTTCACTGATTATCATATTTTTTTTTTATAATGATGGGATGAAAAGAGGTACATGTGGGTGTGTTTTTACAGGATGATTTTGGTTTATGTTTCTATATGTTAATGTTTTTATGTGTGTTTTTATTGTTTTTTTTGTGTTTTTGTTATTTAGAGATGGTGTTTATGTTATGTATGGAGATGGTGGTTTACAAGGCGTACACACACACACACACACACACACACACACACACACACACACACACACACACACACACACACACACACACACACACACACACACATCTTTCCCCTCCTCTTTCACCCTCCTCCCTCCCTATCCTTTCTCCTTCCCCCTCCTCCTCCATCTTCACTCCTTCCCTCTCCCATCCCATCTCCTACACCTCCCTCCCCTCCCTTCTTCCTTCACTTGAATCATGCCAGCTTACAAGCCAGGTATTCTTCCTTAAGCGTGATCTAAATGGTTGTGTGTAGCAAAGGGAAGGTGCAAGTTGGCAGCTAGCCAGTAGTCTCACTCAGCTTCCCTCTGCACCCTTAATAGCTCCTCTGTTCTGGTGAGGTGAGTGTGAGAGAGGGGGTTAGGAGAGAGAGGAGGGTGGGAGGAGGGAGGGTGGGAGGGAGTGGGAGAGAGAGAGGGAGGGGGTGGGAGGAGAGAGGGAGGGGGAGTGGGAGAGAGAGGAAGAGATGGGGAGAGAGAGAGTGGGAGAGAGAGAGGAGGGGGAGAGAGAGGGAGGGTGGGAGGGGGTTAGGAGGAGAGAGAGGGGGGTGGGAGAGAGGGAGGGTGGGAGAGGGTGGGAGGGGGGTGGGAGAGAGGAGGGTGGGAGGAGAGGAGGGTGGGAGAGAGGGAGGAATTGGGAGAGAGAGGGTAGGAGAGAGAGAGGTTAGGAGAGAGAGGAGGGGTGGGAGAGAGGGAGGGGGTAGGAGAGAGGGGTTAAGCAGGAGAGAGAGGAGGGAGTAGAGGAGAGAGGAGGGTGGGAGAGAGGTTAGGAGAGGGGGTGGGGAGAGAGAGGAGGGAGATGGGAGAGAGAGGGAGGGGTAGGGGAGAGAGAGAGAGGGAGTGAGGAGAGAGAGAGAGGGAGGAGTGGGAGAGAGGAGGAGTGGGAGAGAGGAGGAGTGGAGAGAGAGGAGGGTGGGAGAGAGGAGGGGTGGGAGGAGAGAGAGGGTGAAAAGGTGGGGGGGTTGGAGAGAGAGAGAGAGAGTATAGGTGAGATAAGGAAAGAGAAAGAGAAAAGGTGGAGTGAGTGAGCGAGAGAAATTTATGGAAACAAAGAACGAGAAAGAGAGACCAAAGGAAAATGAGAGAGGCACAGAAAGGACAATACAGAGAGAGAGAGAGAGAGAGAGAGAGAGAGAGAGAGAGAGAGATATCATTACCATCAGAAGAGTCAGGGCGAAGGAGTTGAGCTCTTCAACAGGATTTGTGAGTTAATGAGGAGCTTGTAATCTCGTAGGGCCTTGTAAACCTGCGGTGAGTTGCCTTGTTATGAGCGATTTCCTGACATTACATTCAAACTGATGACTTGAGAGGGAAAATGGGCCCGTTTCTCGAGGGCGTGGTGAGTGTGTTGAAGTGCTAGTGTGTGTGTGTGTGTGTGTGTGTGTGTGTGTGTGTGTGTGTGTGTGTGTGTGTGTTGGCCAAAAGGATGTGAATGAGATTTAGACCTACAAGATAATATTCATCCTTATCTGTAATGTAGAATTTATTTATTTTTTTATTTATTTTTTCATTAATTCTTAGCCTAGTAATTAATTATTCACGGTGTAATTTGTGTAATTATCTCATCTTCTCGTTTGTATTTTTTTTCACTGTAATTATTATCCTTCTTATCAATGTTATCGGTGTAATTCGTGTAATTATTTCATCTATGTGAAGTGTAATTGCGTATAAATTATTCCTTAATAACTCAAAGAAAACTGAATTATAGGACAAAATAAAAAAAGAAAATATTACGAGGAAAATTATCATCTACAAGTATTATTTAGTGTTAGTGTAAAATTAGCCTAGACTCCTACCTTTCCTTTCACTCCTTCTTACCTCTCTCTCCCTCACTCCCCTCTCACTAGCCCCTCACTCCCCTCTCACCAGCCCCTCACTCCCCTCTCAACTCCCCCTCACTCCTGTCACCTCTCCCTCTCATCATAAAACTGGCAATATATGACTCCTACCTACTCCCTCTCTATCCCTACCTCTTACCTCCCCTCACCTCCTTCTCACCAGCCCACCCCCCCACTCTCCTCTCTCCTCTCATATATATATGACACCTACCTTCCCTCTACCTCCTTCTTCCTTAATCCCTCTCCATTCCCTCTCAACTCCCCCTCTCACCCATAAAACCGGCAATGTGTGTTGGTCTTGATATATTTACAAATATTACATCCCATTCCTAGAACCGAATCAATCAATAAGTCGCTGCAGCAATGGTTGAGAATTTCTATGAAAAACCTGTCGTATCTTGAATGGTGAATAAACCTTTTCTCACGCGTGTACCTCATTGTTGTGGCGCTGTATTGTGGAGCGATCATAAGGGGAAATATCTGTGCCTTTATATCCCTCAACAGCATCGCTATTCCTGACTTATATGTATGTGTGTATGTATATAAATATGTATTATACTGTATATATATGTGTGTGTATGTATGTAGATAAGACACACACACACACATACACATAGATATATCCATATTTGTTTCTATAGTTTATAATCAGAACACAAGCTTAATCTAAAGTCAATTTCAAATGTCACCAAGAACACAACACAACACAACACAACACACAACTGTTGCAAGGATGAGTTGATGTGTCATTTCGAGTTTTGTAGGTTAATGTAACATTATAATGGGCTTGTTTGATATCTCTCTCTCTCTCTCTCTCTCTCTCTCTCTCTCTCTCTCTCTCTCTCTCTCTCTCTCTCTCTCTCTCTTCAACATGTCGCCAAAAGATACCAACAGATTCATGCTTTTCACTCGTTGACATAAATTCTAAGCTGCGTCGCGTTCATATTTACATTAAACTTGTAAACCATATTTTGCAAGATGGCTAACGTGTACCTGGTGTGGGAGGGAGGGAGGTAGAGAAGGGCCAAGGGAGGGAGAAAGGAAAGGATGAAGGAACGGGGAAGAAGGATTTAAGGAGGGAAGGATGAATAGTAAGAGGGGAGGAGAGAGGGAGATAAGGTGGAATGGCAGGATGGAGGGAAGAAAAAAGGGAGGAAGGGGGTACAGAGAGAGGATGAAGGGAGGGAGAGAGGGAGAGAAGGACTTATGGAGGGAGAGATGTCTGTCTGTCTGTCTGTCTGTCTGTGTCTCTGTAACATGCATAACATACACACATGAACAATATCCTCCATTGTGGCATTCAGGACATAACTAAGACTAACAATGCCCTGCACGTCAATATCTGCAACATCCTGGTCTGCATTACATAAGACTGCAGATCTTCTCTTTTGCAATATTTCCGCTTGGCAACCTTCATTTGTTTTTTTTTGTTTTGTTTTTTTTGGTAAATTTGTTGCATCGATGACAGTAACTCTCTTTTATTGTGTCTGTCTGTCTGTCTGTCTGTCTGTCTGTCTGTCTTCTGTCATTATTATCAAAGTGTTTTCTCCTAACCTTAAAAAAAATGCTTTCCTTATTTCTCCATCTTAGTATTACCAACGCTAAGACAAAATAATAATACCTATATTTAAAAGTAATAATATAGAAGGTGCATTAAGAAATATTATAATTGGTGAGGGCTGCAACTGTTGTATGTGGGGGCAGCATGGTGGGTGTGATTAAAAAGATAAGTACTTAATAACTTCGCAATTTAGTCAATTAAGAGTAAGGGCGGCCTTCCCATATGACGCCCACGAGAACAAAAAGGAGAGAGAGAGAGGGGAGGGCAAAGAGGGAGGGGGGGTAGGTAAAGAGACGTGAGAAAGACGCTATCATACTAAGAAAAAGAGAGAGAGAGAGAGAGAGAGAGAGAGAGAGAGAGAGAGAGAGAGAGAAAGAGAGAGAGTTTCTAAGCATCGCAGACACCAAACGGCATAAAACCAAAACAAAGAACTCATCGTAACCATCACTCATCGTACACGACAGTCGCCCAACGCAAAAACAATCGTCTAAAGTAATGAATTATCGTATACAACAATTGGGATGGAGGGAGTGGAAGGGAGGATAGGTGGAGTAGAGGTAGTGGAGGGGATGGAGGAGAGGGTGGAGTGGAGGTGATGGAAGGGGTAAGGTGGAGGGGTGTGGAGTGAAGGGGTAAGGGCAGTGGAGTGAAGGAGTAGAGGGGGTGGAGTGAAGGACTGGAGGGGGTGGAGTGGAGGGAGTCAATTAACCTGTGTGTCAAGATAGTCTCTCTCTGGCAGTGGTCTCGGGAGCGTTATAACTCTCCTCTAACTGCTGGTTGGCTCGCTCTAATTGCTGCATCATATTTAACCCGATTATCTCTCTCTCTCTCTCTCTCTCTCTCTCTCTCTCTTTCTCATTTATCCACTATCCTTTCAGCTCCTTCTATCTCTATCTTATTATTTCTCTATATGAATTATCTCCAGTTCAGATATCTCTACAGGACAAGTGAGAGATAGAGACTCTCTCTCTCTCTCTCTCTCTCTCTCTCCCCTACCTAAACTGGGGCGGAGTAAATTTAATTGGTGGGTGATTAAGTGACCACAGGAGCCTGACCATCTGTCTCTCGCTGTCTCCACACACACACACACACACATTCTCTCTCTCTCACACACACACCTTTGTCTCATTAAAACTTTATCAACAATCTCACACAACAATAAACGATAATAAAGCGTTTCCCCACATCACCTCAGACAGCTAAGACCAGCTAAAGCTTATACCTTGAGATCAGAAGCTAAGTGCTGACCAGTCCAAGTATAGAGACGTCCTCATGAAGATATTGTAAGCTAATGTAACTTTATGGAGTATAAATGCTGATTATAGATGACTACACGTATAAATTTTAGTAGGGTTTTTTTTTTCTTGTTATATTGATTATATTTTTGTGTAATCATAGGAAGATATGATTATAGCTTTGTTATAAATATTGTGTAATAACTTTCAAGATCCTTCTGTTTTTATCTCTGCAACATGCACATATTAGTCTACAATGAATTATAGCCGTGTGTGTGTGTGTGTGTGTGTGATTATATGGTTCTATAATGGATCGTGTGTAGCATCCATTTGTTGCAGTTTCTTTCCATGGCAAAATTATTAACTAGCAATTCATTCTAGACGCGTTTAACTATAATTTAAAGATTGCAATGTGTGTCTTAACTAATTATTTGAAATCCTATCATTGCAAAGTTAGTAGTTTGTAATTATAGCTCAAGAATGCATTTGCGTAATACCTTGAAGCTTCTTGCAACATATCCAACAGTTATTAGTTTATAATTAAATACACCTGTATATTATAACGAGTTTCTATTCAATTCTGGATAATCTCGTCAGTTTTTTTATTTAAATATATCTTTCTTATAATTAATCTCTTGTTTTGTGCCAGCATGTTATTAGAATTGTGTTTATGGTATATTCCTTTATTGTAATTATATATATATACATATACTTAGAGAAATAGCCTTAAATTTTAATCGCTAGTTACAAGAATTATTTTCAGTATTAATTCCTAGTCTAGATGTATATAATTATAACATTACAATTAATTTCATATCACTGGTGGTTATTAGCATTATTCTTAGCATAAATAATTAGTCTGGAAATAATTATTGAAGGAAAAGAAAGAGAAGATAATAATTAAGGAAAAAAAGAATGGAATGTCAGGAAAAAATATATGAAGTAGTAAGGAAAAAACAAGAAAGACACAAGTAAATAATAACAAAAGAAACAATAAACAAACGGGTTGGTCACTTCCACACATGCAGGTAACACCGCCTCACCTGACTCGTAAATGAACAATAAAAGAATTACCTGAAGATTAACCCCCTAGTATTTTTCATCTTAGAATCAACCACCCTAACTAACCTAATCCTAACCTAATCCTAACCCTCAAGATAGTGTTAGGGCGTTTACTTATCAGATTAGATAAGCTCTTGGAGGGAGGGGGGGGGGGAAGGTTAATGTTCAGGTGATGAAGACAAAATTACCTGCATTTGTATAGGTAAGTTTTACTCCCACTTACCATGACACGGCTACCCCCCTCCTCCTCCTCCTCCTCCTCCTCCTCTGCCCCAAGAAAGACGAGGAGGAGGAGGAGGAGGCGCTGCGCAACACTGCCGAGGCTAATTAAAGCAACTCCTTAAAGGGAATTTCACCGACTGGTCCCATTAACAGTGAGTAAACAGTGGCCCCTGTCTGTAGCGGTACGTAAAAAAATACCTTCGCGTATAGAGACTTCCCGGTACAGCAAGTGGGGAAGGGGAGGGAGGAGGTTTTATCAGTATTTCGCTATAATAGGGATTGATGAGTCGCTTAAAGGGGACTTACCATAGGGGGGGGGTGTGTGTTTATAATCCGTGTTCTACTGTACTATAGACCTAATACGGATAATCGTATACAGTATATTGTATCCGTATGTCACTATGGGATGAGAAGGTAGAGGCCCGGTTATAGGAACATGTGGTTGATTTTATCCGGATTCATAGACGGTCCGGTTAACAAGTCCTTATACAGATGACACTGTATGAATACCTGGATTAATTTATTACTCTGAGATGGTCCGTTTAAAGGTGTCTTATACAGATAGTGGTATATAAAGGAACTCAATGTTTATCCGCATCCCACTATAAGATGAAGCTGTCCCCTTTATGTGAGCGTTATATAAACAGTTATATAAAGATCCCTATATCCGTATCGCACTCTAAGATAATATGCCCGCTTAAGAGAGAACTGTCGCATATGAGGATACCCAGTAAGCCATGGACATTATATCCATATTACACTGTGGGGGTAAAAGACGGCGTGTGTGTGTAGAAGGGGTGGTAGTGTGTGTGTGCAGGGAGTGGTAGTGTGTGTGGGGGAGAGGGTGGTAGTGTGTGTGCAGGGGGGAAGGGGTGGTGGTGTGTGTGTGGGAGGGGGTGGTAGTGTGTGTGTGGGGGAAGGGGTGGTAGTGTGTTAGCCCAGAGGGGGTGGTAGTGTGTGTGTGGGGGGTGAGTAGTGTGTGTGTGTGTGGGGGTGGTGTGTGTGTGTGGAGAAATTGGTAGTGTGGGGGAGTAAGGGGGTGGTGTGTGTGTGGGGGATGGGGTGGTAGTGTGTGTGTGGGGGGGAGGGGGTGGTGGTGTGTGTGTGGGGGGGGGTAGTGGTGTGTGCAGGTCAACCTATACTCACCATTATCGCCTCATTAATGGTCACCTGTCCCTCTTCTAAAGACGCTGTAGAAGATCAAGATAAGAAGGTTTAATTAACGTCATATTAAAGGTAAATAAAATAATAATCAAATCACAATATAATCTTTTTCATTAATCGGGTTTTTGTTAATTCCTAATTACCTAGATGAGCCGTACCACACTTCCTAATCGAGATTTCTTGTTAATCTGAAAATTTTCTTAATCTGAACTTTTATTTAATCTGAATTTTTTAGTTTTGTCTTCCCTCCCTCCTTCCCCTACCTCCTTCCTCTTTCTCTCGGTTCTCCCTCTTCTTATCTTTCCCCTTCACCTCCCCTTTATCTCCTCCCCTAACCTCACTTCTACTCGTCTCACATCATTCCTTCCCCTATCCCCCCCTCCCCCTGTCCCCTCCCCCCCTCCCCCTCTCCCCCCACCCCTGCTGTCAAGGAGCCAGGAAGCAGGAGGTGTAAAAGAAGAGAAGAAAAATGATGGTTGATTCCCGAGATAAAATTTTGACTTCTTGAAGGAGATGGGAGAGAGGGGGGTGGGTGTGACATCATCATAGGAGGGGGTGTGACGTCATCATAGGAGGGAGTGTGTCGTCATCATAGGAGAAGGAGCAAGATAGTGTTCCTCCTCTAATGTTGCCAGAAATAGTTCATCTAAATTCTTAACTAACCATCGAAAAAATAGAATAGTCTCAGCAATATAGAGCCCCTATGGATGGAATATATAGAGTTGTTGATGGTTTATTATGACTGAGGATGTTTAGGGATATGAAGATAAAACGTTATTACGGAATAAGATTTTTGTAGAGTTGTGTTTGGTTTTGATAGGGTGAAAAATAGAGGAGATTTGTGCCTCTGAGGACGATATAGTAAGGGAGAGAGAGAGAGATATGACAGGCTCCCTTTTCCCTCCCTTCCTCGGTTTCTTAGGCCTCACAGTTGTACAGGAGGTGTTATCTGTCATCAGAATGCAGTTCAGCCCGTCACAAAGTCCCCCCCCTCACCTCCCCTCCTTTCACCTCCCCCCCATCATCATTCCCCCAGCCCAACCCACCTCACCCAGCAGGGCAGGAGCCATGCCCCCCCCACCCCCCCAGCACTCCTGCTGACGATGCTGTTTAAAACCGCTCTGGCACTCCCACTACTGCCCAGGCGAACCTTCCAGTCCTCACCAGGTCTTTTTCCTCCTCCTCTTCTCCCTTCAAGGTCTACCTCCCGAGTTGTGACCTGGAGACGCTCATGGTAGGCATATGTAGTGACGCGCATGAGGAGCTAAATGGGTATAATTGTGTTAAAGATGCAGTGTTACGGTGTGTTATAGAGGAGGGTCGCTCAGGTAACACCAGCATCCATTCTCCCCCTCACTACTGCAATGTTCTCTTCCCTCCTCTACCCTCTTTAACCCCTCCTCTACCCCTATCTCTCCCTCCTCCTGCTCCTCCGCCCACATCACCCCCACCCCTTCGCAGTGAATTTCGACCCCTAGTGCTCCCCCTCTAAGGATGCCACACACACACACACACACACACACACACACACACACACACACACACACACACACACAGACACACACACGCTCCAATGTTTACATCTATCACTACCACCAATCAATAACTCTGTTGATGTTATAACTTGTGTTGTTGTGGAAGGGTTGTGGGCGACTCGTGACGTGTATAAGACAAGTGTGGAGGAAAGTTAGTCAATAATATAATAAAAGTAAATCCATTTAACCAGTCAGGGTTGTCAACTGTGTCTTACCTCCATTCACCTTCCCTTATTGTCCTTCCTCTCTCTCACCCTCCTCCTCCTCTTACTACTACTCCTCCTTACCACTCATACACCCCCCACCCACTGGTCTTCCTCACCCTCCCATCCTCTCCCCACACCCCTTCCTCCCAACCTCCAACCCCCTCCTCCTCACCCTCCTCTCCATACGTCAGCCCATCCATGCAACAGCATCAAACCATCGCTAAAGGAACACCCTCTCCCGCCCATACACCACACCGCCCACCACACACAAGTCGCCCACCTACCATGCCGCCCATTCCACCACAAGCCGCCCACCCACCACAAGTCGCCCACCCATCACAAGCCGCCCACCCACCACAAAGGCCGCCCACCCACCACACAAGCCGCCTACACCCACCACAAGTCAACGACTCCACCATGTCAGCCCACCTACCACACAGCTCCACCCACCATACAAGCCGCCCACCTACCACAAGCCGTCCACCTACCACAAGCCGCTCCACCTACCACAAGCTGCCCACCTACCACAAGCCGCCCACCCACCACAAGCCGCCCCTCCACCACACGCTCCACCCACCACACAAGCTGCCCACCTACCACAAGCCCACCCACCACAAGCTGCCCACTCCACCACAAGCCGCCCACCTACCACAAGCCGCCCACCTACCACAAGCCGCCCACCTACCACAAGCCGCCCACCTACCACAAGCCGCCCACCACCTTCTACCACACCTGGTCTCAATAAAGAGTTGATAAAGAGATGCAACTCCGTCAGTTAATTACTAGCTGTCCCGGTTGTAATGTAGGAGAGAGAGAGAGAGAGAGAGAGAGAGAGAGAGAGATGAAAAGAAAGATATATAGAGACAAAGACAGACAGACAGACAGAATAAGAGAGAAAGAAAGAAAGAAAGAAAGAGAGTGAGAGAAAGGAACTAGGTAGGTAGGTAGGGAGAGGGGGGGCGTGTTCCTAGTCGACCCATGCACCCCCGCTACCTCCAGAAAATATGACACTGGTAAATTGGATTTCCGACAAAACTTAGCAAATTAGAGTATATCGGGTGAAAGAGGAAGCGGAAGACCGTTGTTTCTTTACTGGAGTCGAGCCAAAAAAGATGCCGGTTTATAGTCTTCCTCTTCTTCCTACTCCTCCTCTTCCTACCTCCTTCTTCTGCTATTTGTCCTACGTGCATGCCTGTCTGCGTTTATCCTCCTCCTCCTCCTCCTCCTCCTCCTTCTTCTACTTTCTCCTTCCCGACATCCTCTCTCTTTCCTTCACTCTGCCTCCCCTCCTCCTCCATTCTCTCAATTTCTTTACATCTTATCTTTACGTTATTCTATTCCTCTTTTCATTCGTCTCCTTCTCTCTTCTGATTCATTTTCTTTCTTCTCCTCATTATCTTCCTTCAACTCCTCTACAAATCTCGCTCTCACTCTTCCTTTTATTTCCTCCTTTATAATTCTTCTTTACTTCCTGAAGACCCTCCATACTTCCTTCGTTTCTTCGTTTCTTCCTACTTTTCCACTCTCCTTACTTTCCTCCTTTCCACTCCCCTTCCCTCTTACCCTCTTCTGCTTCGTCCCTCTCTCCTCCCCTCCCTCCCTCCCTTCCTCCCTCACCCTCTCTACCCTCCCTCTCTCCCTCTCTCCTTCCCTCTCTCCCTCCCTCCCTAATTTCTATCTCATGTATTACTCCTCCAACACCTACCATACCTTGTCCTCCTCCCTACCCTCCTCCCACCTCCTCCCTACTCCTCACCCCTTCCTCCCACCCTCCCTCCCTCACCCCTCCTCACCCTCCCTCACCTCCCTCCCTACCCTCCATCTTTACTTCTACAGCTGAAGTTTGTTGTCAAATAGCTGATTAAGATACACAAACTTCCATTCGGGGATGGTGGAGAGACACACAGCCATTCTCAAGGTGGTTACGGTGAGGCCTTTTATCTCCGCGCCACACATCATGAGACCAGCTGAGTTTTGTTCCCCCTAACCCATCCCCCTATCCCCTATCCCTACCTCCATCTCCAGTGTGTGTGTGTGTGTGTGTGTGTGTGTGTATTTAACCTTTAAAAATCAATATAGTTTCACCTTGAAACAAATCGATAAAATTAATTAAATCAGAATAAAAAACAAATCAAAGCCACCATCACAAACTTCAAAATCATAATTAAAAAATCTTAACTTCAATTCCTCCTCCAACACTTGTGGTAATTATTCATCTCATAATAATTTTTTTACATTACGTTCATTCAACCCCTTTAAGACTTGAGTGTACTTGAGACATTCCCGAAATAATCAACAAGGCAACACCAAAGATTACAGCGATACAGCACACCCCTCGCCTCCTCCAGGCTCCCGGGTCTGTTCCTCGACACCTCATGTTGAGGCTCGATATGAGACCTATACCTGTATGGGAATAATTCTTCTCCTGTTTATTATTATTTGTTGTATGTGTGAGATTGCCTTATACATCTTTTAATCATCACAGGACTATAATTACTCACGTCTAAGGCAATCTTTTGCCTCTAATTATATCGACGAAAACAAATTATCCATTTTTTTTACCTGACAGGTGTATCATTTCATGTCTAAATATCTTGTTACTAATAAGTAGGAGGAGAAGGACGTACCACACACCTGATGATATATGACCAATAACTCACCTTACCTATAATATATCACCTAGGCCTACATATATGTTCTCCCTGGTCGCCTGCCCCACCCCCCTTAATTATAGTGCCACTCCTTTATAATTTGACACTGATGGCGTCTTGGTTATTATTTCCCGCTATAATTAGAACAGGTACAATATTTGTTGGTCCAATATTTCGTCCACTAATGAGAGCGTCAAGTCAAGGTGTACGATATGATGAAGGAGGTTGTGTTTTGGGTGGGACCAACTCGCTCTCTGTTAGACATCATGGTCTGGGCTTAAGGCTGAGGGTGTATTGTTTAGTTGGTGATAAAGTGTGGGCTGTAAAGGTGTTATGCTTAATGAGGGGCTTCAAAACATTAAGAGTTATGCACACACACACACACACACACTCTTATACGTAAACCTACACTCACACAAACTCAAACACACATCTACATATACACAATTACACTCACATCTCAACGCATAAATTTACACACACACACACACACATACATACATACACCTGTACAATTACACAAACTCACACACATACAGCTACATACCTGCGTTCACATACATACATTCTCCATTGGTTCCCTACATACACTCCACCTGCATACACACTTACACTTACACTTATCTCACCCTCATGACCTCACCTTAAAACTCAGACACACTTATATTCTTTACGAGGTATGAGTTTCTGGGTTTGGTTCCCGTAGGTAAAAATTTACGATTTCATTAATGTATATTGTTTCAAATTACACGTTGTTCTAGTGTTACCTGGTCTCTGGCTATGCAATTAGTAATTATGCGGGAGATCATTAAAACCCCTAAATTGCTGTATATTTCCTGTATGGGGCAGTTGGATTAAAAGCTACAACGTCCGGTGTTCAAATTGGTCAAGGCAGAGAGGCGCTTGGATGGGTATTTATGTTATAGTGGCGGATATGGGTTGGATATGGGTTGGATATGGGTTGGTTACGGGTTGGTTACGGGTTGGATATGGATTAGATGCGGGTTGGATATGGGTTGGTTACGGGTTGGATACGGGTTGGATACGGGTTGGATATGGGTTGGATATGGGTTGGTTACGGGTTGGATATGGGTTGGATACGGGTTGGATATGGGTTGGTTACGGGTTGGATACAGGTAAGAGAGAGAAATAGAGAGAGAGAGAGACATACCCTGAAATGTAATTATTATTCAGTAGTCTACTATTTTTTGTAGTGTATGAGCCGGTGTATTTTAACTATACAACTCCAGAGTGTATGTTATGTATATCTGGTAATAGTTTAATTCTTTATCTAGTTTCCTGTGTCTGATATTGTAATTATTTGTTATGTATGGCGGATAATTACAGTGTGTGTGTGTGTGTGTGTGTAATGACGTGTTTCTGAAGTGCTTTTTGTATTGTATTATTTTCATTATTTTATTTCATATTCTTTTATTCTATTTCGTTAATTATTATTTTTTATTTAATGTATTAATTTTGATTTTATTTTGCTTTGTCTATTTTGTTCATCTTATTTTATATTATTTATTTAATTTTCGTATTTTTATTTATTTTTTTGATAGATCTTTTCGAATTTTAAACAGAATTTTAAACAATTAAATTTTGATTAATAGGGAGGATAAAACTAATTATTTATTCTTAATTTTTACTTTATTTAAATCCATTGCATCATTAAAAATAACAAAATATAAATTAAAATAGGGTCTTAGATACACATAGACGATTAAAATTAAGGAAAATTACCCATAAACTTCTCTTTTTCCTTCTAATTACCGTCTCTGATTATACAGGTGTAATGCGTAACACCTGTCTAACTCCCTAACATACTTACCTGTACCGTCAGACCACCTTACCTGTCCTGATTAACGGGTATTTTGTGGGTTAAGTTGTTTATAAGTAATTGTTAAGTTACTTTTGGTTGTTAGTGTTATAGGCCTATGGTAGTTGTGGTGTTATGATGTCTTAAGGTGGAATTAAGTTAGATCTTTATTGAGGTGTGTGTGATGTTGTTATTGATATTATTATTATTATTATTATTATTATTATTATTAGTGTACTTATTATTGTTGTTTGTTGTTGTTGTTGTTGCTGTAGTTGTTGTTGTTGTTTTTATTTACTTTATAAATAGTATCGGTATTTTATCCATCCTCCAACTCCCCTTCCTCTTCCTCTCTTCCAATTCATCTTCCTTCATCTCCTTCTCCACCTCCTCCATTCCATAAACCTCTTCAACTCACGCCCTCCCTTTCCCATTTTTCCCCTCCTTCCTCCTTCTTTTTCTTCCTCCTCTCCTTTCTCTTCAATTCCACCATTCTCTTTCTCCAAAACCCTCCTCCCTTCCTTTACCTCATTCCTTTCTCCCCCCCTCTTCTCTCCCCCTCTTTCTCCATCAGCCATCAGCTATTTCTCCCACCTGGAAAATCGAACCCGCTCCCTTGGGATTCCTACCTAACTTTCCGGCAGTATTGAGAAATTTTATCACGACGCCAGATAAAACGATTACTCCATCCCCCAGGCCGCAGAGGCTCCCCAGCACCGCCTTCTGCAGTCCGCCTCTGTAATAGCATCACTAGACGAGATGATAGTCTGTTCTGAAGGCTTACAACTCCTCTACTAGACTGGGCCAATGTCATTTAGATTCGTGGATATGGTTAGGTTGATGCTGAGAGAGAGAGAGAGAGAGAGAGAGAGAGAGAGAGAGAGAGAGAGAGTACGTGGGATGGAGGGTAGGGAGGAAAGAGGGTAGGGGATGGATGGATGGAGGAGGAGGAGGAACAGTTGGAAGAGAGAGAATGAGATAATTTGAGAAAGACGAAGAAAGAAATAGAAGGAGAGTGATGAGAAATAAATAAAACATAAGTTGAAGGAGAGACACAGACAGGAAACAAAGACAGTGATAAAAGAAAAGAGAGAGGAGAGAGAGAGAAATAAGAGAGGAAAAGAGAAAAAACGAATGAGAAGGAAAAAAACAGAAAAAATAGTGACGATCGAGTTAATGGAAAGGAAAGGAGAATAAAGGTGGAAGGGGAAAGTGAATGAAAAGGAAAGAGAGAAAGGCGTAAAGAAAAAAACAAAAAACAAATAAGACTTAGAAAAAAACGGTGAATAAAGGGGAAAGTAAAAGAAAGGAATGGGCGATGATAAATTTAGTGGGAGAGAAGAAAGAGTAAAATGTGGTAGGGGGAAAAGTGAATAAAAGAGGAGAATTGAATGGAAAAAGAAGAAAAAAAAATACAAAATAAATTAGCAAGAGACTTCGGGTTCTTTTTCCACTTTTTTTTAAGAATTATTTATTTATTTATTTATTTATTTTTATTTTTTAAACGTTTATATCAATCTAATGAATGATCTCCCTCTTCCTCCTCCTCCTCTCTCTCTTTTTTTCTTTCTTTCTTCCTCTCCCCTTCCTTCTCCTCATCTTCTCCCCACCTCTTCCTCTTCTCCATTCCTATTCCCTACCTCACTCCCCCCTCCTTCTTCCTCCCTTTACTCCATTTCTCCTCCCTCTCCTACTCTTCCTCTTGTAATAAAAGGAAATATACCGTGGGCAGGTAGACACATAACCAGGTAGTTAATTAGCCCAGCAGAAGGTATCCTCCAGGTGACCATAGTGGACCATTTTAACATCTTGTTGTGTTTGATATTAATTACTGTATATTGACCTTTTAATGAGATGAGGTAATGAATTTTTGTTAAGGTTGTGTCGTGTCTTTCTGTCTTTCTCATCATCATCCCTTCCTCTTCCTCGTCATTCTCTCTCTCTCTCATCAACCTTTCCTCCTCATTATCCTTTCCTCCTCATTATTCCTTCTTCTTCCTCAATCCTTTCCTCATCAACCCTCCTCTTCCCCCTCTTTCTCCTCCTCCTCCTCCCTCTTTCCTCAACTCTTCCTCATAAAAACATCTAAATCAACCCACTTAATAGCTCACCTCGCCCAACCCACTTAATAGCTCACCTGCCCAACCCACTTAATAGCTCACCTCGCCCAACCCACTTAATAGTTCCCCTCGCCCAACCCACTAATAGCTCACCTCACCCAACCCACTTAATAGCTCACCCTGCCCAACCCACTTAATAGCTCACCTCGCCCAACCCACTTAATAGCTCACCTCGCCCAACCCACTTAATAGCTCACCTCGCCCAATAGGAACATTGATTTGCATACACCGCGACAACGAGGATCACTAGCCAACCTGTGATAGTTTTAAGATTTATCCTCACATAAACTATCCTCTGTGGGTCTAATTGGCCGGCTGTTTGATGTTGTTGGTAATTATTTAAGGACATGTTTACGGTGGGTTTTTTTTGTTTTTGTTTTTTGACGGTGAAAATAACTAATGTTGTCTAGTTAAGTTGTACATCTTAATATATATGTGTGTGTGTGTGTGTGTGTGTGTGTGTGTGTGTGTGTGATTGTTTTAGTTTTGTGGTTGTTTTCGTCTTGTTTTTGTGTGTTTTTGGTGTGATTTATTTCTGTTTTAATGTGATTTAGTGGAATGTTACAAAAGAGTGATATTTTTATTTTTTTTGTAATTTGTGGTGATTTTTGGGGCAATTTGGAAATATTTGCCGTTTTGTCTTGTTTTTCTTTGCCTTTGGATTGAGGCTCCTCCTTAGTTCACTCTTACCATCTCTCTTCTCTCCTCCTCTTTCCTCTTTCTTTTTCCCCAGTATTCTCATTTCTACTCCTTCCTCTTCTCCCCCTCCTCCCTTTTCCTCCTCCCTCCTTTCCTCCTCCCCCTTTCAACCTCTTAACCACTTTTTCACCCCCACACTCCTTCTTTCTCCCATTTCACCCTCTCTTCCTCTCTCCTCAACACTCCTCCCCAAGAATCTATCACCCTTCCCTTTCCTCCCTCCCTTCCTTCCTCTCACCCCCACACCCCCCCTCAGCCCCCACCACGATCCGAAAAAGGTAGAGATGTGAATTCCAAATTTGTTTTCTCCTCTCATAGATCATCTGGCGTGGCCAAACACAGGAAATTGTGTAGCGAGAAACATCAAAGGTGAACTCCGTGTTGCTTGGTTGCTGAGAGGAAGCGACCCAACACGGGGCCAACCCAGCAAAAGTAATTGCTTACATTGACATGGCCAACCCGACCTAGCTCAGCTCAGAGAAGCCCAGAAAAGCCCCTAAAAGCCCCACCCAGCCCTGACAAACCCAGTTCAGTTCATTTTAGTTCAGTTTAGTTCAAAAGCCCAGTCAGCCTAGCAGTGCCGTTCAGTCCGCATCGGTCCGGCTTTTGTTTATCTTACCTTTACGATAGATATATTGTCCTTCACAATAAGACTCTCGCGATAGATGTATGTTTCATTTGTTTATGAGACTTACGATATAAGTATTTGTTTTCTTATGTTTATATCTTTACATTCCTTATTTCATTCCATCGCTTACACTTCTTTCATCTTTCGTCTCCTTTTTGTCATCGTCCATGCGCCCCTCCCTCCCCTTCCCTATTCCCTCTTCCTGATACCTCCTACCTTTCCTCCATTCCAATCTTCCTGGCAACTCTCCTTTCCCCCGCTCCTCCCTCCCTCCCTATCTCACTCCCTTATCCTCACACCTCCATTTTCCCCATTCCATTATTCTCAAACTCTCCCATCCTTCCTTCCCTACTCCTCCCTCCTCTCATCCTCACACACTTCCTTCCTCTCCTCTCTCACCCTCATCCTCACACCTCCCCTTTCTCCTTCAACCTCTCCTTATCCCCAGACCATCCTGTCGAGGCAGTAGAGCGTTAGGTCAAAACACCATCAGATATTGAAACAAACACTGACGATTTCTTGCATCAGCTGTTGGGCTGCCCGTAGAAAATGGAAGCTTTTCTCTTGTGTGGGAGACCGGGGCTTATAGTCTTATCAATTCAGTCTGTTTACCGTTTTTTAGTACATTATTATAGGTGGTAGTACATGGTGTGTTATAGATAGTACTTTATATAATAGATGATATTAGTTATTTAATTCTATAGTATTTTAATTTCCCTTATATACAACTTTAAATTTTATCCGATGTTTTTTTTTCCTCCTCTCTTTATTCTATTTTTTCTCTTTGTCTCTGTTTACTAATCCACCCAATCTTTTTTTTTTTTATTCTCTCTTTCTGTTATTCTATTCCCCTCTGTGTGGATGTTTACAAAAGCAACTCTTATTTTTTTACCAGCTTTACAGTATTTTTTTGTGAGGGGAGAGACATGTTTCTAGTCTGCCAATGCTTGTCCGAATCTCACCAAGGGCTGAACTATGAACTATAAGGGTCGGTGTGTGTGTGTGTGTGTGTGTGTGTGTGTGTGTGTGTGTGTGTGTGTGTGTGTGTGTGTGTGTGTGTCTTTTTGTTTGTTAAAATAATCAGTATTTAATAGATATTCAGTCAGGGTAACGGCGAGAGACAGACAGACAGAGGCAATGGCAAAGGGACAGGCAGACAGAGACAGACAGACAGATAAGAAAAGAGACAGGGAAAAGACAGACAGACAGACAAGAGACAGACACAGACAGACAGACAGACAGACAGACAGATGAGAAAAGACAGAAAACAACACAACACAGACAGACAGACAGACAGAGAGGAAAAAAGGAAAGAGACAAACAGACAGACAGACACAGACAGACAGACAGACAGATGAGGAAAGAGAGACAGGGGAAAGAGACATAGACAGACAGACAGACACACAGACAGACAGACAGAAGGAGTCAGACAGAGAGAGGGGGAGAGGGATCTTGTCTCACCGGTTGTAAACAAAGAGATGCGTCCCTCTTTGTCTCGTCATAGAGGGAGGGGGAGGAGGAGGAGGAAAAAAAAAAGGAGAGAGGAGGAGGAGGAGGAGGAGGGGGAGGGAGGAGGAGGAGGAGGAGGAGAGAAGGCCGAGAAAGAAGGAGATGGGGGAAGGAAGAAGATAAAAAAGAGACGACAGATAAACAGTTAATAGGAAAGAGACACAGATTGAATGATAAATAAATATATAAATAACACATAAATAATAAATAATGAAAAAAACACAACTGAATGAGATTGCATAAGAGATTTATTTAAATATTGTACATCATCCATCCATCCATCCATCCATCCATTCATCCATCCATCCATCCATCCATCCATCCATCCATCCATCCATCCATCCATTCATCCATCCATGCATCCATCATTACATTACTATATACTTCACTATTTCCCGAACTATATCTTTCGCTGTATAATAATAGGTTAGGTTAGGTTATATGGCTGCTGAATCTCTGTAATGTCTGGCGGAAAAAAGCCATTGTCTCCGCCTCCCTGTTTTAATGCACCCTGTCTAGTAGGCTGCAGATGGATAGAGGGGGATGATGGAGGAAGAGAGAGAAGGTAGTAAGAAGGAGAAAGTGGAGTGGGAGGAGGGGAGAGAACGAGGAAGGTGAAGGAATGGAGAGAGAGACAAACACAGCGGTGTCGTTTAAGGTCAAAAAATAAGATGATCACTTTGGTTGATGGTCAGATGAAGCCACCAAATTATCGTTTATCTCGTGATGAATGATTATTTTTGTTTACCTGGTGTTTACCTGGTATTGTTTGGGTCAATCTCTGATATCGCTATGATGAAGGCGTCGTATATACTCGACCTGGGAGCTATATCAAGGAGAGTTAGTTTTAATTCACGAGAAAGAAAGAGTAAATGAGAGAGAGAGAGGTAGACAGACAGATAGAAAGACAGACAGATAGAAAGACAGACAGACAGACAGACAGACAGACAGACAGACAGATAGAAAGATAGATAGAGATAAAATAAGGTATAAGTAGCGAAGGAAATGAAATTGGTAAGCCACTTATCAACACTTTAGTTACTATGTGTTATTTAAGAGTCCCCTTCCCCCTTCCCCCCCCAAAAAAAAACCGACAGAAAATGGAAGCGAGAAAGAAGGAATGAGAGACGATGAGAAAAGTGAGAGAATAAAAATGTTGGAGGAGAGGGAGAAAGAGAGGAGGAGGAAGAGTGGGTGGAGGAGAAGGAATAGATTAGGGAGGAGGAAGAGAAGAAGAGGAAAGATGAGAATGAACAATGGGTGAAACGGAAGGGGGAACTGGGAAGAAGGAAGAATTGATTGAAAGAAAAGGAGAAGGAAGAGGGAGAAGAAGGAGGAAGAAGGGAGGCGGTGAAGAAGAAGAAAGAGGAGGAGGAGGAGGAGGAGATGTTACAACAGCAGGAGGAGACAGAAGAAGGAAGGAAGGAGGGAGGGAGGGAGTTAGGGGTGTTTTTAAAGAAAATGGGAGGGACCTGACGGTGGGCTGGCAACTGATAAACAAACTTTGGGTGATAAAGATGGATGGTGATGTAGGGGGCGGAGCGAGAGAGAGAGAGAGAGAGAGAGAGAGAGAGAGAGAGAGAGAGAGAGAGAGAGACCAAAGGTTGAAAAGAATAACAAAATAAATAAAAATACGGAACAAAAAGAGAATAAAAATCACCTAAGGAAGAAGAAGAAAAGTGAAGAAAAAGACCCAAAGTTAATGAGAATAAATAAGGTAATAAAATACTCGAAAGAAATTAAGAATAAAGAAGAGAAACATTACGACGTTAACTAAAGAAAAAATAATGAATAAAAATAAATAGCAAAAACAAAATAAAACAATGATATAAATACGAAACAACAAAAAACCCCGAAAAAACAATGAAGAATAAGCGTAAAAAGAATGATAAATGGAGGAATAGAGATAGCAAGGGGTAGGTGAAGAGAAGATATATGTAAATAAATAAAGAGAGATAGAGAAAAGAATAAATGACAAGAAAGATAATGCAGAAAAAAAATAACACAGTAAGTTCTTTGGGTGGGTGGGGGTAGATGAGAGGATGAAGTGATGAGAGATGATTGGAGGAATAGAAGAAGATAAATAAGAAGAAGAGTGAGAGGGAAGAATTGTTTGTCCTATGACTTTAAGAGAAGCATGTGTAAGAGAAATGACAATATAAACAAAATAACGAAAGAGCGACGAAGGAAACCCTGATAATAAACTGAAAGAGGAATTAGGGAAATAGTAATAAGAGAGGAGGGGAGAGAAGAGAAGGAAAGAGTTTTAAGAGTTCTTGGGGAGAGAATTTGACCATGAGGAGGAAGGGGAAGGGAGAAAATGAGAGATAGAAGGAGGAGGAGAGAGAAGAGGAGAAGGTGGAGAGAAAAGAGGAGAAGATGGAGAGGGAAGACAAAGTAATTTACGAAGGGAAGTTAACCTGGAGAAGAATTTGGGGAGAGGAGGAAGGGGAGAAGCAGGGGAGGAAAGGGGGGAGAGAAAAGGTTTGTCCTGGTGATTTAAGAAGAAAGGCACCAGGGAGAAGAGACGGTGGGGAGGAGACGGGGCGGGGGAGGAGAAGGTTTGGCCCCGGGGTTCATTTGGTATGCCGGGGAGGTGGCCATATTTGGGGCCGGGGAGCTGGTAATCTCGGGCCAGAGAGGGGCGGCGACTGCTGCCCCATTTGTCAGTGTCGGGCCGGCCTGCAGCGCTCTGATAACACCCTAATGGACTCTTTCCAGACCCGCCTTCCAGACCCGCCTTCCAGACCCGACAGGCTAGCCCTCCCGCTTGCTTTCCAGACCCGCCCACTAGCCCACCCTCCCTCCTAACACCACCCAACAACCCTCTTCATCATCGTCATCATCATCATTATCATCTTGTTGTTGTCGTTGTTGTTGTTGTTGTATCACTAGACCTGTTCAATCTACATATCTTTTCTTAAAGGGTCTTCAGTACCGTCTCTGTCTCGTCCATCTTCCACCCGAAGCTAAAAGATACATCTCCCCTCCCACCCCCCCCTTACTTCCACCTCCACCACCACCTCCACCTCCCCCCACCTCTACCTTCCCCCACCTCTACCCTCCTCCCACCTCTACCTCCCCACCTCTGCCTCCCCACCCCTACTCCTCCCCACCCCTGCCTCCCCCACCCCCACCTCCCCCACCCCTGCTTCCCCCCCACCTCCACCCTCCCCACACCCACCTCCCCACCCCACCTCCCCCCACCCTCTACCCTCCCCCCCACCTCCACCTCCCCCACCTTCACCTCCCCCACCCTACCTCCCCCCACCCCACCTTCCCCACCCCCACCTCCCACCCCACCTCCCCCCACCTCTACCTCCCCCCCACCTCCACCTCCCATCTTCCAGTTCCTCGCCTTTAACACCAGTATATTTTCCAGACCTTCTTAGACTCGCTTCATAATTTCATCCACTTCTTAAACCCGTTATATAATGTTCATCCGCCTTCCTTACATGTTCATCCATCTCCTAGAACTATTATATTACGTCCATTCATCCACTAGATTGGTTTTTTTTTGTACAAGTTCATCCACCTCTTAGTCCTGTTCTACAAGTTTATCTGATAGAGCCTTCTTATAGGGCCATCTTATAGGGCCATCTTATAGGGCCATCTTATAGGGTTATTTTATAGGGCCATCACAGAGGACCATCTTTCAGGGCTATCTTATAGGGACATCTTCCAATCACAACTTTCTCTACTTACCTCTCAGGGCCAATCTCTCTACCTCCTCCTCCACCGATAACCCCAAGGACAGGCTTTCCAGACCTGTTGTCCAGAAAAGCCTTCCAATGTCCCCATTCCAGACTTGATCTATAGGTGACACATCCTTCAGACTGACTTTCCAAAGGCACCTCTGAGACCGTTTTTTTCGGACACCTATAAGACCATTTATCCGGACGTGTTTCTAAGACCAGTTTTTCGGACACCTATAAAAGACCATTTATCCGAACCTAACCTAACCTAACCGAACCTAACCTAACCCCCAAGATAGTGTTAGGGTGTTTAATTATCAGGTGAAATAAGGTTAAGTAGGTTAATCTTCAAGTGATCTGAGTGGAATAATACACTTGAAGGATTAAACTACTGTATGTTATTTACTATTTATTGAAGCTAGTGAAGATATTGAAGGAAGAAGATATTAGCAATAAATAGGAGACTGGGGGTAAGTTATGTGTGGCCAAGATCATTTTTAGTGGATTAGAATGACGGGATCAAAAGTTAGGAGGCAGTTTATACACATCCAGTGAGTCTGGACGGTGCTGGCGGGAGACTGGTGTGGCACGGTGCCAAGCTGAGACACTGGCGCTGCCCTGGTGCCAACCCCTGGAGGGAGGGAGGGAGAGAGAGGCGGGGATGGAGATGACGAGAGAAAGGTTTTGTATTACTTTGAAAATATATAAACTATTTTTTTCCTTAAAAGTAAATAAGGACAATTGTATTTTTTTCATTGTTTTAATGTTTTTCATGAATAAATTACTGACCGGTGAATAAACACACACACACAGCATCATCGCCAACCTCCCGTCTGAGGCAAATGTGAAAAACGACGCGGAAAATGACCTCAGATTATCGAATTTCATTGACGAGAAAATAATGACGTTAAATAATTGATCTTAATATTATGACACACATTAATCAGGCGGCCGTAATGTTCTCAATAATTAGCACTTGCTTTCTGGTCTTTGTATGTATGTATATATGTACTGATATTTTTCCATGTCAATATATGTAGATGTGTGAGTGTGTGTGTGTGTGGGCCTCCTCCATATGTGTATCTTTTCTGTACACTATACACGTAACACACACACGCACACACACACACACTCACACATCATCTCCTCCTACAAGACCTGAGTCGAGGAGGAACGCTCCTAATTGGCTTATGATTATGTTTGTGCGAGCCAATTACCTGCGCTTATGCCAATTATTATCCAATCAGAACGAAGAGCCCAGTATAGCATGTTTTAATTGGCTGGTGTAATCCTCTTGAGCCCAAATCCAGAGACATAGAGAACATCTTTGGTTTGTAAAGGCAGGTAATATATAGCAGTTCCTCGGGGGGGGTGATATATAACCTCCCTTGTATCATGAATTATAGGACATATATCATCGTGATAGCCGTGATATATAATGCTGCTGTGACTCTATTATACATGGGTAAATTATCAAAACAATCACATGTACCATTATAGGTATATGAATTATTGTAGGGGGGTGATTAATAAATTATAGCTTAAGTGGATATAATTGGGTGATATATTAATCTGTATGTTTAATATAATTAGGATATATTACGGAAAGACAGAGTTAATATAACGATAAAGGAATTTAATATATACCTTTTAAATTATAGGTAATTGACTAATAATAATTAAGGTGATTTTTTTTAATATAATCAATTATAGGATAGTCTGACTTATGTTGACATATAATCTAATATTACTTATGTTATATAATCACTAATTAATTATTGTAGTAATTCTGATAAATGATAAAATTAATTATATAACTGATATAATTGTAAGAAGTTTAATTAATTGTATAACAGAGGAAAATACGTATAATTGATTGCATAATGTAAACACAAGAATTATAGATATTGGAATAGGGAGACGAGTGAATAAAATAGATAAATAATGAAAATGGTGAAATTACAGAGAACATTTTGTATTGATTGACAGAAATACAGGAAGACAGAAAGGTAAATAGACAGGATGATAAATAAACAGAGAAACATGCAAAAAGAACTGACGGAAAACAAGATAGAAAGAAAGAAAGAGAGAGAAGGAATGAGATTAGAAAGAGAATTAAAGAAACGAAGGTAAATAAATAACACAAGAATGGAAGATAAACATTGGTTATTTCTTGATCTCCTCCTTCCTTTATCCCTCTTATCTTTCTCATCTACTGCCTCCTCTCCTCCTCCTCCTTCACAGTTCAGCCATCATCCGCCTCACCCTTTCATTGCATATAAGAATTTTCCTATCGTTCATGTACACACGCTGAGAAACTTGTACGCTTGTGACGTCAAGCATAAACATTCCACCAACCAATCACGTTCTATTGTTCGGTCACGTCTAGCCAACCACAGAGCTGATCTACGGGTGGTATCTCTCAGGTCATAGCCAACCAATAGGAGGATAAGTTTATGGACCAATCATCGTCTTAGGTCAGGTCATCAGTGTTGGTTCGGTTGCCAAGTTTTTATTTTTATGTGTTTTTTTTTTATAAAGCTGGAGATGTTTAGACAGGAATATACATATATACTGTATATATATTGTGATGTGTATGATTTCAGATGTGTAATGTATATATGTGTAAATTATATGTATATATATAAGAAATATGTGCGAATACAAACACACACACACACACACACACACACACACACCCCACACACACACACACACACACACCACACACACACACAAAAAAAAATTCACTAGAAAAATTCAGCTCAGGTGTGTGTCGACTCTAATCAGTTTGCCTTCCAATCACCTGAGCACCAGTGGTTTACAGCCCAATCACCAACCACTGATTTACTCTCTGGATTAGCTCATTCATCACCTCAAGAAACGCACAAATTATCTGAAGAATTACGACCGAAAAAAAAAATCCTTATCTATTAATGAGAATTTTCAGTAGTTGCGAATAGCGATTTTATTTTATTTTATTTGAATTTTATTTTAATTTTTATATCTTTTCTTGGTAATATTATCGACTCAGTTATGATTGGTGTAATAATTATGTTGTGTAAATTGTGTATGTATAGGTTAGGTAGTTTAAGTGATTGTTATTAGGTTGATTGTTGTGAGTTGATTGTTGTTATTGTTGTTAGGTGATTGTTATTAAGTGATTGTTATTAGGTGATTGTTGTTAGGTGATTGTTGTTAGGTGATTGTTATTAGGTGATTGTTGTAGGTCCTATATTAATTATATGCGTGTTACATAAATACTCTTGTGTCGGTTTATATATGGAAGATAAGTGATATTGAGTGACAAATAGAGAATGGATGATAATGAATGATGTATATAGAATAAATTATGATAAATGATATATGGGAGAAAAGTGATAACTGGTATATGGGAAATAAATCTAATTAGTTCGTAAAGAAGACAAGAATAGCAATAGTGGTTGATAAATATAAGAGACAGAGAAAAACAAAAAAATATAAAGTATGAATAACAGGAGTAAGAAATATAGTGAAAATAACAACAACAATAAAGAAGAAATGACAGAAAATGAGAAGAGGAAATAAAAAAACATTTAATGAAAAGCAGAAGAAGAGAAATGGTTGATATGAAGATAGAAAAAACAACAAACTGTAATAAAGAGAAGAATGGAAGAATGATTGACCAAGATAAAGATGATGGATGAGAAGGAGGAGGAAGAGGAGGAGGAAGAGATAATGAATCATGAAAGAAAGCGAGAAAAATATAATGAACGAGGAGTAAGATAAGGATGATGATAAATGATAAACGGAAGAAGATGATAATAGGTGAAGGGGAAGGCGAGAGACGTGGGAGGAGGAGGAGGAGGAAGACGAGGAACTAAAGGAAGAGGATGAAAGGGAGAATGTGGAAGAGGAAGAATAGGAGGAGGTGTATGGAGAGAAAACGGAAGAGGGGAAGGAGAAGAAGTAAAATGAAGAATAGAAGAAAGAGGAAGAGACGAAGGAGAAAGTAAAAGACAACAAAAACAACAACACGATAATAATAAAAAAGACAATAATAAGAAGAAACGAAAAGCCAAAAAAAAAAAGATGATGATGAAGGGAAGGAAGGAAGGAAGGAAGGGAGAAAAAGGGGAAGGTGGGATGCAAGATTCACTCTCCCCTCACTCTCCCTCACTCTCCTGGAGTCATTAGTTACTGTCACTGCTTGAAAAGGCGTGAACGGTGCGGCTCCTGAGTGACTGAGCGGAGGCCTTCCCTCATCCATCAGGCCAACCTAGGTCATCCACCCACCCACCCACCCTATCATATCAACCACTCACCCACCCACCCTACCAGATCAACCACCAGCCCACCCACACTACCAGGTCAACCACCCACCCTACCAGGTCACACCCACCCACCCACCCTATCATATCAACCACTCACCCACCCACCCTACCAGATCAACCACCCGCCCACCCACACTACCAGGTCACAGCAGTCGTCGAACAGCAACACTTGGACAACAGCGGTAACAGCAACTCAATACCAGAAACACAACAAAAGCAAAACAGCAGCACCAAAACAGTATCTACACAATAGAGGCAAAACAACAGCAGAAGCGTAACAGCAGCAACAATACAACAGCATCAACACAACAGAAATCAACACCACAGAAGCAAAACAGCAGCAACGCAACAAGAACAACACAACAATATCAAGACAACAGCAGCAGCACAGCAGCAGCCCCCTGGCCCCACAAAGGCTCTACGCTCGTCTGAACATGACAATTTCATTTTCCAAAACGAAGAGTCCGCTTGTGCCTGGAATACAAAACAGCAAGTGCAGCAGCGGTGGCTCGTCCGTGCAGCAATCACCTCCTCCTCCTCCTTCTCCTCCTCCTCTCCCTCCTTTCATCTGCCTTATCTTCTCCCTTTTCTCTCCCTCCGTTGTTCTTCCTCCCTCTCCAATTCCCCTTCCTTTCTCCTCCTCCTTTCTTTTCCCCTTTTTTGTCTTCTTCTTCCTCCTCCTTTTACCTCCTTCACCCAATGAACTTGTCTTCCCTCCTCCTCCCCCCCCTTCTCTTCCTCCTCCTCTTCTTTTCTTTCCTCCCTCTCTCTTTCGCTTGCTCACATTTTCTCTCTTCTTGACATATACTTTCTCCCTTCCCTTTTCTCTGTCTCTCTCTCTCTTCTTTCTCCTCCTCCTCCTCTCTCTCTCCCCTTTCTCCTCTCCTCCATCCCCTTCTCCTTCTCACCTCTGTTTCCATCCCCCTCTTCTCATAAATTTACTTCATTTCTCTTCATCTATCTCTTACCCCCCATCCCTCAGCTTCCGTCCTTTCCCCTCGCTCCTCTCTCCCCTCACCTCTCCTCTCTCTCCTCATTCCTCTCACAGGCTCTCCTCCTCTCCCCCTCCTCTCTCCATCCCTCTCTTACTATTTTCCCTTACCTCTCCTCCCTTATCCCTCCTTCCTTGCCCCCCTCGCCTAGCCTTCCCACCCATCTCCTCCCCTCCCTAGACCTCCCCCCTCCCTCCCTCCTTCCTTTCTCCTTGCCTCCCTCCCATCTCCCCCTTTCTTCCTCGCCTCCCCCTTCCCCTCTCCCTCTCTCCCCTCACCTCCCCCCCCTCCCTCCCCCTCTCCCCTCTTCTCATACGTTGTGGTAATTTTTCGTGTCACATTCTCTTGCTGTTATTTTGTGTAGGATTCTTGTGGTGTGATGTGCGCTGTGCTGTGCTGTGCTGTGCTGTGCTGTGCTGTTCTGTTCAAATAGAAGACAAAAATACCCATAATAAAAGGTATATCTTGAACAATATTAAACTCTACAACGATCTCAACCCATAGTTCACTTATTCTGCAATTGTAAAGGTTAACTACGTTTGACCTTTGACCTTGAATACGTCCCCTAAAAGTGACCTCAAATACATAATTGAGATCTAGATGGTCACAGCAACCTATAATAACACACAGGCTTACAGCATTACAGCAATGGAGGTATAGATCAAGGTAAAGGATTACAGAGAGGAGGGAATTATGTCAGTACAGCATTATATTGTTACAGCAGTATTACAGCCGTGAAAGAGAGTAATAACTGTGAATAAAAAAAAAAAGATAAAATGCTTACTCCAATACATCATTACAGCATGACAGTAACCCAAAGGACAGAATTACAGCATAATATCAATATAAAACATAAATTACAGTATTACGATAAAACAAAACCCCCAAAATACAGCAAAACCGCAATACAAACACAACAAATTACAGCATAATAACACTAACAGCAACAGTGAAAAAACAACAACACAATTTCACAGCAACACAACATCCGAATATTTCAAGCCCAGAGAGAGAGAGAGACTCGGAGTATGATATTAGAAGAAAACACACACACACACACACACACACACACGGTAAACATACATGAGCCCTGTGTGTGTGGGGGGGGGGGGGGAGGGGTGTAGGTTGGTGTATATGTGTATGTTTGTATATGTTCCTTTATTTTCGTTTGTGTATTTGTGTATATACTTTAATGTGTATGGTGTGTGTGTGTGTTTGTTTAGATATGCATTAGTGTATATTATGTGTTTGTTACTTTGTATGTTTATATGTGTGTATATATATTTCTGTGAATTATTGGATGAGTGTATATATACATTGACGGGTTTTTTTTAATATGCTTACAGAAATATCTCATCCAAGATACATGTGTGAGACAAACAAACAAATATGTTACATCATTATTTGTGCACTTAAGTAATTGTAAATATGAAACCATACATACACTTGTATTTTATTTTGGTTGTTGATGTAGGGTTATATCTACACAAACGTACATGTGTGTGTGTGTGTGTGTGTGTGTGTGTGTGTGTGTGTGTGTGTGTGTGTGTGTGTGTGTACCTCAGCTCGAGCAAATAACACCACATTCTTGAAATGTTTCCCCGGATGAACCCCTTGGGCCAGACCGCCTCCCTCACCCTCCCTCCCCTTCCTTCGTCTCTCCCTCTCCCCCTCTCTCTCCCTCTTCCCCCTCTCCCCTTCTCTCTCCCACCTACTCATAATTACATCTCATATATACAACCTCGTCTACCACAACCCAACACGTGTGGTACATTTATCTCTACCCTCACCTCCAGGCCATCACCTCAAGGTACTTAACCGATAAACTTACTAATCAAGCGTCCAGGAGGAGGGGAGGGAAGGGGAGGGAGTCATGGCCGCCCAAAAATAAGAAAGAAAACACCATGTTACAGAACCAAACTATCGGAAAACTCCCTCGGTTAGTGCTCAGGGTTGCCAAAGCCCGCCCTGGCTCACACCTCTCTGGAATATCAGGTCATTTGGCTACATAATCGCCGCCGAACGCTAAGCCACGGGCGTCATTTTCAGATCGGGATATCAGTTACGATTAGCCAAGGGTCCTGACCAGTAATACCAAACTAGAGGACCTTCTTTAGAGCACGAAGGAGGGTGTTTCGCGAGGCTGGCAGTGCTGCGGGGACGCCGGTGCACCAGAGATAGGACGAAGCGCCATTTTTCATGTAGATCGGCGGAATTTTTAATAACTTGCCAGATCGCCCACAGTAGGATACTCAATGGCCGAAATTTGCATGAACTCCATTACGAAATATGGGGACATTAAACTGAGGCCCCGGGGATCATGGGCCAGCCGAGGGGGAGGAGGGGAGATGGAGGAGCAGCAGGAGAGAGGAGGAAGAGAAAGACGGGGGAGGAAGAGTAGGAGAAAGAAGGGGAGCATGCAGGAGGGAAGAAGAGGAGGATGGGGAGGGAAGACTAGGACCAGGAGGGAGGAAGAGGAGGGGAGGGAGATGGAGGAGGAGGAAGATGGGGGAATGAAGGGGAAACAGGAGGGAGGAAGAACTGGAGTAAGGAGTGACGAGAAGGAGGAGGAGGAGGAGGAGGATAAAGAGGAAGAGGGGGATAGAGGAGCAAGAGATGAAGAGATAAAAAAAATAAGAAGAGAAAGAAGAAAGAAGAAGAGGAGGAGGTGGAGGAGGCAGAAGATGAAGAAACAATAATAATGAAAAGGAAACAGAAGAAAGAAAAAGAATGAAGAGAAAGAAAGGGAGATAAGAGATGAGTAAAAGAAAACAGAGGAAATTGAAATGTGGAAATAGAGAAAAAACAGATAATACAAAAGAGAAAACTGGAAAAAATAAACAATAAAACTTAGACAACAGTAAAAATAAAAAAAATATAAATTAGAAAGAAGAATAAAATAAAGGAAAAAATTATGAAACAAAGAAAATAAATAAAAGAATATAAAGAAATTACATAAGAATCAAGAAAAATAAAGAAAATTAGACAAAAATAAATACAGTGGAATACAGAAAAAAAGGAAAGAAAAAGAAGAAAGAAGAGAAAAATAGAGTTTAGATAAGAATGAGTGACGGCGTGAGTGACTATATGGGCGTGAGTGACAATGTGGGCGTGAGTGACAATGTGGGCGTGAGTGACAATGTGGGCGTGAGTGACAATGTGATCGTGTGTGTGAAGAATTTAATTATTTTATTTTAGTTATCCTTATTACATGCTGTATGAGGCAATCTAACAGCACCACCTATTGAGTGAAATCTAAACTACCCGACAGTGTTATCCTTTGTGTTGCTGTTTCGAGTCTTTATTAGAAGGTTTATTTGGGGGAAGGGAAGGAATCTCCTGGGAAGGTGCCGTAACTCAACTACTGACGGCACAGGATAGAGAAGGTATTGTTTCGTATGTTAATTGATTTGGGACAATAGCTAACCTTTTACGGATTGGTTAAGATAGTTAGGTAACACTCTCTCTCTCTCTCCTAAAATAACTGAGAATTACGATTAGTTGGAGAAGACTCTTTTAAGGGGATTTATTAAGACTCCTGGTGGGTATCGTAGTAATTTTAGGTAAGACTCCTGATGGGTATCGTAGAGATTTTAAGTCTACTAAAATAAATTATGGAGGTAAATAGTTTTCCATACAGCTTGGTAGTGACATAGACCAGTTATATAATTCTCTTAGGTCTATCATCATTATAGATCAGTTCATTATTTCCCTTTCCTCAGATTTATATAATTTACCCCCAAAGAACATAACTTAGAGACTGTTGTATTGGCTGTCAATTTGGAGTTTCTGTTTACGTTAGTTTTCCCAAATGTAAACCCCAGAACAGAGGTAAGGAAGATGGTCTCCCTGGTACCCGCAGACCATTACAATACCACATCCTCACTGGGAAAAATAAAATTCCTCTCTCCAACGTCATGTCATAATTATGGTGAAACGGGACATATCCGAATTAAATAATGTCCCAAAAAAACCCTCCTACAGTTTTTAAATAATACATTACTATCACCGGTAACCAAAAAAAAAAGAGATGGAGGTGTGTGTTTAGTAGTGAAGGGAGTATTCCTGTCAAAGTTTATGGTACAGGAAGTATCAATGGGTCATGAGAATTAACCATAGTGTGAGAAATATTGGCTACTCGTGTATGAAGTAGCCAAGGAAACTCTCTCTAAATGATGTTGTATCCAGTTGTAAGTTAGTTGTAGATTATCTTGGTTATGTGAGATGTTACTTATGGTGTCTTTATCGTGTTGGCTTGGGTAAAGGTTTAGGAGTGTCTGTTGGGTTTTTGTATTATGCTAGTGGGTAATGTCCATGACCAAACATTTAAGGGTGTTATGTCGAGCTGTGTGGGCGTGAGGGTTAGTGACTTTGTGGGCGTGGGGGAGCCAGTGACAGCGTGGGCGTGTGGGGCCAGTGACTGTATGTTCGTGAGGGACGGTGACTATCTAGGCATGGGAGGTCAGTGACTGTGTGGGCGTGGGAAGTCACGAACTGTATAGGCGTGAGGGTCAGTAACTATGTAGATGTGGAAGGTCATTGACTGTTTAGGCGTGGGAGGTCACTAACTGGGAGGTCAGTGACTATATGGGCGTGGGAAGTCACGAACTGTATAGGCGTGAGGGTCAGTAACTATGTAGATGTGGAAGGTCAGTGACTGTTTAGGCGTGAAAGGTCAGTGACTGTGTAGGCGTTAGAGGTCACTAACTGTGTAGGAGTGACGTTCAGTGACTGTGAAGTGAAATCAATAACTGTATTTAGACACATTACCATAAGTCTCAACAGTCAGTCCATCACATAACAAAAAATCAATCACTCTCACCTCCTCACCCTCCCCCAACAGAAATCCATTTTAGTCAAGAGGAAAAAAAAAAAACACCCCCTGTGATTGGTCAGGATAAAAAGCGCGCGCAACATTCCTATTGGGCGGAATGCATTTATCATTGAGCTGTGACTGGCCGTTGGAAAATGTAATCTTCCTTTGATTGGTGAATTTTATGCCAATCATTTCAAATAGCATTACACATACCATCCATTTCTATTTGTTAAAGAGGCGTTTATGTCCCGTAGCGCCGACACGTTTACTACACTATTGTTCTCTCTGCATGTAAGTCGTTATAGAGAGGATTGATGCGAGTTACTGTAATGTTATGTATGAGATTTGAATTGTAGGCAGGTGTTGGGTGTGATATTACATTGTCAATTTGATGTTCACTGACAGGTTAGAGGTGTTCATGTGTTGTGTTATTGTGGTGGTGGTGGTGTTGTTGTGGTGGTGGTGGTGTATTGTTGCTTGCTATGGGTGGGTGGTTGTGGGTGGGTGGTGGTGGTGTGGTGTTGTTGTTGTGGTGGTGGTGGTCTGTTATTGTTGTTGTGGTGGTGGTGGTGGTGGTGGTGTTTGTTGTTGTGTGGTGGTGTATGGTGTTGTTGGGTGGTGGTGGTGTTGTTGTGGTGGTGGTGGTTGTTGTGGTGGTGGTGCTGTTGTTGTGGTGGTATATGGTGGTGGTGTTGTTGTGTATTGTTGTGTAGGTGGTGGTGTGTGGTGGTGGTGGTGGTGGTGGTGTTGTGTTTCATTCTTCCTAATTGTGGGGGTTTACATACATACATACATACATACATACATACATACATACATACATACAGACACACATACAGACACACAAATTTATCCATTTTCTGGTCTCCTCCTTTATTATCTGTGTTCTTCTGTGTCTCATTTCTACTCTTGGGTGTTCGTTCATCTTGAGAATTTATCTGGAGGGAAGATTTTCGCTGACTTGACATTTGGTATTCGAGAAGGGATTCCAAGTTCTTAAAAGTGATGACGAGGGACAGATAAGACCTAGAATGGTTATATATGCTTTGTCTGTCTGCCTGTCTGTCTTTCTGTCTGTCTCTGTCTGTCATCCTCCTTTCTCTATGCACCTCTTTCTCTTCTCTATTTTTTCTTTCTTCCATTACCCCCTTATCTGTCTCTGTTTTTCATTTTCCCTTTCTATATCCATTTATTCTCTCTTGTCTTTGTCTTTTATTTCCTTTCTCTCTCTCTCATTCCTCCCACACTCTCTCTCCTTTCACCTCTCCCCTTTCTCTCTATCTCTCCCTCTCTTTCCCCTTTCTCTCCTTCTTTCTCCCCTTTCTCTCCTTTCTCTCTCTCTCCCTTTCTCACTCTCTCTATCTCCTCTCTCCCCCTCTCCACACACACACACACACACACACGTTAGTAAAGTCCATCGCCAAAGGGGACAAACAGTGTAGTATATATAGCCTCCAGTTTAGGCCTCAATTAACCTAATTTATTAATCCCCATTTGGAACTCTAACTGCAAGGCTTATTTGAAGTTTTATACCACTCCTCTATTTACTAACACCGTATATCAACATGTAATAGCTAATTACTACGTTATTTGGTGATAATTAGTGATTACGGGCTTGTCAAAACTTCACCCACCAGCCCAATTTCAATTCCACCAACTCACCCCACTCCACCAACCCACTCTAATTGAACTCCACCCCCACCCACCAACCTAATTCCCCACCCACCAACCCACTCCCACCCATCAATCCCAATTCCCCACCACCACCACCAGTTTGTATGTTTTGTTTTCGTCCTGGGGAAAAAAATTATCTGGCGGGAAATATTGTATGGGTGTTTTTGTTTCGATGGCTTTATTTAATATGTTGTTTTTCTCGTTAAATTTCAAAGTTATGGAGGTGAGTTATAGACAATCATTAGAAGCCTTAAGCAAGAAGATTCATCAGAGGTTACAATGACTCGTAAACGTTTGGGTAATGGTAATAAGAACGTGGGAATTGTGCAGTAGGAGAGCTGAGTCAACGCTCCGTCCGCCATTATTCAGGCCCCGCCCCTCGGCCATGACGTCACAATTACGTCATTGAATTGCGTCATATATTGTTTACATTCACGGGGAGCTCTCTATCCCGCTTCTGATTGGTTGTGTCATGTGGGAGGGCGGGCGCTAGCACTTATATTGTCGAGTTTTTATAAATACAAGCATGGGAGTGTGCAGGTAACTGAGAACAAAGCGACCAATTAAAAAAGGTAATCCCGTTTACAAGGGAGGCCTCTCGTTTACATCATTTTACAAGCAGGGAAAAAACTGCATTAGTGAGGAAGTTGTATGTTTTTATGCAATTGTTTATTGAAGGCATAGGCTTATTATTAACTCAACTGTTTCATTTATGATTTTTACGTTTTATTTACGTAATGTTTATTTGCTCTTAGTCAAGTTATAAAATTCCTTTAAAATATTATAAATTGTTAGTTAGATTACTTCACGTGGCTAAATAACAATAACAATAACACCATATAACTGACAGTAAACACAAGCAAATGACATAATTGGCATTTAATCAATACTAACTACACCTGTTTATATCCCAATCATTACATAGCCTTTTTATATCTGTACTGTATACTAATCTCTACACCACGGACTTGTTCAGATATGATTGGCATTACAATATTAATCATTGCTGTTATGAAAATCACTCACTGTTACTCCACACTCAGTGCCATTAATTGTACTGAAGAGATCAATTTATGAATAGTGCCATAGTGCCATTGATCTCCTGACAGTAATGGTGCCAGAGTGAACTATAGTAATGGTGCCAGAGTGAACTATAGTAATGGTGCCAGAGTGAACTATAGTAATGGTGCCAGAGTGAACTATGTTCTTGACGCCAGAGGGACATTTTATATACATTTCTATTAAGGGAAAATATAATGTATTGTATTTTTTGTTTACGTGTGGTTAGGTTAGGTTGGATTAGGTTAGGTTTGGTTAGGTTAGTATTTTAGTTTTCGTGTGTGTGTGTGTGTGTGTGTGTGTGTCAGTGTGAAGTTATAGATGTGAGAAAATCACAAGAATTCTCCCTTTTGACAGACCACGAAGTCACGCGACAGGAAAAGATTAGACGGCTGGTACACTCAAGGTTGTGTAAATTAAAGAGAGAGAGAGAGAGAGAAAACAGACAGATAGACAGAGAATGAGAGAGAGAAATATAGAGGAAACGAGATAGACAGAGAGGAAGACAGAAAGAGGGACAAAAAGAGGATGACAGAGGAGAGAGACAGAGACAGACAGAGAGACAGACAGACAGAAAGAGACATAGGCAGTTAAACCTATCATTGCATAAAATCTAATCTCTCACTTTTTTTCACATGCTCTGAGTCTCACGTTGCAAGGTATATTGCCTTCACAATTGCATGATCTTCCCCCCTTATTGCATAGTCTTAAGCTCTCGTCCATACTCTTAACTTCCTAATGCATTTATCTTAACTTCTTTGTGCATTATCTACGTTTGTTTGTGCATGATTCCCCTTTTTTGTTTTTTAATCTACGTTTTCATGTATAATTTTAAGCTTTTTACGTTTTCTTGTATGATTATAAGCTTTTTACGATTTTTTGTGTATGATTTAAGCTTTTTTTATTTTATTAGTGTTTAATCTTAAGGTTTTAACGTTTCGTGATCCTTTCCTCTTATTTTGATTTCGAGCTTTCTATTATATCACCTCTGAAAGAGAGAGAGAGAGAGAGAGAGAGAGAGAGAGAGAGAGAGAGAGAGAGAGAGAGAGAGAGAGAGAGGGGAAATAAGGTGGAAGCCCTAGAGTAAGTTATGCTGAACACACACACACACACACACACATCCACACACACACACACACACACACACACACACACACACACACACACACACACACACACACACACACACTAGGGAAAAATGGGAGAGTTGATAGAGGGAAAAGTTAGGAAAGAAGAGAAGGAAGTGAGAGAGAGAGAGAGAGAGAGAGAGGAGAGAGAGAGAGAGAGAGAGAGAGAGAGAGAGAGAGAGAGGAGAGAGGAAACGAGACGAGAATGAGAATAGAGAAAGAAAGATAGTTAAATAGGAGAGGGGAGGGGAAGGGAAGGGAGACGTTCTGAATAAGGTAGGTTAGGTCTAGCCCTTTCCCTGGCAGTATGCAAATCACCAGGCAGTGTGTAAAGGGTTAGGACCTTAAACATTGGGGTCCTGTGAGCGAGTATAAGAGAGAGAGAGAGAGAGAGAGAGATTAAAAAGTAAAGAATGATAAACGATACAGATTGATAGAACGATGAAGAGAGACAGATAGATAGAGTAGAGAGATAGACGGAGAAACAGATAGACAGACAGACAGATACCCAAGTGGAGATATACCAAGAAGAGTTAAAACAAAGAAGGGAGAATGAAAATACACAAAGAAAGATGATAATAAACTTATGGAATACAGATACAAGCAACAACGAACGCCATTGAGAAACATGAACAGATAACTACTCTCTGGCATATACCCCTCCTCCTCCTCCTCCTCCTGTCTCACACCTGTCCCTTACTCATCCAACACCTCCTTTCACCTCCTTCTTCTGGCTTCCCTCCTCCTCTCCCTCTACCTCATCTCCTCTTACTCTTCTCCTCTTTATCTCTCGTCCACCTCTATAACCTATTCTTCGTCTCCTCATCTTCCCTCCCCATCCTCCCTCCTTTCAGCCTCCCTCTCACCCCTCTACACTGTCTACCCTGTCTATCACTCCTCCTCCTCTCAATTCTCCTACTCCCCACCTCCCCCCACCCCACCCACCACCCCCATCCCCCTAAGGCGACCAACGACTTTGACCACTCCCCACCCTCCCCTCCCCCCCCCTCCTCCCCCACCTGCCCTCCTCCCCCTCTCACCCCCTCTCCCTTCTCCCTTCACCTCCTCCCTCCTCCTCCCCCTCCCCTCTTCACTCCACCTTCCCTCCCTCCCACCTTTCCCTCCCTCCTCCATCACTCCCTCCCAATTCTTCTCCCCTCCCCTTCCTCACCTCTTCCCTCCTCCTCTCCCTCCCACCTCTTCCCCCCTCCTCCCACATCCTTTCTCCCCCACTTCCTCCATTCTCCCTCCTTATCCTCCTCCCCCTCCTGCTCCTCTTCCTCCTCACCTTCCCCCTACCCCCTTCCTCCTCCTTCAACTTCCCCTCGCCTTCCTACCTCCTCTTACCTTCCCTCCCTCTCCCACCTCCTCTTCTCCCTCTCCCACCTCCTCCTCCTCCTCCTCCTCCTGTTCCCGCTGGGCTTCAGATGATCGTCCCACCCTTCACAGCTTCTACGGGCGTGAGTCGTCTGTGTTGAGGGCATGACGCGGCGGCGGAGGAGAGGGAGGGGGGAAGGAAGGGGGTATAGAGGAGGGGGAGAGGAAAGGGGATGAGGAGCAAGGGGAAAGGGAAGATGAAAGAAAGGATGAAGAATTGAAGACAGAAGGAGAAAAAGGGGGGAGGGGGAAAGGAGAAAGGTAAAACGTGGAGAGGAGAAGGAGGAAGGCGAAGGAGAGGAAGGCGGAGGGGAGGAGGAGGGAGGTAGCCTGAAGTACTACAGTAATACTTACCGCAAGCGGTTAGTGCGGCCTTGGTCAGAAACACCGCAAGCGACGAGGGTGATCATTTGGCGGAGAACAGCAGACGGGGTGTCTCTTGTCTGTGTTCTTGTGGGGCATCTCCAGGTGGTGCCCCGGGGGGTAGGGGGAGGGGGGGAGGGAGAGAGGTGTAGGGGGAGTAGGGGAGGGAGAGTAGGTGTAGGGGAGTAGGGAGGGGAGAGTAGGGGAGGAGGGGAAGGGGAGAGTAGGTGTAGGGGAGGAGGGGTGGAGTGTTGGAGTGGAGGGAAGAAGGGGGGGAGTAGGTGTAGGGGAGGAGGGGTGTAGGGGAATAAGGGAGAGGACAGATGTAGAGGAGGAACGGAGGTGTGGAGAGGAGAGAAGAGGAGAAGGAGGATATCGCTTGGGAATCTTAGAGCCATAATGTCATTTATTACTAAACGTTCTTGACTCCTTCACTCTCTCCTCTCCTTCACCCTCTCTTCTCCTTCACTCTCTCCTCTCCTTCACTCTCTCCTCTCCTTCATCCTCTCCTCCCTCTCCCTCTCCTCCCCTCCTTCACTCTCCTCTCCTTAACCTTTTCCTCCTCTCCCTCACTCTCTCCTTCACCTTCCTCTCCTCTCCTTCACCCTCTCCTCCTCTCCCTCACTCTCTCCTTCACCTTCTTCTCCTCTCCTTCACCCTCCTTTCCCTCACTCTCTCCTCTCCTTCATCCTCTTCTCTCCTTTAACTTATTTTCACCTTCATTATCCTAGTCTCTCTCCTGTATTCCTGCCCTCCTTTATTTTCTTACTTCTTCATTCCTGTATTCCTTCATTCCTTCATTCTTTAAGTTCCGCATCCCTCTCTTCTCCTAACCCTTTCCTCCTTCATTATCACATTTCTTCATTCATTTATTCCCTTAATCACTTCCTTCCTTTCATCTTGTCATTCCTTCATTCTTCTCTCATTCATCCTTCCGCCCTTACACATCCTACACATCCTTATCTCCGGGTTGTACTTACCATTTGGGTGTTAGTAGGACCTTCACGTTCCGGAGATCATAATTCGGAAGCACAACCTGGAAAAGAAATCTATGTGTGACTATAATTCCTAATAATTATATGTTTGGTCTTGTATAACTCCTTATCTGTTGATTTAACATCCTAACTTTTTCTGGGGGTAAGGTTAGGTTAGGTTAATTTACTTTAGGTTATGTTAGATCTAATTAGGTTAAGGTAGGTTAGATTAGTTTGAGATAGATTAGGTTATGAAACACGGCTGGTCAAACGTTATGAGAGGTGTTGCCAAAGATTAATAGGAAAACAGTAATAGGTCGGTGATGACGACAGGACGGCAGCACACCTAAGTGATAAACTGTAACAAAAGTCATTGAACTTAAGAAAAAAGTAGCTGTGGCGCAGGAGGTGAGCGCCTCAACCTGGCTAATAACGTTGCTGATAAGACCAAAGGGCTTCAGCCTTAACAAACAAGAATTTACAGATTTCATTGCTCTAAGGTATGGTTGGCCAGTAGAAGGGTTGTCCACCTAATGCGTGTGTGGCTCATCCTATGACATCGACTACGCCATGGTGTGCATGAGGCATGACGAAGTATGGGATCTCACAGTGAATATGTTGAAGGAAATCTGCCACGACGACAAGGTGGAACCGCCCCTCCTTCCATTGCATGGTAAAAATCTCTTATCACAGGACTTCCAACACGGGAACAGTGAGCCTTCTTTGATATCAGGATATTCGACCCCATGGCCGCATGTCACTATGACCTGCCTCGAGGCTGCACACAGGAGGAACGAGAACGACAGGAGTAGGGCGTGTACAGATATAATTCAGAACGTGGATCAAGGCAGCCTTACTCCTCTGGTGTTCACAACATGTGGCGGGATGGAATCAAGTGCAAGATGCTTCTATGTAAGACTGGCCTAGGGGTTAATTGAACAGAAGCAGCAGCCCAGAAGCTATGTTGCAGCCTGGTTGAGATGTCGCCTGTCTTTCTATTTAGGTCTGCATCAGTTTGCTTTAAGGGAACAAGATCTTCGGCCCCTAAGCCAAAAACCGTCGCAGACATAGACTATGAGGCAACAGTCACTGGATGCCACATAGATTTGCAGGTTAACTAACTCAGCATGGGTAGTTACTTTTGTTTTAGAATAGTTAGGTTATAAGATGCATGGAGAAGGTATGGCTATAAGAGGATTTTGGAGGACATTTTTCAACAAAATTATTAGTAGTCATAGTGTGGTGGGGGACATGGTACAACTCATATTAGAAGTTGCTGCTGATGAGTTACGTATCTTAATACTGTAGTCTGCTGCTGCTTGTGTCTAGTTAAGGTAACAATTAGACAGTAATGGTTTGGTATATAACCCCTTTATCAGAATACTAATAGTAATAATTATTGAAGTGTGTGTGTGTGTGTGTGTGTGTGTGTGTGTGTGTGTGTGTGTGTGTGTGTGTGAGGGGGACAAGCGTGCATACATTGTGTACCTTAGCCTATATATATTTCAGAGTAATAATGTTCAATGTAAACGCTTAGCGGATTTTCTATTTATTATGAAAATAGTTGTATCTCATCACAGTCTGTTGAGTTTATTTGCCAATTAACCAACACGGGGCTGAGACAGTATACAGTCAAAGAGTAACTTGAACGCTGGTGACTTAAATGCTTACTCTATTGGGCTGTGGAGGTGACTGATTGTCATCTGCATTATAACAGGTAATGATGATTAAAGCCATGAATACCGGTGTTCAACATGACAGGATATGACAATGTATGAATCTCTACCCTTAGTCTCGTTAATCCAGGTAATACACATTAAAAAACATCTTGTAATTAACCCATATTTATATACTGACCATCTATATGTTGACAGAAGCTATTACAAGTTGTTTGAAGGTTCCATTGAATAAAAACAAATTATCAGCTCACTGCTTTCAAAGGCATGTAACTAATTGTTAATGTTCATTTGAAAGCAACACATAATTCTAAGTAAGTTCTAATATGTATTGGATATTTAATTCTTATTTGTTAGTAGCAAAGGTAAGAAATCATATATTAGTAATTCATTGTTGATTTTTTTTATTTATCTGGGATGAAGGCCATTGGTACAATACCTGAAGTGTGGCAGTACTTTACAATTCTTAGTGAGTGATAGTTTTTTATCATGGCAGTAGTGTCAGAGAAGTACAACTACTGTATTGTGACGGGGCTTATTGTTTTACGGTGTTTTATTTCTTATTGGACTAAAAGTGTGTTTCTCACATTGGTTTATCGTTTTACAGGTTAGAACTTCAAAAGCGTCTGTGGTAAGTACAAAGTCCCGTTTGTTTGAAACTTCATCATATTTTGCATCAGTTATACAAGGTAAGGTTATACTAGGGTGCAGATTTATATATGCGCGTCCAGATTTATGATTTGTATCGGGTACTGTAATGTTTGTTTTTTTCACATGCAGGTAAGGTTCATGTATTTTAGTACAATATAAATCCAGTTTTTTCAGGTGCAGATGACATACATATATATTTGTTCTGACTATATAATTATAATTCTGATGTATGAAGTTTAAGGGCAGTTAAAGTTTGTCTAATTTTTAGTACAATACAAATGTATTTTTTTTTATCAGGCACAGATAAAATACATATGTATTTCAATGCACCACATGCAAACTTTATTTTCAGATGAAAGATAATGTACCTGTTTTGTTTTTACCCGTATGTTGCCGTAATATTTTATAAGTAAATGACATGCCAGCGCTGGCCAGAATTTTTTTTTTTTACAGAAATTATCTCAGAAATGTTAAAAAAAAAATATGTAAAACATGAAAATTTTACTTGTTGACCATTGGCGGTCCAGTACAAGGGCCTCTTGGGCGTGGCCTGGGTCCGTCAACATGGGAAAGGCTCCCAAATGACGTGCAGTACTTATTGCACTCTGCCACATCATGCACCTTCTCTGTATCGTACACACTCTCGGCGGCGACACTGTATATTTTATTTTTAGACCTCAACACATAACAGTATATTGTAGTGATGACGGCGACGCTTATTATTATCGTACAACACTTAGTCTAAGTAACTGTTATTGTTATGATTTAGCAAACAACACACATAGTCCGCCAGTCAGTGATGTAAAGTACGGTGCTGGAGGTCATGTGTAAGGTACTATATTGATTGACCATATGTTGTTGTTATTGTAATTCTTCACATTTCCCAGCCACTAACACTTAATACTTGCAATATATCGTGGAGACACATACTCAATGTTTTGTAGGCGTCTATGGGCGTTTGTCTACCACTAACTATACTTTATACACTTATTATATGTGTCTATTGTATTATCTGCATTTAATTTATCGTTCTCTACCACTTCCCCTCTCTTTCAAGTGAAACTTCCTACTAGTCCTGTACGCAGTAATGAGTTGTGAGTTACACTTTCACGTGTACAGTACTGAAAGGGTCCGATCAGGAGTGTCCTAGCCACTCTTTGTTGTCTGGTTCTCAGCCAAGACATATGGAAGCAGTGTGTCACTGTCTTATTTGTTACATGATATCTATATCTTATTTATATGTATATATTCCAACCACACACACACACACACACACACACACACACACACACACACACATACATCACACACACACACACACACACACACACACACACACACACACACACACACACATACATACACACACACACACACACTCTGAGTCAGGCTCATATGAAAGAGCGAGCTCAGCATCCTCTTCTGGGGACAGGAAATGTCATCTACATGACATGCTGCATGGTTGTGATTCAGGTGTGTGTGTGTGTGGTTTCATAAATGATAGGGTTGCATGCGTGTGTGAGTGTGGTGGCCTTGCGGGCATGTGAGTGTGCGTGCATGCGTGGTAGTGGGCGTAAGGGTGGACCATCTACCCGCGGGCGCCACCTCAACGCATGACGTGTGTGAAGCCTGTTGATTGGATGATTGATGATGACAGCTGACTTACGTCCACCAATAGGAAGGGATTCGTCGTCGATGACAGACAATGGCGTGATATATGATTGATGACTTTACAAGCTGGTGATTGTGGCAGCATTGCCTTGGGTCACTGGCGGTCAACTCCTCAGGGTGGTAGTTCAAGGCCAAAGGAAAAGAACAAAAACGAACCCATTGATCAGAAGTCGATTATATAGAATTCATCAGACAAACTTTCATGTGTGTTAAAAAAAAAAATCCCAATATTTCTCTAACGTTAACAACTACCTATTCCGTGTATGGCTCTCTCTCTCTCTCTCTCTCTCTCTCTCTCTCTCTCTCTCTCTCTCTTTAACACCATCATCTCTCTATTCACAGCTCGGCCGAACACTACAACTTAGTCACCTCAACAACAGATTCTTAAACACTAACTCCACCATCCGACTATCACAACACACACCAAAAAAAAACCGTCAAACGCAACTCACAAAAACTAGGCATAAAAAATAAACGTCCCCAAAAAAATATCAGAGGCCTACTACCTGTTCTGAGGCCTATGGTTAAGGGTAGGGGGGGGGTGGTGGAGGGTGGCTGAGTCCTTAATGGGGCTGGGGATGGGGGGAAGGACCTATTCTTGACTCCCTAATAGATGGGGATGCGCTTTAGTACTTAATGGTTAAGGGGATTTCTTCTTCTTCTCTTTCTAATGGGTAAAGGAGGTGTTTGAATCTCCTAATTGGGTAAGGGGCTTTCATTCTATTCCCTAATGGATTGGAATGCCCTCTTGGTTTCTAATGGGGATGTAAGCATTGTAATCTTCTTAATGGGTAGACAGCTATTAGGTAAGGATGTCTCTTATAGTCGTTAATGGGTAAGTAATAAGTAAACATTCTTGACTCCCTATTAGGTGAGGATTCCCCCTTAATTTCTCTGCTCCTCACCACAAGGAACAGGTCCTCACCACAAGGAACAGGTAACACCACAAGGAACAGGTAACACCCCCTCACCACACCACAAGGAACAAGTAACACCCCCTCACCACAAGGAACAGGTAACACCCTCACCACAAGGAACAGGTAACACCCCCTCACCACAAGGAACAGGTAACACCCTCACCACAAGGAACAGGTAACACACCACAAGGAAGGTAACACCCTCACCACAAGGAACAGGTAACACCCCTCACCACAAGGAACAGGTAACACCCCTCACCCCCACACACACACACACACACACACACACACACACACACACACACACACACACAAAAGGTATGTAAAAAAGTAACAATTTCCCTCCATAAACTTTTTTTTTGTTTACATCGAATTTTTTTTCTTCTGTTTATAGTATTTATTCATTTATGGTTAGTTAAAGGTCCGTTTTGTTTACCTCCCTACCTGACCTGTCTGATAAGGTTTAATATTTATCTTCGCACCTGGGGGATGCCTTTTCCAGCACGGATCACTGCATATACCACCTAATCCATAGTCTATATTGTATAAGAGAGGATAATCTACTAGTTTACTTAGATGAGATAGCCTTTACTTAGATCCTACTGAGGCTGGGCTACGGTGTGTCTTAGTTCCTATCGTGAGGGAAGGATGTCTCTCTCGACGCTACTTATCCTACCAGTGAAATATCCTACCAGTGAAATATCCTACCTAGATTGTGGTACTCGTTTCTGATGCTTATATTATCGTTTACGTAAGCTAAAACTCATCCTGGATTTACAGAGGATTATAAATTATTTTTCTCCGATATATAAAGAGATAATGTGACAAAGAACCTAGTTGTTATAGTCATAGGGTCGTTTTGACGCCATTTTTATCATCATCATCGTGTCGTAACTAAAGTCCGTCAATTGGATACATTCTAAAGTCCCCTAAGTTACCAGGAATAAAATTAACTTACGAATGACTGAGTTTCCTGGTTTTTGTTTTTTTTTCCTGTTGGTTAGATGAGTGATATAGGCCTCTTCTACACTCCCCCTCTTCCTTTTCCTCTCCTTCCTCTTCCTGTCTTCTCCACCTTCTCTACTTCCTCTTTTCACCTTTCCTCATCTTCCTCCCCTACCCCTCTTCCTTCTCTTCCTCCTCCTCCCCCTCTTCTTCCTCCGCCTCCCCTTCCTCTTCCTAGATTAGCTAAGTGAGATAGGCCTCTTCCACTCCTCCTCTCTCTCCTCCTCCTCCTCCTCCTCCTCCTCCCTCCTCCTCCTCCTCCTCCCTCCTCCTTCTCCTCCTCCTCCTTCTCCTCCTCCTCCTCTTCTTCTTTCCCTTCCTCTTCTTTTTTCTCTTCTCAGCTTAGTGAGATAGGCCTCTCCCTTAAGTTAATCAACCTGTGTTACCTGTGATCCTACCTGTGCTACCTGTGAATCTACCTTCGTTACCTATGAATCTACCTGCGTTACCTATGAATCTACCTGTGCTACCTATGAACCTACCTGAAATACCTATGAATCTACCTACCTGTAATACTTATAAATCTACCTATGTTACTTATGAATCAACCTTCGTTACCTATGAACCTACCTGTGTTACCGCTTAATCTACCTGTGGATTTACCTGAGTTACCTGCGGCGTAATTATGGGAGTCAAATATTACACAGCGACAGAATACGTGAATTAAGACATTGTTTACAACCCAGGAGAGTCACAGTTTATTCTGGAGGTAAAGATTAACTCAGCCGTAGTTATGTGATTCACTCAGGTAATAAAGGTGAGGTGGAGTGTTGTTTATTATGATTACCTTCTTCTTAGTTATGAGAATATGCCTATAGGTGGCGGTAGTGCGATTACCTGAAGATTTGAGATAGACCGTTGCTTATTACACCTGATGATTAAATACCGTAAAGCTAACTTAACCTAACTTAGACTTAATCTGACTTGAATCTAACCTAACCTGACTTGAATCTAACCTAACCTAACCTCATCTCACCTAACCTAACCTAACCTAACCTAACCTAACCTAACCTAACCTGACTTGAATCTAACCTAACCTAACCTCATCTCACCTAACCTATCCTAATCACTTCAAACATCTGTATATCATCACTTATCTCTACATCATCTTTGTATAGGACTGTGTATGTGTGTATGTATATGTAAAATAGTCATGTGTAACTGACTGGTAGTGTGATGCTTTTTAACTGTTCATTGACTGGTGGTGTGTGATCTCCTTTAATCTCACTGACTGGTACATGTGAGTGAGCCATGACTGGAGTAAATAGTCCACTAACTGAAGTCTGTAATTTACTAACTGAAATAACTGGCCAACTGACTGGAGTAACGGGCCTTCTAACTGGAGTGACTGGCCTTCTTACTGGAGTGATTTATCTACTAACTGGAGTAACAGGCCTACGAACTGGAGTAACAGGTCTACTAACTGGAGTAACTGTTCAACTAACTGGAGTGACTGGTGCTCGTAGACCTCCCCCCCTTCTCCTCCTCCCTCACAGATGATCCGGTAATCGGCTGTCAATTCCATCTTGTCGTGAATGAGTTTAGCCCTGATGGGTATCTCTGAGGAGGAGCTGCCAGACACCCCTCCTCCCCCCTACACACCCGTCCTAGTACCCACCTATGAGGCCCCATAACTGCCTTCCTCCTTGTTACCCATATATCAGGAGGGAGAGAGAGAGAGAGAGAGAGAGAGAGAGAGAGGCCACACTGTCTATGTCCATAAATGAGGGACTGCTTGATGCCCATACGGTAAAGGGTTAAGGGAAAGGGTGAGTGGGTATGGAGGTAGGGGGGAGGTAGGTAAAGGGGTCACCTCCTGCATACAAGGGTACACATATAGGGGTGCCGTTACTGACCGTGTGATCTCATGCTTGCTTATGTCCGGTAGTGAGGCCCGGTAGACGAAGGGGCTCCCACGGTGCTGCTGCCATACCCTCCTGCCCCTCCCTCCCGTGGACCTGGGGTAGGAGGGCAGCCCACGACGGACAGGCGCACCCATGCATACCCTACCACCACCACCACCACCCTTCACCCGTAGCCCACATTTACATACACCCTGCAACCCCGCTACCACGAACATTATATCAACAACCTAAGGGAGTTTTATCTTAGTCTCTCGATAATATGTAACTTTCGTCTCCTCCCGTGAGATAACTGAGTACAGGTGATCATATACACACCGGGGGAAGCTTCTATACGCCGCCATAGAGTAGAGGTAGAGGGATACCGATTGCTTTGCCACATTCAAATGAGCTAACCCTTCTTCTCAACTCGCCTGCCCACCTGAAAGGACCTCATAGGCACACAGAGGCAGCGCTCAACCCTCTGCATTATGGAGATTAGGGTGAGGTTGGCCTGGGCAGACCAGCCTGTCTCACCAGTTCTCAGACTCTGTCAAGGGATTACATGAAAAATTATATATCGAGAAGCTTTCATTCCGGTGGGAGTCGTCCACGTGTTGGGCCTCTGCTGACGGGAGCCTCAACACCCCAGACGTAATACTCCACGTGTTTTAGGGAGTGTGTGCAGCAGATGGGGCAGTGGTGCAGGTGGAAGCATTACCAGGTTTGCCGCGCCTCTGTTGAGAACCGCCTAAGCCGGGTGGAAAAGCAATGAAAGGGGCTTTGACAGCGGCAACGCCAGCCCCAGCCGGCCTAGCAGCTCTCCCTTTATCCTGTCACAGATGCCCGGATGCCCAGATGCAATAGGATGCTGGTGGTGAGAAGGAGGCCCATATGACCCTCACTCAACCGCTCTCTCTCTCTCTCTCTCTCTCTCTCTCTCTCTCAGACAGGCATGTATTAACTCCCTCCTCCTCCTCCTAGCTCCTCACATCCGGGAGATCACCGGAGAAGGAAGCGAGAACTTGTACGTAATCCTTGTGGTGTGTTTCTGATCTATCATCGAGAGGTTGATAACTCTTAGGGTGGGTGGATGGGGTGGTCGGGGTGGGTGGATGGGTTGGTCGGGGTGGGTTGATGGGGGTGGTCGGGGTGGGTTGAGGGGGGTGGTGGTGGGTGGGTGATGCAACGGGCGGCTGGGGGTGTAACATTAGACAGGAGATCACAGCGGGTGTTGTGTGTCCATGGTTAACTCTGAACTGGCCACGAGGTCTTGACTAACCCAGAGCCGTGACAGACTACAGGGATTATAGGTTGTTAAAGTGACACTAAAGGTTATTAAAGTGGCACTATAGGGTTATTAAGAGGCATTACATGTTTTCAATTTATCAAGGTGGCACTACAGACATCATAGTGTGTGTGTGTGTGTGTGTGTGTGTGTGTGTGTGTGTGTGTGTGTGTGTGTGTGTGTGTGTGAGGGTGAGTGTGTGTGTGTGTGTGTGTGTGTGTGTTGTGTGTGTGTGGTGTGAGGGTCTGTTTGTGTATGTGGTGTGAGGTGTGTGTGTTTGTGTGTTTGTGTGTTTGTGTTTACAGTATAGCTGATGATGGTCGGGTTTATTTACACTCACAGAGGATGATTCAATACAAGCTTGTTCCTTCACTGGGGATACTGAGAGAGAGAGAGATACTGAGAGAGAGAGAGAGAGAGAAGTAGCAAGAGAGATACTGAGAGAGAGAGAAGTAGCAAGAGAGATACTGAGAGAGGGAGAAGTAGCAAGAGAGATACTGAGAGAGAGAGAGAGAGAAGTAGCAAGAGAGATACTGAGACTGAAAGAGAGAGAAAGGCAGCGAGCGAGTGAGTGAGAGAGGAAAGGGGAGGAGGGGGGGGGAGGTCGGTCGCTGGTGAGGTGTATAACTTTAAATTGGATTTTGTCAAGGAGGACTGAGGAGGACTAGGATGCACCCCTCCAGATGTAGGAGCAATACACTACCTGAAGGCGGCCGGAGTCTGTGCCAAGGGTGACCATTTTGGGGAGGAGGAGATAATATAACACGAACTATGATAAAAAAAAAATGAAAAAGAACACTAAGATTTACCATTGATGTATACGATTTAGTTTTAGTTATTAAATGTTGATATTATTTACGGCTTCTTTTAGTACCAGTGAGTATTGTAATGTTTCTTGAAGGTAACTTAACCTACACTAACCTAACGTAACCTAACCTAATCTAACGTAACGTAACCTAACCTACACTAACCTAACCTAACCTAACCTAACCTAACCTAATCTAACGTAACGTAACCTAACCTACACTAACCTAACGTAACCTAACCTAACCTTGTAAGAACTTCACTGTTACAAGTCCAAGAAGTTGTCGTGTATAGAACTTGAGGAATCTGTGGTAATCATTCTCATTGTGGGACTAAATGTTGAGGAATTCGATTTGTTGAATGTTTGAGAAATATAGTTTGTGATAAGTTAAAGGGAAATAATAATGATAGGGGGGATTAGGAGGGAGTTAAAGGAATATTCATTGTTGATAATGAATAATAATGAAAAAATACTAAATAATTGTGTTGTGTTTCGTTCCATGGTCAAATTTATACGTGGACTAACTTAGAGTATTAATTAAGCCTTGAGATAATTTATTAAGTCGAAATAAAAGGTAAAAAAGTTGTATTCGTTAAAAAAGTCAATATCGAGGAAAATTTAACAAATCTATGTATTTTATATTTAGAGAATTAACACAAACAAAAAAAGAAATTAATAATAGCTAGATAAAACAAAATCGGATGAACCAAAAAAAAAAGTAAAATGATGAAGAAATATTGAAACATAAATTAATACCTAACTCGTTCACCTGAGATGACCCCAAAAAAGACAGGTGTACATAACTAATGACAGAAAAAATAATAATCTTAGTTTTTTTATCTTTTTTTCTTTTTTTTTTCTTTTTTTTTTAGGAAGAAATAGTTAACAAAGTCTGTATAAGTGTTTAGGGAGACTTACTGTGTGTTGTGTTACCAAATGACAACAGTGAGGAAGATGAAGAAAATTAAGGTTAGAGGGAGACAGTAAGGGATGATCTGTAGTATCTGTCTGTCTGTCTGTTTCTGTCTGTCTCTGTCTATCTATCTATCTATCTATTTATCTATCAACTGAAAAAAACGTAAAGCAATAAAGTTTTTTTCTTTCTCCACACCATCTATGCCTATGAAGGGTGATGGATGGCCTCAGGCAATCACTCGGCGACAAGAATGAGTTCTCTTCCCAGTCTATAAGAGGGTTAGTCCGTCTCTGGGATCACCTGAAGAATAACCCCCCCTTCCCCCATCCTCCTGCTTATTTCACCTAATGATTAAATACCCAAATATTACCTAGAGGGGGGAAGGGTGGTGGGGGGGGGGGTTGGGCTGGGCTGGATTGGGTTGGGTTAGGTTAGGTTAGCGTATGACACTATTTCAGACAGGTAGACTACAATATCCTCTCAGGTAGGTAGACACACAGGTAATCTCTCAGACAGAAACGTAAACACCATCACTTTCGGATAGTTAGACATAATGATTCAATGGGTAGAGAAAGACACAGACATAATCATTTAGTTAGTCAGACAGACAGACAGACAGAGACATATGAGCTGACAGTATCCCCGACAGGTAGTCATTAGGAATACAGCACCTGGAGGGCCTTCCCTATAAGAGCATCAAAGAAGCTACTTGGCTCAGGGTGAGAACGTCGTCCTCCTAAACAAATACACAGACATAGACGCCTGGGAGTGCTGCCACCTTGGGATCATTCACACCAGACAGCTTCTGAACCTTTGCCACTCTTAAACGTATTTGTCCCGCACATAGCATATCGCCGAGTATATTCAGGGATATATTTTCCTGCCGGGGGAAATTCATAAACACTCATATCAAATAAGAGGTCTGCCAGAGTATAAACCCGGGGCCGGGTAAACACCGCGACGCTCCAACAAAAGCTTCAATGCTTTTGTGCGTCGCCTGGCACGGTTTTAGCGCCGGTCTGATCCCTTCCCGCTTATAAGAATTCCTCTCTTTTTCGGCAGTACAATTTATCTGGAATAGTTGTTCTCACCACCAACAGCTGAAGGAACCATTACGCCACATGATTAAGTCACTAAAATTTCCCCCTAGGCCAGAACTCGCGGGCCAAGACGGGGTACAAGCGAGGCGGTGTTGTATATGTTTACGGAATGTCACGGGGAACTAAGATGGCTGAGTTTCCCCCCACCAGAAAATGGGAAAGCGAGCCTTTACTGTCCTCCGCCGTAGAGCTGGAACTACCTTGCCACCCCCTCGAGACTGTATCTATAGTAGGATTTGTGAAATATTAAATTATTCACAAGATTTCCAGGTGAACATGTCTAATACTACCACAGGTTTTACTGTTTAATTTCAACCTCGAGCTGGTCCACACACTGGGTCCCCCCACGTCTAGTAAGGCTCACAGTGTTACACAATACACAACTCTCAATCTCACCTCGTCCCTAAGTCAGAAATAAGACCTAAGATGACGTAACTTCTATTCCACTTAATATTCTATTGACTTCACTTCGTTATTCCTGTTTTGTGAAAAGTTTGCTATACTTGTAGTGAAGATGGTTGTCTGTCTGTTGCTACACACACTTGAGGCTGTATGGTGGTGCAGTGTGTCTTGTGGATTGTGTTGTCTTGTCTAGGTCGCAGAACACTTAACATGAATCGAACATGAAATTGGATATCATTTACGTACACAAATTTACTCACATATGTATGTATATGTGCGCTCACCCTCCCCACACCTGTTCCTACGCTCCCCACAACCACTCCTACCTACTCCCACCCTCCCCACACCCATTTCCACCCTCCCCACACCCCCTCCCACCCTCCTCACACCCCCTTCCACCCTCCCCACACCCCCTCCCACCCTCCCCACACCCCACCAAAAATGAGAGAATTGCAAAGTTCTAAAAAGTCCAGAAAAAAAGGAGGCGAGGCAATCATTTAGGGACTTTCCCGGGCATCAGGCCGTCCAACATGATTTAGCCCATCCGAGTTGCCGAGAAGCCCACCAGACAGGGTATAAATATGCATTTTGCGAATCAGGGAGTTTCCTGCTTAACAAAGTTTGATTGATTGTCAGCGTGTATCTGCCAGGGGGGGAGGGGGTGGTAGGGTGAGAATTGAGGGGAGAAGGGGGAGAATAGTGGGGTGAAAAGGTGTAGGAGGAGGGAGTGGTAAGGGAGGGGAGGAATTGAGTTCTAAATTTTGCCGCTGACAGCAGCTAGTTTACTGTGCACCCCATACTCCTCTTGGAGGGGTAGCGTAAAGGGGATTACAGAGTAGAGGCCACAAGGGTGTTTATCAGACCACAGTGGTGAGGATAGTGTGGCGGTGAGTGTTACACAGTATTGCCAGTACATTGTTTGTTTAAGTCGGTACATAGAAGTTTGTTTAGGTACTAGATGCCAAGTGTGGATACAGCCTTAGTATATCAGCTATCTTGTCATCAGAGATAAAGTGCTGTGACATTGCATACACAGTGTGCTTGGCTCTGTCCCTATAAGGTTTTATTTTTTCACAGTCTAAGACGTAGTGTTGGAGTGTGTGGCCATATGTCTGGCCACACTCCTTACAATTAGTTTTGTTCACATCTGCCTGAGGGACATTCTGCCAGAGGTACTTATATCCTAACCTTAGTCTAGCGGTTACAACATCTTATAATCTAATGATCTTGTTACTTGCTCCATATACATGTTTCACTTGATACATCTCATCATAGTAAACAATGGATTGACTAGTGCCTGTTTGCACTTGTCTACTGGCTTCAAATTCATCAACAAGTTCTTTTCTGCTTATAGTTTTAAGGGTTCTGTTTGAGAGTCCAAGATTATATTCAACATTGTCATTGTTGGACGCGAGTTTAGCTAAGGCATCAGCTCCTATCATGTTGACTGAGGCCCATGTGAGAGGGGATCCACAGCAGCTTGATCCTAACACCCCCGTCAACAGAGGCCTCAGAGACAAGCGAGTGACAATCTGAGTTAAGGGTATCTAGAGCAAGTAGTGAGGATAAGGAGTCAGTTTCAGGGCTGTGAGTATAGGCAAATAGTTCAGTTTGTAGAGTGGATGACCAGTTACTAATTCTAGCTCCTTTATTACATTACCGTTAGGCTGAGTCACAACGACAGCACTTCCAGCCCTTCCACAGACAGTAGTTCTTTCCTCATATTAAATACTTTAGTGCTCGTGGGACAGCCTAGGATAATTATGAGGGCTTTACTTTCCATTTTTTCGTGTTTGTCAATGCCTTATCCGTCACGAAGGAAGGAAGGGAGTATTATTATTATTATTATTATTATTATTATTATTATTATTATTATTATTATTATTATTATTATTATAGTTGTTATTATAGTTGTTATTATAGTTGTTATTATAGTTGTTATTGGTGTTGTTGTTGTGATTGTTGTTGTTGTTGTGATTGTTGTTATTGTTATCCTTGTTTTCATCATTATCATTGCTATTATCCTCCTTAACATCATTACGTCCATCATAACTATTAATTAACTTTACGACAAGACAAGAACACCTGGACGAACTTCATTACACGTATAATTACTACAGTAGAGAAGAATCCACTCAATTATACTCAAGTTAATTTACCTGTAACTACACTGGCCTAATTACACCTCAAGAAAAAGACCCACAAATTAGGGAACCCCAATTAGCACAGGATTATGTTCACTAGTTCAGTAATGTCTTCCTCAAGAGGTTAATGGCCTTATTACAGTCGTTAGTGCAAATAAGAAAAGAGATAGAGAAGGACGGGGAAGAGACAGTGAGAGAGAGAAAGTGAGAGAGAGAGAGAGGGGAGAGAGAGAGGGGAGAGAGAGAGAGAGAGAGAGAGAGAGAGAGAGAGAGGAGAAAAAGAAAGTTATAGTGAGACAAGGAGAAAGAGAGAGAAAGAAATAGATAATAGAGGATGTATGAATAAGCAAGAAGAATAGAAGAGAAAGGAAAAAAATACAATGATAAAGATGAATATGAAGAAGAAGAACGAATGAAATTATAAACAAATACAAAAAATAGAATAAAAGTACAAATTAAAGAAAAAAAATCAACACAAAACAAAAACACTAAACAAAAATAACATCAAATAAAAATAATGAATAATAAGACACACGTGAATAAAGGAGGGAATGGAAGAAAGGAAAAAATAATAATTTAGTAGTGGTGCTGATAAGCAATAAAATAAACAAAATAGAGATAGGAAAAAAATTGAGCCATAAAATTGATTAATTCAGTGAGAGAGAGAGGGGGGTGAGAGAGAGAGAGAGAGAGAGAGAGAGAGAGAGAGAGAGAGAGAGTATTCAGAATGCAGAGGAGTAGCAGCGAAGGTTTAAATAATGCAGTGAGGAAACCTTTTAAAGATGATACTGAATTAGAAGGAGAAATGGAGGTGCAGGGAGAAAAGGGGAGGAGAGATGAAGAGAAAGGGAGATGGAGGGGAGAGGGGAATGGGAGATGGAGGAGGAAGAGAGAGAGGGGAGAGAGGGTAGGGAGAAGAAGAAGAGAAAGAAGAAGGAGAGGGAAAAAGGAAAGGAGATGGAGGGAGAGAGAGAGAAAGGGAGATGGAAAGAGAGAGACGGAGACGGAAATAGAAAAAAAGAAGAGGGAGAAAAGGGAGACAAAGGAGGAGAGAAGGAAAGTGAAGGAGAAAGTGAGGGAGAAATAGATAGAAAGTAGGAGAAGATAAAGAAGTGAAAGACAAAGAGGGAGAGAGAGAGAGGAAGGAAGGGGAAAGTAAATGGGGACGAAATGATGTTATAAGGAATAGAGGGAAAGGGAAAGAGAGGAAGAGGTGAAGGAAAGGAGAGAGTGAGGGGAGGGAAAGGAGAGGGGAATGGTAGAGTGAGGGGAGGGAATGGGAGAGTGAGGAGAAGGAATGGGAGAGTGAGGAGAGGGAAACGGGAGTGAGAGGAGGATGAGGGGAGAGTGAAGGGAGGGTGAAGAGAGGGAAAGGAGAGAGAGTGGGGGGAGGGAGGAGGAAGATCGGCTCAACTATGCAGATGAAGGTTGGTGAACTATGTAGCCTGTAAACTGCTTCTAGGAATGTTCGGAACAGCTATGTAGGGAAGGGGGGAGACGGAGACAGCGATGTAAGAGAAGGTAAGGGGGCAGCTATGCACTTGGTGGGGTATAGCAGAAGGTAGAGGACACAGCTATGCACTTAGTGGGGTTATAGGAGAAGGGAGAGGACACAGCTATGCACTTGGTGGGGTATAGCTGAAGGTAGAGGACACAGCTATGCACTTAGTGGGGGTATAGGAGAAGTTAGGGGGAGCTCTGCACTTGTTATGCAGGTGTTAGAGTATAGCAGAAGGCAAAGACAACTATACAAACGGTAGAATGAAAGGAAAAGAGAAAGAGAAAGCGATGGAAAACGGATAATACTAGAGAAATCATAAAGAGGAAGGAAGAGGAGAAGATGGGAGAGAGAGAGAGAGAGAGAGAGAGAGAGAGAGAGAGAGAGAGAGAGAGAGAGAGAGGAAATGAATGCAAATTAGGTAATAAACAGACAATAAAGGAAGGACGGGAAGAAGAGGAAGGAAAGGGAGGAAGAAGGAAAGGGGAAAAGAGGAAGGAAAGAGGGAAAGGGGAGAGGAAGCAAAAGGAAAAAGAAGAAGGAAAGGGGGAGAAGACGAAGGAAAAGAGGAAAACATCAGATGGAAGAAGAAGAGAGGGGGAAAAAGTAGAAGGGGGTGAAGAGGTAGAAGGCAACAACAACAACAACGACAACAACAATAAAAAAAGAACCACACGATAAAAAAAAGAATGCAGAGGCGGCTGCATGGGTCAAATAGGGGGGAGGGGACTTAGCATAGGGGATATGACCAGGTGTTAGGAACAATAGATCCCAGAGGTAGCTATGCAGGGGGAGGGGGGAGCAAATGCAGCAGGGGGAGACACAAACAGAACTAGGGGTGAGGTAAAGGGGGGGGGGAGGGGAGGGGGAGGGGAGGGGGGAGGGGAGGGGGGGGAGGAGGGAGGGGGGGCAGGATAAGTGAGGAGGATAGAAAAGGTTGATATGTAGGAAGGGAAGAGAAAGGGGGGGGTAATGGGAGGTAAGCAGGTAGATAAGGGAAAGGTTGATCCACAGAGGGAGAAAGGGAAGGATATGGAGAAGAGAAGGTTGGTAGGTAGGTAGGTGGGTGGGAGGTGAGGAAATAGTCAGGGACATCATCATGGGTTGATTAGGGAGTTAGGTGCACGATGGCGGGTGTGTGTGTGTGTGTGTGTGTGTGTGAGGAGACAATATTGATGACTACATTGCCTGGAGAATACAATTGACTCTCCTCCTCCTCCTCAGTAACACAGTAAAAAAAAATAGTACACATATATTAATACAACTACAGAAATACACCAATACAATAATTCATATACACAAACCATCACAAAATACAACAACAGTCAGTAAACACCAACTAAAACAAGTATATTGATCAAGTCCTCAAAATGAACTTTACATCAACATCAATTCTTCATCTAAATTATCTTATAACTTAACTCAAATAACTTTATCGAACTATGGAAGAGGTGGGGGAGAGGGGGAACTAAAGGAATCCCTACGATATTGAGATACTTGGCAACTGTGATGATTGCTAGGGAAGGCACCTATAGGAGAATATGGTAACGAGGTGAGTGTGTGTGTATGGTAGGAACTGAGAGACCTACACAGTGTTGCCAGACCCCCGTGGCAGCTCACCCTTCTTACCAGACAACACCATCTCTTTCCCACCTCTCTCTCTCTCTCTCTCTCCCTTCCTTCACCCTCCCTCCCTCTCTCTCTCTCTCTCCCCTCCCATACACATATACAACACAACACCCTCCTTTCCTCTCACTACCTCTGTTTGGTTATTTGTTTTGCTCTTTTTCCCTTGTTTATTTTGGGTTGTTTAATGTCTGTACTTGTTATGTATTATTATTATTATTATTATTATTATTATTATTATTATTATTATTATTATTATTATTATTATTATACAAATCGTTCCTTTGTAGTTCCTTTCTCAACAACCAGACAAATTTACTCGTATAATCTCATTTCGTTCGTAAGTCTATCGTGATATATAACGAAATTTTGACTTAGCCATAACAACACTTCAGCATCCCCACCATCATCATCTCCACCACCATCATCTCCACCACCATCATCTCCACCACAATCATCTCCACCACCATCATCTCCACCAACATCATCTCCACCACCATCATCTCCACCACCATCATCACCACCACCCTACCAATTTCACCTGCAGTCTCCATCCATAATCTACCCTCAGAAATTTCTCCAATTCTATCTTTTACAAATCTTGTCTCCATATCCAATCAATATTCTGTCTACCCTAAACGTATTTCCACATCCAATCATATATCAGAATATATCTATGCCACTATCTTAACGTCCAATCAAATCCTCGCTTTCATAATCCTAGCTCACCAATCATGTAATTTTTTTCTTTCTTTTTTGGTGATTTTATTTTCGTTTCCAATCATATCCTGTCTCTGTGATCATGTCCAATCATGTTTTCGTCTTTAATAATCCTATATTCAACATCCAATCACATTCTGGTATTTTTCTATGACGTCGTTTGAACGTCCAATCAACGCTTACTACAGAGAGTCAACCATAAGAGCCTCGTCAAAAGTAAAAGTACACACACACACATACACACACACCGACACACACACACACACACACACACACACACACACACATTGGAATTCAGAGGAAATATTTTAAATACACATATCTAAACTATGCTAAAGACCAATTAGACCTGAGTTATTATACCCTCAAGAGGTTTAATTAACAGGTGGTAGAGTCTGTGTTTCTTAAAGAGTTAATGTATAAAAAGTGAAGACGGTGTTGTAGGGTACTAGTATATATGTATGTATGTATGTATGTATGTATGTATGTATGTATGTATGTATGTATGTATGTATGTACGTCACGATGACAGACAGTGATCGGAACAAAAACGAATAAATGAAGAAGAAGAAGAAGAAGAAGAAGAAGAAGAAGAAGAAGAAGAAGAAGGAGAAGAAGAAGACTCAGTAAATAGGATGAATGAATATCTTCTCTTTTACCTCCTCATCCTCCCACCTTTTCCTCCTCCTCCTACCCACCCCCTATCCCCTCCTCCTCCCTACCACCCCCTCCTCCTCCTCCCTACCCACCCCCTCCACATCACCCTTGAGTAAACAACTTGGCCGGATGCTCGACCTAAAGCCTCTACCTGTAGTTCTAATAAGACCAATCTCTTCCTGTGTTTGAATAGGGGAGGCCAACCTTATTGAATTACACATAAGACCAAAAATCACCCTGGTTCTCTTTTCCAGTCAGCCTTTCATAATTAGATCCAAAAATGTAATTGGGAGCGAAGTGGCCAAACTAACGATGGTTCACGGGTTTTAGACTGTTATGGTGGTCTAGGACATATGATCAAAACACGGTAGTAACTGGACATACTGGTGGGAGAGAGAGAGAGGGAGGGAAGAGAGAGAGAGAGAGAGAGAGAGAAAGGGTTGGAACACAAGTAAATAATCACACACACACACACACACACACACACACACACACACACATTCGCACACTAGGCTTACATAGTTAAAATTTCCTCCCTCCCTACCCCCATTTCCCCAAACCCCACCCCCATACCCCATACCCACCCCCATGCCCACACCCCCATACCCACCCCCCATACCCCACACAACCCATACCCACACCCCCCCATTTATGTAAACAAACTGGAACATTACACTATTTTCTGTCCCGACAATTTATATAAGAGAGACTCAAAATGGTATATTCGACCATTCACTATTCGTATAAGCTGCAGAATGTATACGTATATGTATATCTGTGTATGTATATATTTGTTTGATGTTGTAAACGAGAGATCGGTGTATTTCCCACAATAGTTCGCTTATATTGTTATTCATAAATGTCGAGAAAGCCTCTGTTGTATCGAATTGTTCACTAGTTGAGCATTTAAATCATATTTCTTTCTTTATTTAGTAATACTGTATCGATATTTCATACAATTTTACGATAAATATTAAGTTATAATACTCTCATACCTAAAAGAATAATATTACCTAAAATAAATAATATAATAATACTCAGTAATAACAAGTATTATTAAATGTGACGTATAGACAATAAAAACCATTTAAATAATAAACCAACACTTAAACCTAACACAAAATATACAATAAAAAACAAATTCCCTTATTATACGATCATTCCCAACCATCATCCGTACAAAAGACCTCTTATATAAACCCCCCAAAAGTACCCATCGTGTTTATTCGTCCTAAGAAATAAAAAAAAAGTAAAACCCACAAACGAAAAAGAAAATAAAGAGTTGATACAAGTTTTACCATTGGGGTCCGGATGTCCTGGGTGGTCGGCTTTCAGCAAATTACGCAACGGTTATTCCCGGTAGAGGTCCCTTGGGTCCTTTACCTGAAGGAGGCGATGAAGAAGGAGAGAAAGAAGAAGATAGTGATGATGATGATGGTGGTGAAGAGCAGGAGGAGGAGGATGATGAAGAAGGAGAGGAAGAAGAAGATAGTGATGATGATGATGATGGTGGTGAAGAGGAGGAGGAGGGGGATGATGATGAAGGAGAGGAAGAAGAATAGGAAGAAAATGATGAAGATGATGAAAAGGAGGAAGAAAAAGGAAGATGGTGATGATGATAATGCTGATAGGGAAGAGGAGGAGGAAGAGAAGATGGAAAGAAGAAAAGGAAGAAGAACAACAATAAAATCTCTTAACAACAACAACAGCAAAAACAACAAAACCAAACAACAACCAAAAAATAAAAACCAAACAAAAACAAAAACCAAACAACAACAGCAAAACCAAACAACAACAACAAAACCAAACAACAACAGCAAAACCAAACAACAAAACCAAACAACAACAGCAAGCAAAAGAAGAAGAAGAAGTAGAAGAAACGTGAACCTAATCTTTCTGTCTACAGTTACTTTCACCCACTACTTCTATCTACAGTTACTTTCACCCACTACTGAAACACGAGAAGACAAGAGAGAGAGAGAGAGACCCTATCAACTAAGTCTCCATTGTTTTGTTCAGTTCCGATTTGTTGATAGAAATATATATTTTTTATTTTTTTTTCTGTGAGTCTGTGTTTGTTTGTTCTGAGAAAATGGAGGAGAAGGACCAGGAACTATGGCTGTAAAACTCCTGAGAGCACACACACACACACACACACACACACACACACACACACACACACACACACACACACACACACACACACACACACACACACACACACACACAAAAAACACATACACACAAAAAATATATATAGACGTGTATATGACAGAGTGTGTGTGTGTGTGTGTGTGTGTGTGCGTGTGTGTGTGTGTGTGTGTGTGTGTGTGTGTGTGTGTGTGTGTGTGTACATTGGATAAAAAACTATCCCGTATAAACACATAATTACTATAGTTGAGTAGCAGCAACGTCACGACTATCAGATGGTAGCCTGCCATCCCCCCCCCCACCCAGGTAGCACCTTCACCCTACCCCACCCCCCCACACCCACTACACCTTCATCCTTACACCCTAGAACACCCTCATCCTTACACCCTGGGGCTACACCTTCACCCTTACACCCTAGAACACCCTCATCCTTACACCCTGGGGCTACACCTTCACCCTTACACCCTAGAACACCCTCATCCTTACACCCTGGGGCTACACCTTCACCCTTACACCCTTCTGATACATCATCACCCTCATACACCTCCACCTTCTCACTCAACACCCTGCTACACCCCCTTCCACACCCTACCACTACACCCTCTCTACCACCACCAAAGACACCTCATCTACACCCTGTCATACCTATAGTGTGTATAATCAACCCACTACACAAATACATACCCCCTTCCCTCCCTCTCCCTCTCCCTCTCTCCCTCCCTCTCTTTCTTCCTACCTCTCTCCCTCTCTCCCTTTCTCCCTCACCATTTGCATCCATCTATATAAACATCATATTGCCTTAGTGGTTAATATAGCTCGGGGTTTATTTTCTTCATATAGTTGTGCGAAAAAGACTATTGGCAACATATGCAAACTAGCTCTATATAAGGGAAAAATATATAGGCCTACCATATAGTGTATAAACCTAATCATATATTGAGAGAAAAAACTGATTTCTTCATTAAATTTAGACCAAAAATAAGGAAAATATTTCATTCAATTTAACATTAGATAAATTCTCCCACATCAGTAAATCCGGGTTATTTATATTAGGTGAAATTAAGAGGGATTTAGTATTTTATTAAATATCCTTTGCGTTTATGATAACAATTTTAATCATTATCAGGTTGTTTCTCTTCTCATTTACTTAAGAAAAATTTCCTCTGATACAAGACGATATAGCAATACCATAAATAATAACAAATAAGTTTCTTTTTAGAATGAAGATTAATGAACAAATAAAATATTAATAAAACTACAAAAACAATCACAAATGATATCGGTAAATTATCAATAAATCACTAAGCTTTATTTTTATGTAATAACTGAAAATATTTACATATTTGTCTTACATATATATTGTTATATTTATTTACGTTGGCTATACTTATTTTATTGTTATTGATTCATTCTTTATTTTTATCATCAATTGCACTTATTATTATTATTATTATTATTATTATTATTATTATTATTATTATTATTATTATTATTATTATTATTATTTATTTTTATCATAAATTACTGTGTAATATATTGAAAAGAATGTATAAATAGAAAACTAATAAATATTAAAATATGAATTTGATAAAGATGATATTGAAGTGAAGTTAAGATAAAATAACAAAAGAAATGATAAGAAAAATATTAAATATTACACCAAGAGATAATAAAATAGACGATAAATAAGAGTAAATAATAATAATAAAAGTGGAAATTAAGAAAAAAATAGGAGAAACGAAACAATATAAATAAGAGGAAATAATAGAACCACACAACAAAATAAAATAACAAAAGAGGAAATTAATATAACTATTAAAATATACACCATAGAAAATTATATTCATTCAATAAAAAATAGATAAAAAACCTCAAATGAGAAACAAAATCCCCCTATCAATAATTTTGTTAAATATATCTAATATCAAACAAAATACCAATAGTTACATCAATAAAAATACAAAAAAAATATGATAATAAACGACAATGGTAATATAACATCATGCTATCATCCAGCTATAATTATATTGATTATAGAATATATCAGTGTCATATAAGCCTGATATCAAGATTATATGAACGCATTGTTGGATAGTTACATAGGCATCCATCTTCACATGCTCAATAAATAAATGGGTAGAAGTGACTAATGATTGTCTATGTTACAAAAAAAAAAGATTATTGACTATAAATAGAGAGGATAGAGAGGTGGAGAGTGCGTGCGTGTGTGTGTGTGTCAGTGAGTGAGTGTGTCGGTGCGTGCTTAGCTAGGGTTTGCCTCGCCCCGTCTCTAGCAGCCAGCGTCTGCGTTCGTCCACTAACAGAACTTAAACATTGACTATTTTGTCGATTTTACCCAATGGATTCTAATTTCTTTACAAGTTTTATCCGTCGGTGGTGTGTGTGGATGTTTCCCCCATCGATTTGGTATAAAATAAACGACTTGGGTGATTCAGAACTGTCTCTCAGAGGGACTTTATGTTGACAGATGAAAATATACTCGTTCCAACGCGTCGATTCATGGCTGTTGAGAATATGCGTGTGGTATTTGTGTACGTGTATGTATGTGTGTATGAGAGATAGTACTTGTATGTATGTCTGTGTGTGTGTGATTGTATATGAATGTGTATAGTTGTGTTAGAGATTTGTTGATGTGTGTTTGTCTCAAGGTGAGTTTATATAGACCTGTGTTGAGAGAGAGTATCATCACGAAGGCTTTTCACGCCTCGCTCGTATCTTGGTCACAATTTATTCAGTGCTAAATATGTGGTCGGGAGGTGGAGGGTGTTTGCCTACGGCCATCTTGAGGGAGTAATGGTTCTCTGAGTACCGTTGTCTACACACACACTCACACACACTCACATTCATACTCTAGGTGATTCATGACTGACCACATTTCCCCGACACAACCCAGTGATACGGCTGGTTCAGGTGTACTAAAGAGACAAATCAATTAGTTATCTATCAGGTAATGGAGGGGTATTATTCCCACGTACATTCTGGGTGGTGTGATGTACAACTCACTTTTTCTTTCTGTTTGTCTGAGTTTACACACCTATGGATACCTTTCCTTTAATAAATCAATTAGATATATATATATACCCTTGTCACCTGTTGGTTTTAATGAACTTTAGATAGAGCTGAAATTATATTAATATGTTTAGATATATAAAATCTCTATAAACAAATGGAGAAAATTATAGATCTATAATAAAAAAAAATACGAATTACAAAATAACTTGGTATCATTATAGAACTGGTATTGCTTGGTCATCATACCTGCCCCACCGGTATTAAAATTCACCATACCTGACAGGCCTTATAATTAAGCTCTCTGCCTTATGGGGTTAATTGCGAGGTAGGGATAGCCAGAGCCTGTGGACTAATTATCGGTGTCTCTTAAAATGAAGGTCCGTGTAGATCGACGCCCGGGATTATGTGTTCCATAATATGAATAAATGTCTCGGTGTGATCATGGTAATTAGTCACCACCTGGGCGTGTAATTAAGGTTGGTATTCGTTATGTTTTTTTTTTCCTTTCGCCTTCTTCTTATTCTTCTTCTTCCTCTTTCTCCCTTCCTTCTTTCACCTCCTGTTCCCTCCTCCTCCTCCTCTTCCTTCATCCTCTTCCTTCCTTCTTTCTCCTCCTTCTCCTTCATCGTATTCCTCCTTCTTCCTCCTTCTTCATCCTCTTCCTTCCTTCTTTCTCCTCCTTCCTCCTTCTCCTTCATCCTCTTCCTCGACCATACCTATAAGTTAGAGCTATTACTTTGAAACCAATACAAAAAAAAAAAAAGAATTTGTGTGTATTTATTTGAATACAAAAAAATAAAATATTGTCAAGAGTGTAACATATCGTCTGTTATCACGTCAACTGAGGACCCTAACATAACTAGTGGTACAAGTGAGGACAAACTGACCGATAAATTATCTCCGAACAAGAGAGAGAGAGAGAGAGAAATGCTTGCTGACCTGCCTGTACCATACCCTCCCCTCCCCCCCTTTATTCCCCTCCCTACACCCCCCCTCCCCCTTCCCTACCAACAACTCGATAAACGTGTGTGTGTGTGTGTGTGTGTGTGTGATTTAAATATATTGACACAAGCACAGAGTAGAACCCCTTCCCTACCCTCCTTCACCACAACACATGCACATCATAACAAAATCTCTCTCTCTCTCTCTCTCTCTCTCTCTCTCTCTCTCTCTCTCTCTCTCTCTCTCTCTCTCTCTCTCTCTCTCTCTTGGGGTGCGTGCAAGCAATGAGGAACTCGTGTGTGTGTTTTGTCATCCTCTGATTCCCCCCCTCTCCTTCCTTCCCTCCCCAGCTTAACCCATCAGTTCTAACTATACAAGGTGCGTGGCCACATGTCAGGTAAAAAAAAAAAGCTCCTCGTCCCTCTTACCTCACTCACTCCCTCCCTCCTTCCACACCCCCAGATTCCAGGTAGAAGCTTAATATGGGTATCATGGCTTGATCTAGTACTCAGTATAGTGATTATTGAGGGATATCTCATTACCTTATGTAGGACTGGAGGTAGTAGGTGTTTGTGGATAGTTCATGGTGTTATGTCGTGTTTCTATGGTTGTTACTTGTAGGTATTTCATGAGTGTTTGTTGTCAGTGTTTGATATGTGGTGGATTGAAAGTTGGATGTGTTGCTGAATTAGATGTAAAAGTTTCCCTTGACGTTTGTTTTGAATACCTTGATGATAATAACTGTACAGACGAAACGTACACACACAAAAAAACACAGGTAATTTAGCGACAGGTAGTGAGAGGAATATAACCATCGACCCTTGATAGTAGTTAAGTATTGGAATAGTAACGAGAGTCGTCATGGATGAACAACAAAAAGGTAGTTGCGTTATGTGTAGAGATTTAGCAATGACACAGAACGTAATAATAACAGATGAGGAAAATGTTAAAGGGGTAATGATATCTATGTCGTAGGATTTGAAGCAATCATAGGTAAAGGAAATATACAAATATAACAGTACTTGTTGTCTGGGGGGAATACGATGATAACGGTGATTGTTATCTTGGCACTGAATATACTAGGTGTTATTACAAGACACATGGGATGAAAACAATACATAAGTGGGTTTTTTATTGCATCCTGTGCGTGATTTCACCCACCATTGATACAAGGATTAGGAGTCACAGGTCAATGTTCGCAGGTCAAGGCTATGGAATAACACAAGATTTTGTTCTATTGTTTTTTTTTCTTTGATTAAAAACAAAAACACTGATGATATTTTAATGTTTCAATTTAACTTTATGTAACTTGATCATGTTTTAATATCACGATTTAACCCTGACGCCGCCAGATATTATTCTCAACGCGGGGGAAAAAATGGGGATGAAATGCAAGGAAACACGAGACAGATGTAACCTTAAAACAATATGTAGTTATGTTTCATCCAATACGTGAGGGGGTGTTGGGGGGATGGGCTTCGTGTGTGTGTGTGTGTGTTGAGGATGTCATCACTGGAAAGTGCCAGTGCCAGGATGAATGCATGAGGCTATGAGTGTTGTGAGTGCCTCATTTGGCACTGAGGATGTGCACTGACTCACATTTAAAGGTATAACACAGCAGCTGTGTTTAGGGGGCCATGATCGAGAATGTTTTTGGGTGTGTTTACCTGGATGTTGGTAGCATACTGTGGGTTCTAGAATGTTGCTGGGCGTGTTTAGCAGAGGTAGTGGGCGTGTTTGTGATGCAGGGCGTGGCTGAGCACACCGCGCCAACACAAACATTACTCAACACACGCTTGATATAAATATTGAGGGTGGGAGGGGAGGGGGGTGAGGGCCCAGGGGAGGGACAGTAGCAAGCAGGGCGGTGTGCAGGGAGTAACACAATGGCCACGTTGCAACACACACGCACTCCTGCCTCACCCTACACGTGCCACTCACCTGCAAGGGGGCGGAGACGGGCGGACGTGGTCAAGCCGGAGCTGGACCTGGTCAGGGCGGCGATTGATGGACGTAGACAGAATGACAGCGGCGATGGACGAGGTCAGGACGGTGACGGGTAGACGGGGGTGAAGGCGGTGATGGATAGACGTAGTCAGGGCGGAGCTGGACGTGGTGAGGGCGGTGACGGGTTGACGTGGTGAGGGCGTTGACGGGTGGACAAGGTGAGGGCGGTAGCAGAGGTGGTCAGGGCGGCGGTGGACGTGGTCAGGGCGGCGGGTCGGGCAGGACTGGGCCTGGTGGGCACCCGCCGCCGCTCGAGCGTCGGTGCCCAGGTTTTTTTTAGGGCGGGCGAGGGTCGGCGGCCGTAACCCGCTGCCCGCCTCACATTCCCGCCTCTATGGCCGCCGCAGCTGCCCGCCGCCACCCCAGTTTTTGCATACAAGCATATGTTGAGCCTTTCAATACACTGCCATGACTAGGCTCAATTGATCGGGCAAAAAGCGGGTTTAATCAGCGCGGGACGGACAAAAACGGTGTTGTACCGGCGTAACGGGCCCTCCCTCACTCCACTCACCTGGTGGGCCCCGGTGTGGGTCCTCCCTCAGTAGCGTGAGGCGCCCCCGCCCGCACCTCCACCACGAGTGACACCTTGATGCTCCCGCACCGCCCCGACTCCGACTAATTACTGGTACAATGCGCTAATCTCCTTACTGCGTTAATTGCCTACATTCTCCTTATAATTAAGACGGCGACGAATGGCGCGGCATCTGGTGGTTGCACCGGGAACTAGCGGCGTTGCATCAATAATCCATTCAGCGTGGCGGTGTCACATCTCCCACTCGTAGCCATGACAACGGTTGCCGGGGCGACCCACGCCGCCACACTTGCCGCCAGTGCCGCTGCGTCGCCACCGTCAGGCAGCCCGCCGCCGCCACACTGCCGCTACGGCCTGCACGACGGGCGGCGGCCTGTACAACGAGCAGCTGCCTGCACTAGAAGCAGCACCCTGTTCAAGGTGGTAAAGCCTACACCAGGGACGACAATCTACACTAAGAGCACAAGCCTGTAGAAGGGGTGGCAACCTGCACGACGGGCGGCAGTCTGCTGCAGGACGCTGGTCAGCCTGCCTGCTGGGGGTCTTGGGGGGGATGGGGGGAGGGGGAGGATCCAGGCCGCCAGCTGCAACATTGCAAAGTAACGGCGGGGGGAAGGGGGGGGGGCTCTCACCTCCCTCCCCCCCACGGTGAGGCGTCAGCTGTCCTCTACACCTATACCCACACCCCTTCCTACACCCGTGACCACACCCACCCTACACCCCGCCCCTTTCCCACCCACCTCATTCACACCACCACCCCTCTCTGTGTTATTACACCCACACCGCTCTCGATAACCTCTTTCTTAACACCTTGACTACACCTAACACACATACACACGTTCAACCCCTTCACACTACACCCAGGGCACTACACTCTTTATCATTCTCATTCTACACTTTGTCTATATCCTGCACTATCTCTCTCTGTCTCACTACACTAAACACTACACCCTTCAGTGTATACAAGACATACTCAACACAACACTTCTATACACTCTACAACCTGTACTACTCCTTACACACTACACTACACCACACCACACCACACCACACTACACTGCACACACACTACACACACACCACACCACACACCACACCACACACACACACACCACACACACTACACCACACACCACACACCACACCACACTACACCACACACACAAACCACACCATACATTACACCACACCACACACACTACACACACACACTACACCATACCACACACCACACTACACACACACTACACACACTACACCATACCACACACCACACACCACACACACTACACACACACTACACACACACCACACCATACCACACACACCACACACACCACACACCACACACCACACCACACTACACACACACTACACACCACACCACACCACACCACACACACACCACACCACACACACACTACACACCACACACACCACACCATACACCACACCACACCACACACCACACACACACACCACACCACACCACACACACCACACACACCACACACACACCACACACACTACACCATACCACACACCACACACACCACACACACACCACCCCACATACTACACCACACTAACCACACACCACACCATACCACACACCACACCCACACACACACCACACACTACACCACACACCTACACACACCACATAACAACCACACACACACACACCACACCATACCACACCACACCACCACACCACACTACACCACACACCACACCACACACCACACCACCCACACACACACCACACACAACCACACACTACACCATACCACACCACACCATACCACACACTACACTACACCACACACACCACACCACACACACCACACCACACACACACACACCACATACCACACACTACACCATACCACACACTCCACACCACACCACACACCACACCACACCACACACTACACCACACCACACACCACACCACACCACACCACACCACACACCACACCACACACCACACCACACCACACACACCACACCACACACACACTCCACACCCCACACCACACACCACACACTACACCACACACACACACCACACACCACACACACACCACACCACACACTACACTAACCACACACTACACCACACACACTACACTACACACCATACCACACACACTATACCATACCACACACCACACACACTACACCACACACTCACACCACACCACACACCTACACCACACCACACACACACACACACACACACCACACCACACCACACACCACACCACACACACCACACCACACACCACACCACACACCACACCACCCACACACACCCCACACACACCACACCACACACTACACCCACACACCACACCACACACCACACCATCCCCACACACCCCACACACACCACACACCATACATACCACACCACACACACACACCACAACCACACCACACACCATCACCACACCACACCACACCACGCACCACACCACACCACACACACACACACTCACACCACACACACTCACACCATACCACACCATCTACACCACACACCACACCACACCACACACACACTCACCACACACTACACCACACCACACACTACACCATACCACACACCCTACACCATACCACACACCACACACACACCACACACACACACCACACCATACCACACACTACACCACACCACACACACTACACCCACACACACACTACACTACACCACACACTACACTACACCACACACTACACCACACCACACACTACACCATACCACACACTACACCATACTACACTACACTACACACTACACCACATACTACACTATCCCACCCCTTTGTACCACATACTAGGGGCACCCTGCCTCATACATAGGCTAGTTTCACTGTACAGTATATGGTAGACTCATAATAGGGAGTAGACTCATAATAGGGGGTAGTCTTATAATAGGGGGTAGACTCATAATAGGGGGTAGACTCATAATAGGGGGTAGTCTTATAATAGGGGGTAGACTCATAATTGGGTGTTAGACTCATACTAGGGGGTAGTCTTATAATAGTGTTAGACTCATAATAGGGGTCAGTCTTATAATAGGGGGTAGACTCATAATAGGGGTTAGTCTCTTAATAGGGGTAGACTCATTTCAACTCTAAGGGACTCCCATGCTAGTTCTGGGGTGGTCAGCTCTCTACTCCCTCACTCAGGCTCTCACTATCGACATAATGTCCCCCCCCCCACATATTATAGGTGATAATATTCCCCCCACCTAGTATGAGGTAATCGTCAGATGGATTACATTAATCAGTTTGCTTTGTGCTTGGAGTGAGTAATGACCGAGATTGATCAACTTGCACGGTTATCTGGTACAGTAGTTAGTATGACGGTGTTATGTTATCGTAATGTGTGTGAGCAAAGAACATGGATGATGACCAAATTATGTGGATGTCGATGTAAGTGGATGTTATGAGCAAGGTAGGTGGATGTTAGGTAAAGGCTTCAATACGGTTATGGGTATTAATGTAACAATAGACTCCCCCTGCAGGATATTCCGACAAATATCGACAAGAGCGCTGCACTTGAAGCATGTGGACGGTGATGATTTGAAACGGTCACTTGAACCACGGTCGTGTGGGGTGAGTGCATGCCACATGCACCCCCGGGGGCTGGTAGTCGTCGTGCCTCAGCCACCCACCATGAAGACGCTCACGCGGAAATTACTCAGCCGGCTTTTTTTTTTTTATTATTTATCATTTTATAATTTTTGCATCGGCGCTTGATTATCCCATAGGTGATAACTGGTTCATGGCTAAACTGAAAGGCATTCATGGACTTTAATGTATAAATTGTTATCTTGAAACATTATTCATTGAGGGATAATTTTGTGTTTGAGAATATTACTCTCTGGCATCATGTAATGCACAAGCATAATGGGCCTCTGGACTTGCTAAATACTTCCTTGTAAAATAATACTTTATATTTTTAAAGTGAACCATTAGTGTTGACAAATAAATTTAAACCTTTTAACGTCACAAAATGTTCATGAGAAAACAGGAGAGGTACATGAATTAAGATATATTAAGGCGAGTACAGCTAAAACAGCCATGGTGGGTAATATGAGCGAGAGTGGCAACATAAAAATGGCCGGAGGCGCCTTCTGCACGATGACTCTTCAAAGATGCCCATCGCCGGGCAACCTGCAGGTGTGTTGCAGCCCTCGTGAGGAGCAAGAAAGGAGCGTGTGTTTTAGCCAAGTGTAGCCGAGCGGCCACCGGAAGTGAAGTGAGGGTGAGACCAACAGCTTACTGTAAGAGTAGGAGGGGCCGGGGGCGGAGCTACACATGAGGCCACACCCACACCCACACTTATGGCGCCGTGTTCTCTCCCTGATAAAATGAAATGACGTTTGTATCAACATAGGCCTAAACCTAAAATTTTAGCCTGTACGGGCCGCGTCCAACCATAGAAAATGGTAAAAATCTATACAGATATGTAGACCTAAACTAATATGTCTCTAGGAGCGGACATGACTCGGCCCAAACGTTAATAGCGTCACTCTCCCTATGTTAGGTCGTCTGGCTTAGTAATGTTGTAGCACTCTCACCAGGTGTATAGAGGAACATAACCAGGTGTATAGAGGAACATAACCAGGTGTATAGAGGAACATAACCAGGTGTATAGAGGAACATAACCAGGTGTATAGAGGAACATAACCAGGTGTATAGAGGAACATAACCAGGTGTATAGAGGAACATAACCAGGTGTATAGAGGAACATAACCAGGTGTATAGAGGAACATAACCAGGTGTATAGAGGAACATAACCAGGTGTATAGAGGAACATAACCAGGTGTATAGAGGAACATAACCAGGTGTATAGAGGAACATAACCAGGTGTATAGAGGAACATAACCAGGTGTATAGAGGAACATAACCAGGTGTATAGAGGAACATAACCAGGTGTATAGAGGAACATAACCAGGTGTTCAAATCTCTAAGTATAGTCTGGTAGCTTGTGTTATTTTTGTGCTAGACTGTCATAGTTTGTATCTGGTATGACAGTGGCTCTTGACATGTAATTATGACTTTGTATGCCAGTCACTCTTAGTATGACAGTTACTCAGTGTAACAGTCACTCTAAATATGCCAGTCACTCTTAGTATGAGTTACTCAGTATAACAGTCACTCTTTGTATGACAGTTACTCGGTATGACAGTCACTCTATGTTTGACAGTTACTCAGTATAACTCACTCTTAGTATGCCAGTCACTTTTAGTATGACAGTTACTCAGTATAACAGTCACTCTTAATATGTCAGTCACTCTTAGTATGATAGTCAGTCCTAGTATAACAGTCACTCATAGTATGACAGTTACTCAGTATAACAGTCACTCTTAGTATGACAGTTACTCAGTATAACAGTCACTCTTAATATGCCAGTCACTCTTAGTGTGCCAGCCACTCATAGTATAACAGTCACTCTTAGTATGACAGTTACTCAGTATAACAGTCACTCTTAGTATGACAGTTACTCAGTATAACAGTCACTCTTAGTATGACAGTTACTCAGTATAACAGTCACTCTTAGTATGACAGTTACTCAGTATAACAGTTACTCTTAGTATGATAGTTACTCAGTATAACAGTCACTCTTAGTATGACAGTTACTCAGTATAACAGTCACTCTTAGTATGACAGTTACTCAGTATAACAGTCACTCTTAGTATGATAGTTACTCAGTATAACAGTCACTCTTAGTATGACAGTTACTCAGTATAACAGTCACTCTTAGTATGACAGTTACTCAGTATAACAGTCACTCTTAGTATGATAGTTACTCAGTATAACAGTCACTCTTCGTATGCCAGTCACTCGTAGTATGTCAGTAACTCTTAGTATGACATTTACTCTTAGTATGCCAGTCACTCTTAGTATGCCACTCACTCCTAGTATGACAGTCACTCATAGTATGACAGTGACTTTACATGTCATAGGTAATTACGTGTGACAATGAATCTTGCTTTTACAATGATTTTTATATGACACCTTGACACCTGGAATGACACCTTGACACTTGGAATGACACCTTGACACCTTTTATGACAGTTCTTCACACTTCTTAGAATGAGTCTTCTCTCTCTCTCTCTCTCTCTCTCTCTCTCTCTCTCTCTCTCTCTCTCTCTCTCTCTCTCTCCATGTTGCCAGGACTCAAAATCACAACAATGAATTAAAAGGAAAAATATATTACTTTGTAGGTAAGTCATTTTCTTACGCTAATGACTCAACCACTAAATTGATGATTAAATGGACCACAATAATGACCCAATAACAACACGACAATAACCAATGAACGTTTAGAATATTTATCAAACGATATGTGGTAGTTTGTCATTGTACTGTCAAGGGGGGGAGGGGAGGGGAGGGGAGGGGGGTTACTGAGAGGTGTGGTAAATGGCGTAGTTTTGTCTATTGCCGTGGTTAACAACTAGTTAATGTGTCCAAAATAAGGTATAAGACAACCAGGTGAATCCATTAAATAAATTCCCTCGTTTGTAAAGGTATAGTCTCGATTCAGTCACACAGGTAATTTTTATAATATCTAATGGTGCTTTTAGGTCAAGGGTGAAGCGTTGTGTTTGTTGATCTGTTAAGGTAAACTTGTTATCTTGCCTTAGTGGAGGTTGGTGCTCTCTTATCAGGTGAGTGTTTTGGTTGGTATTAGTGTGGCATTTATCAACTATTGCAGGTGCTACTATTACTATTACTGCTGCTACTACTACTACTACTATTACGACTACTATTACTACTACTACTACTAATAATAATAATAATAATAATAATAATAATAATACTGCTACTACACAGCTACAAAAATAAAAACAATAACAACATCAACTACTACTACTACTACTACTACTAGCACTACTACTACTAGCACTACTACTACTAGCACTACTACTACTAGCACTACTACTACCTGCTTTTTTACTACTACTAGCACTACTACTACTAGCACTACTACTACTAACACTACTACTACTACTACTACTACTAGCACTACTACTACTAGCACTACTACTACTAGCACTACTACTACTAGCACTACTACGTTTTTTGTTTTTTAACAAATAGCCTCCAGCCTCCCCCTATAGCCACACCTTCGCCGCCATTTTATTACCTTGAAATTAAATATCCCAATACATAAGTAGCTATCTTAGCTGTGATGAGTTAGTTGAGCCGCAGATCTATGAGGCATTCAGTGACTGTAGCCTCATAGTCAATATCTGCAACTGTTGTCGGCTTTGGGGCAGAAGCTCTCGTTCCCCTGAGGCAGAGCAAAGCCGACCGAAGGAGAGAGAAGGACAGTCATCCAGGTTGTAACATAACTTCTGTGATGCTGCTTCTGTTCGGATAGCACCTCCGCGAGTCTGGCGTAGAAACATCTTGCACTTGGTCCCATCCCACCAGAGGTTGTGAACACCAGAGAAGTGAAGCTGCCTTGATCAACGTTCTGAATTCTCTCCCCGTATGCCCTTATCTTGTCGTTCTCGTTCCTCCTGTGTGCAGCATCGAGAGCTAAGTTTCGGTGACATGCGGCCATGGGATAAAAAATCCTGATGTCGAAGAAGGCTCGCTGTCCCCGCGTCCAGAATCCTCGAGCACTGACGTCAACACGGGCTTCGTTGGATGTGTTTGAAGTCCTATGTTGGAAATTCTCATTGGAAGGAGAGTTGGTTCTACCCTGCCATAACGGCAGATGTTAAAGTTAAGGGCATTAAGTCGTACTGTCATTTAGTAACCATGTGTTGTATATACGATACCCAGTCACGGCTCCTTGTGTGCGTATGTGTAAGTGTGTGCATGTGTGTGTATACGTGTGTGAGAGATAGAGTGCGTGTCTGCTAGTATGTATATATGCATGTAAGTGTGTATTATGTGCGAAAATTGTAGGTGTTAATTTATTCACGTGACGAAAATTGACGAGCGTGCGTCAGATCATACCAAGATCTTACGTGTGGTGCTTTGACAGTCGACGACATAACTTTTGTGAGTTTCTTTGCTGAATAGATAGGTGAGATTTCTTTCTTATATACCTTATCTTTCTAATTTTTTTTCTCTTGTTATTTATTCCCTGTTATGAATTTTTCTCTTACTTGCTATTTTCTTTCCTACCTTATTTTTTTTCATTCACTTGTTTGTTATTTCTCTCTTGTTATTTATTCCATATTACATTTATTCTCTCTTGTTTGCTATTTTCTCTCTTATCTACAATTTCTTCCTATCGTATTTGATTTTTTTCTCATTCTTCTATGTCATTTTCTATCATCAACTACAATCTATTGGGATTCTTAAACATTCCTAAGTTATTATCATATTTTAGTGAACATAAATAAATACTAATCCAACAACTGTAGAGTCTGGGTGTAATTTGGACGTCATTTTGGTTACCATATTCGTATTAAATCATCAATTGTAAGTAAACTGCTGTGTTTTTACGTCCCTTCAGTTACCTAACCTAACCTAACCTAACCTAACCTAACCTTCTATCACTCGTCTTAAGAACATAACTGGTGAAAGGTAAAAAAAAAATATACGAAAAAGATTATAATTTTAGGTATGTTTAAAACTTTATTGAGGAAAATACTTGAAAAAGATCATTAGATAAGGTGTAATCAGAACTTTATTGAGGAAAATACTTGAAAAACACAAAAAAAATATCATTGTATCAGGTGCATCGAAGAACGTTGGCTATGACTGCGATGGCTTAAGAGGTTACTAAGCTAAAAATTCCAATTTCCTGTGTCAGGGAGGGGGAGGGAAGGAAAGCGGACGAGCTCATTGGTACAACACTTACCTACCCATGCACCCCAGCGGACGTCAACCTGTCTCACCTGAGCTAAACCACCTTGATCACCTCGTTAATGCATTGCTACCACTAATTACCAATCATTACCACCAATTACATGTTCGGTTAGATGGAGTACTCCTTTATTTTATTTTTTTTGTATCTCTCTGTTTTCTCTCTATATCTATCTCTATTTCTCTATTTCTCTCTATCTCTCTATCTCTCGTTACTTGTCTTTCTCGTTTAGTTTTTGTCTCATCTTTTGTTTTATCTTGAGTCGATTTTATTTCAATTTCTTTAATTTTTTTTTCCTATTTTTCATTCTAATAATTGTTTTCGTTATTAAATTCTTTCTTTAAGACAAATGGGGTTTAATTATCATATTTTTCCCAACTTGAACTTGAGAATAACTTAGTATATATCTTCACAGAACAAATAACACCACAGAGACTATAAAACAAAAAACAAAAAACAGTTTATATTCAACTCACAGAAAAAGTTATTTAAGCATTTACAGTATTACCAAGGAGAGAGAGAGAGAGAGAGAGAGGTAAATAACATGGTGGTATTAAATAGTTGGTACTTTATTTTGGTCATTGTATGCTTTTTATAACGTCATTTTTAGTCGTATTGTAAATCACTAAAGGACTTCAGGTGTGTTTGTTTTGTAATTTATAACACAAACGGAATTACGTTTATGTTACTTCAAGTGGGTTTATGTGGTCTGGAAGAGGGTGTGGAAGAGAAGAGGAAGAGGGTGAGGGGGGAAGGGAGAGAGGAGGAAGAGGAGGAGGGAGTATTTAGGTTGGGGGGGAGATGTAATGCGGGAAGGATGTGGGTGGAGACAGAAAGAGGTGTTGTGTTGAGGAAGAGGAGAGAAGTGGGGGGGGGGTGAGGGGATGGGCGTTGGCAGGGAAGAAGAAGGGGATCACGGGAAGGGATCATATGTTGAAAAGGGAAGAGAAAGGAGGTCGGGTGTTGGCAAGGAAAAGGGAGAAGGAAGAGGTATCGGTAGAAAAGGGGAAAGAAAAAGGGAGGGATATAACCAGGGAAAGGGTGGGATGGGGTGGGGCTTAGGGGAGGGGGGTGGTGAAGAATCTAGATAGGAGAGTTTAAGCTGTTCCCGAGACGAGGATCTATTGCCTGTGAAGACCCTGTGTGTGTGTGTGTGTGTGTGTGTGTGTGTGTGTGTGTGTGTGTGTGTGTGTGTGTGTGTGTGTGAGTGTGTGTGTGCAGCAGCTAGGTACCACTTGAGATCATTTGCCACAGGTCCGTAATCATTAAAGCTCGTTATCGTCAACTAAACGCCTCATTTTGGCTCTTTACCACAGTTGAGTACCTAGTATGGTCAGTTTTTCATCCATATAATTACTCTCTTTTGAAATATCTCAACAGCTAAATAACTCTCGGCAGCTAAATAACACCTTTTTAAACTGATCCCAGAGATGTAATTTAGCTTTAAGAAACTTCTATGATGTTCTAGCAGCTACCATAAGACTCCAGCATGAAATTCCAGACCATCATCCAGCTTCAGACCTCCCCCCCCCTCTTTTTAGTATAATCCCTATAATCATTTCTGTAAGTAGTTAACCATCCACCTATCAACCAGTCCCTTAACAAAATCAAACCTTTCATTTTTTTTTGAGGGGTCAGTTTCCATCAACCCTTAAAGCCCTTTTGGTCACCTCTAGTAGCTACCTAAACTAGACCAGCCTTTGTTGTACCCACACCCAACCACCACCTGCAGGTAAAATACTCACAACTACTTTCCTTATATCATTAGTCTCATCGGGTAGCTGGTCAGTTATGCCCTCCTGATCAGTACTGGTCAGTTCTGTTCCCGTGATCAGTACTAAACCATTTCTGATGCATCTCTCTTTTTGATCATTCTTCTTTACCCTCTTTCTTTTCCCCCCTTTTCTTCCCCTCTCCCTCTCTCCCTCTCTCTCTCCCATACCTCTGGCCAGTATCCATCCCTTTTGGTCAAACCTTCCTTACATTTTGGTCAATATTATGTGGTTAACCCTTCCTGTCATCATTACCTGTGGTGCTGCTCCCCACTCCCCCACCCCCCCTCACCTGCCCAAGACTACCTGCGGCCTCAGTAGCTACCTGAGTTGTGTTTGGTTAACAGTTAGTATATAAAAAGAGACGGGAAGAAAAGTACAGTGGTTCGATACCTGCGTGTGATAGTGGTAGGTGTAGGAGTAAGTAAGGGTTGGCTCTTAAGGTAACAACATGGGGGGCAGGTGAGATGGATTTAAGGTGATAAACAAGTGAGGCCGTAGGTTCATCACGTCTCTCTGACACACAACGGCGCCGGTGAAGACGAGGTGAGGTGCATACTAAAACAACACTATTATTAACCACCACTACTACCACCACTACTACCACCACTCCCCTACTCCCCCTATCACCACTAGTACCACCCACTCTCATCCACTACCACCCACCTACTACCAACCACCACCACCCACCTACTACCAACCACCCTCCCCCACCACTTCCACCCTCCCCAGGATAAATGCACTAGTGTGTTGCTTAAGGAAATCAATTGTTTATAAAGTGTTCCGGTGCTAAGAGGGTGAGGAGGAGGAGGGGAAGGGGTCAGGGGGAGGGGGAGGGGGTTCAGGAGGAGTGGGAGGGGGTTCAGGAGGAGGGGGAGGGGGTTCAGGAGGAGGGGGAAGGGGTTCAGGAGGAGGGGGAAGGGGTTCAGGAGGAGTGGAAAGGGGTTCATTAACTGTGTCGAGGCTTCACTATCTACGCTTCACTTTCGCTGATCAAGACGCCATAAGGTCAAGAAAATAAAATTTGTTGAGGACGAAAACGAAGAAATTGTATGACGTAAGTTGTAAGGCACTTTGGACGGTTAACTAACATTGCACCTTTGAGTTATAAGTTAATGTGATATTTGTTTTATTTTGTTGACAAGATGAATGGTTATGTGGTCTAAAACTTCTTAACATATAAGATATAATTATATAGTGAGGGTAAATGTGTGTGTCTGTGTGTCTGTGTGTGTGTCTGTGTCTAGGTGGATGTAATAAGTTCTTAAATATTAGAAAGATTCAGAAGTATTATATAAAACACACACACACACACACAAACACAAACACACACACACACACACACACACACACACACACAGGTACAAAAGATGACATTTGTAACGTCCCAAACTTAATGACTCACCTGTAATATTGCCTGAGGTGTATAATCCAGGTATTGTCACCCCAAGAGGAAGGACACATGCACCGTCAGTAGTAGGGTAAATGAACGCTTTTATATATGACAGTTTTAGAGAGGGAAAAAATGCCTGATGGACACTCAAAATGGCGTTTGTCCTCCATTCTCTGTTAGGGTAAAGCGAGCTGCATTGATTTTTCTTTTTTCTTTTTCTTTTTTCTTTCATTTTTCCATTTTTTATTATATTTTTGTTTTTTTCGTTATTTATATATTTTTTTTACTTTTTTCATTATTTTTCTCTTATTTTTTTATTTACTTTTCATTTTTTATTTTTCGTATTATTTTTATTCTTTCTGTTGTTTCTCTTTCGTCTTTTATAAGTGTGGATTATATCTTCTAAATCTTTTGTTCATGAAATTGGTTTTATTTATCTGATTTTTTATTCATTCATCCCTCAAGCATCAACAGTCACCACCATACACCAACAATCACCACCATACACCAACAATCACCACCATACACCCCCATACACCAACAATCACCACCATACACACCGAACACCAACAATCACCCCAAACACCAACAATCACCCCCCATACACCACCGAACATAACATACTCAACATACACCACCAACATACACCAACAATCACCACCATACACTACCGAACACCAACAATCCCACCATACACCAACAATCACCACCCCCATACACCCACCGAACACCAACATACTCAACATACACCACCAACATACACCAATAATCACCACCATACACCAACAATCACCCCCAAACACCAACAATCACCCCATACACATACACCAACAATCACCCCCATACACCACCGAACACCAACATACTCAACATACACCACCAACATACACCAACAATCACCACCACACACCAACAATCACCCCCAAACAACAATCATACACCATATCACCACCATACACCAACAATCACCACCATACACCAACAATCACCACCATACACCCCCATACACCAACAATCACCATCATACACCCCCATACACCAACAATCACCCCCATACACCACCGAACACCAACATACTCAACATACACCACCAACATACACCAAGAAGAAGAAGCTCGTATTTGCCTTCCACTTTAAGAGGAGGCTATAGACGAGGTGACTGTCAGTGTTAAAGTATTGTATGGCGTTATTTACAAGGGAGGAAAGGATCCAAGTCTATGTTTATCCTCTTTTATGACTAATATATGATGTTCTGATGTTCAAGTGAGCAGGTAATTGGTGTATTTATCCTACATGCTGTGTAATTAGGGTTATTTTCACCTTTATTTATTACGTGGCGGGTCTAAGAGAAGTAGTTTGAATTTTGGGGGGGGTGATAATTTGTTTACTGGTGAGGGGAGGGGGAGGAAGGGAGGGAGGGTATAGAGTTGGGGGGAGGGGTAGGAGAGGAAGGGAGGATGGTTAGAGATTGAGTGGTAGTTGCAGTGAGAGTGGAAGATAGCTAGAGAGTCAGGAAGGTACACACACACACACACACACACCATGAGATCAAGTTAAATACTAAAATATACCGTGAATAGCTTCAAAGTCCATGGCCCAGAATACAGAGAAATTGCCTTCTAATTTAAACTAACTTTGGTGGGGAGTTGTGTATTATTTTAAGGTCCCAGGATGAAGTCTGATGGCTAGAACTGAGAGGGTTTTGGAGGTCTTTGGTTCTTGGCCTCCCACACCTCAAACCTCCAAATGTTAGTGTGGACTTTGGTGAGTTGAGTGAGTTGAGTGAGTGTGTGAGTGAGTGAGTGAGTGAGTGAGTGAGTTGAGTGAGTGAGTTGAGTGAGTGAGTGAGTGTGTGAGTGTGTGAGTGGTCATTGTTAACTGCATTACTTTTTGTATCTGTTGTCAAGTTATGTGTGGTGATGGTAGTGTGAGGGAGAGGTGGGGTAGATAGATAGATAGATAGATGGATAGATAGATAGATAGATGGATAGATAGATAGATAGATAGATAGATAGATAAATAGATAGATAGATAGATAAGAAAGAGAATGAAAAAGGAAGACACAATGTTAAAGATAAATCAAAATAAAAAGAGAAGGAGATATAGAAAGAAAAGAGAGAGAGAAAGACAAATGGAGGAGTGAGAAAGGAAGAAATAATCAGAGAGAAAAAAGGAGAAATAGATAAAAAGGGACAGAAACAGAATAATAAAGAGAAAGTAAGAGTAAATATAGAAGGAAAGAGAGAAAGAGAGAAACTGACAGCCATAAACACAAACAAATTGAAATATGTTGTTAATAAGGTAAAAACAACACCTCTGACCTCCCATGACAACATAATGAGATCGGATTTATTTTTTCTTCTCACACTTGAAACACACCTGGGAGACCAACCTGTAATCAACGTATTAAACGGTGTCTATAGTAACATTTTTTTTTTTCAATACTTCAAAAAAATCGAAATATTTGGGGATTTTTTGGGTGGAGTTGGAGTGGGGTGGGGTGGGGTGGGTGGGGGTGGGGTTGGAGTGGGGTGGGATGGTGGAGGTCAAACACACACCTGCTCTTGGGGGTCAAATTAATATGTTTAACTCCAGGGTCATTTTTAAGTTATATTCCAGAACTTGTAATAAACTTGGAATCGGGAAAAAAAAATGTTTGAATAAATTATGATCATTGAGAAGAATAAATTCCTACTGATTTTTAAGTTTCTGTTTATTTCACGACTTAAAATACAGTAATTAATTAGGCTTCTGGACTAAAAACTGTTTTAACACCTGAGGAATAACAGAAATACACCAAAAGTCATCAACAAGACATACAGGTAGTGAGTAATTAGTGTTAAATGAATGAAATTATTGTGTGAGTGATTACGATGAGCAATTACTGACATTATAATTTTTTTTTGGGGGGGGGGGCGGGGCTCAGATCATTAAGAAAGAAGGAGGGTATGATAGGGGGTATGACAGGAGGTATGACAGGCAGGGTATGACAGGCAGGGTATGGCAGAGACAGGATACGACAAAGACATGATATAAAATGACTTAAAAACAAAAGATCTTAACTACCTTTTAGTCTACCTTAAATAACTCCTTGATTAAAACAGAGAGGGGGGGGGATGGAGAGCACTTCAACATGGCGGCCAAAAGCTGCAGAGACTCTACCTTAAATACATTCTATTTAAGAGAAAAACAATTATACTTACGAACTTTTGAGAAATGAGACTCATTTTACGAAGACTGCAGTGAATGAACTAAGTCAATATTGCCGTCACTGGCTGTTAAGACTCTACCTTAACTCGTCTCATGGTTAAGGAGAAACTTTATGGTTACGTAACTTTGAGAAATGGGATGTCGTTAGGGTCATTAAGTCTTCTACAGGTATTTTGTCCGGATTTTTGTCCGGGTTTTGTCCGGGTTTTGTCCGGGTTTTAGCAAGTCATAAAGTTTAAAAGAGGGCAATTGACTCTTTTAAGGTGACTGTATGGTAGTGACTTAGCGTAGAGGAGTTGAGGTACTTTCCTGAGGTGGTGTAAAGTTTAAAAGAGGGCAATTGACTCTTTTAAGGTGACTGTATGGTAGTGACTTAGCGTAGAGGAGTTGAGGTACTTTCCTGAGGTGGTGTGAGGTGAAGCGAGGTGAGGTACTGTCTTGAAGGAGGGTGACGTACTGTCTTGAGGTGGTATGAGGTACTGTCTTGAGGGAGGTGAGGTAATGTCTTGAGTCGTGATGTACTTACCTGGAGGAGGGTGAGGTACTTAGGTAGTGTCTTGAGGGAGGGTAGGGTACTGTATTAAGGTGGGGTGAGGTACTTTCCTAAGGTGGGGGACTGACTTAGCGTAGAGGGGTTGAGGTACTTTCCTGAGGTAGGGTGAGGTACTATTCTGAGTGTTGTGAGTACTTTCCTTAGGGGGAGTACGAAATATTGCCACTATCATCATCAACATTTAAACTATCACCACCACCACCACCACCACCACCACCACCACCACCACCACCACCACCACCACCACCACCACCAGCATTATCACCAGGACCAGCAGCACCACTTGTGTCAATTATTCACAGTGTAAAAGTGATTCAGAACAGCACCAAGCTTGAGTGGTCCTAACGAAGCCTCTTCTATCACGATGATTCATTAGCTCAAAGGCAGGACAAAAAAAAAATAGACCTATTATTCATCGAAGGAGAAGCCCTAAAAAAAATACCCTCGCCCACGGCCGCCCTCTGGCACAATAAACACAATATTTACATACGAAAGGCTGCCGTGATTTTCGCCGTGAGAGGCCCTCTTGAAAAATTTGAATATTGACACACATATTACCCATATATATCATGCTCTCGGCCTTATACCTGGGCATAATTTTATGAGCCGTGACAGGGGGAGGGTATTGTCATCAGCCCAGCCGCACCCTACCCCCGGGGCATAGGAAGGGGGGAGTGAGGCATAACATAGCTGAGGGGAGGGTGAGCAGGGTAGTGTGTTGGTTGGGGGCTCGGAGCTGCTTAGTGTAAACAGAGGGTGTGTGGACGTGACGCTTGGTGTAAACAAAGTATTGCCTGCCAAGGAAGACGCCCACAGCTCACACACACACACACACACAGACACACACACACACACACACACACACACAGTCTTGAGAGTTTCATTGTTGTGTCGTTGGTTTTTCGTCGATGGTGTTAAGGTTAGGTTAGGTTAGGTTAGGTCAGGTCAGGTCAGGTTAGGTTAATATCGATAAGGTTGAAATACCAATCACTAACAAAAGCATATCACCTCTTACGTCAATAATCTTTCTATATCATAACACTATCTTCTAACTGAATTTATCTCCTCAATAATCTGCTAAGAAAACATATACCTACTTATAATACAGTCCCAGTATAATTTGGCGGCCATTATTCTACGCAGCTTCTAAGATGATGGATGCATATTCACATCACCAGACAAGAGGAAATTTAATATACGCAACCTTTACGCAATCCTCTGAGAGATTCTATTACGCCGATTTAAAAGGAATTTCCAGATGCAATGTTGATAATGCAATATATACTTTCCTATCAATTACAACTCACATTTTTTAATCCTATCATATTTTTCTTTGTATTTAAGAATTCACCTTTTAATTTGTTTAATCTTTCAACATGTATTAGTTAAAAATGGTCTCGCTTGGTGTTTTTTCTTGATTAAACGGATAAGAACTTCTCATTTTTTTTATCTCGTAGGGATGAGAAATATATCTGAGAGAAGTTTGAGAAGTATTGAGATAATTTGTGTTTTTGTTGTTTGTGTTAGATTTTAGCTGTGTGTTTTATATATTTTTTATTCTGAGTGTAAGGATGTTTTAAGTCTCTCTCTCTCTCTCTCTCTCTCTCTCTCTTCTTTTATTTTGTCTCTCCATCTTTCATCTCTTCTCTTTGTTTCCTTTTATCTCGTTTCTCCCTTCCCTTTCGTCCTTTATCTCTCTCTCTTTACTCTTTCTCTTTTTCCTCTCTCTCTCCCCTTTACTGATACTTATTTTTATACATATTAAAGTAATAATAATAATAATAATAATAATAATAATAATAATAATAATAATAATATTAATAATAATAATAATAACAATAATAATAATAATAAATACAAAAATAATAATAACAACAAGAAAAGCAATATAAAAAATAAACATATTTTACTGATTATAATTACACAAATTTACAGTAATTTTAATAAATCAGCAACACTAAAAATATTTATTATAATCCTTTCAATTACTATTTTAATCCTCAGAAATTTTCAAATAATATTCCTACTTATATATATATTATTTACAAAGTATTTATATAGTGTGATATAAGGATCTGTTCGTTATATATATTTAAATTTTTTGTTAATACAGTGTAAGAAATATATCTGTTTTTACGTTGATTTTTGTTATGCATTATTCATATGTTTATTTTTGTTGTTCAGCTGTAGATAAACACTTGAAATTTTTCTTAGATTTTAACGTTGAATCAGTTGAGAGTTTGTTGCGAGTGTGTTGTGTGTGTGTGTGTCGTGAGAATCGAGTGTGTTGTAAGTGTATTGTGAGTGTGTTTTGTGTTGTACGTTGTGAGCGTTATGAGTGTGTTATGAGTGTGTTATTATAAGTGTATTATGAGTCTGTTGTGAATCTAACACCTTAAGTGATTTCCTTCTAAATTTTGACTAACAGGATTATTGAAGGTTAAACCAGCGAATTTATTTATTTATATATTTGCTCAAAGATTTATATCGAGTTGGGATGAGAGATTCTTAAACCCAATGAGGTAATTAACTAATCATCTCACTCACACAGCTCATCTCAAACACTCAGTAAATCAGATTTTCTTGAGAATTATCGTGAAAAATCCTTCTTGTTTTTAGTCAGATTTACCATTAGAGAAAAATCATGGGTCATCGTGCTCATATTGTACTCCAGTGTTAAATTCATCGTACTCAAGGGTTAATGTTATTGTAATCAAGGGTTAAGTTATCGTACTCAGGGGTTAATGTTATTGTACTCAAGGGTTAAATTCATCGTACTCAAGGATTAAATTCATCGTACTCAAGGGTTGTCTTATCTGTCAAGAGTTTGAGGGAGTTATTGTACTCGAGGGTTAAGGTCATCGTACTCAATGGATTAAATATAACCTTTAATCTTTCTGCTTCATCCTAAAAGAGAGACATTAATCAAGGCACTTAACCGTGAAATAATTTCAGTTCGTTGCCTCTTCCAAAAAAAGTCTCGATTATCTGTCCTTACTTAACAAATATTTCTTAGTCTCTTAATTTAAAGGGGATTGTTTAACTCTTTCATCATAGTCCTTAAAATAAATCCTTAAATTAATGTCTTTACGTAAAAAAACAATCCTCCTAGGCGCTTCTCTTTACTTAAAAATTCCCCTCCCCCCCAGAAGCTACTCTCCACTTAAAAAATCCCTCTAGTGGATTCCCTTTACTTAAAAATCCCCCTAGGCGCTTCTCTTCACTTAAAAACTCCCCTAGTTGCTTTCCTTATCTTAAAATTCCCCTAGATGCTTCCCTTTACTTAAAAACTCTCTTAATTCTTGTTTCTTACTTTAAAAATTTCCCCATAGTCTCATCTTTGACCTTGAGGAAAAAATAAGGGATTCATATTCTGTAGAGACAAAAATTGAGGCGTCTCCCGTTTAAGAATCTCTCACCACTTCTTTAAAACGTATCAAATCCCTTTACTCCCTCTTTAAAACGTATCAAATCCCTTTACTCCCTCTTTAAAACGTATCAAATCCCTTTACTCCCTCTTTAAAACGTATCAAATCCCTTTACTCCCTCTTTAAAACGTATCAAATCCCTTTACTCCCTCTTTAAAACGTATCAAATCCCTTTACTCCCTCTTTAAAACGTATCAAATCCCTTTACTCCCTCTTTAAAACGTATCAAATCCCTTTACTCCCTCTTTGAAACGTATCAAATCCACCCTCCCACCTCTTTAAATGCCTCTATATACTTGATTCATCTCTTCGTCCCACCTCCCCCCTTCGTCTTAAAAAAAATGCCCACTACACTGCCCCCCTTTCCCCCCCTCCTCCCCCCTTTACCCCCTTCCCCTTTTGAGAGGCGCACGTGACGTCAGGGTAAAGTATTAAATGCTCTGCCGCCTCATGCAGTGGCCAGTCCGCGGTCATGCAGCCACGCGACCACCACACTCAACTCCCCCCTCTCTCCTTGACCACCATTGGGCAGGCAGGCAGGGATCATGCATTGCTCTTCACCCCATCAAACACCTTTACTCTCTCTCTCTCTCTCTCTCTCTCTCCTTCTCGTTTTCTTTCTATCATTCTCTCTCTATCTTTCTCTTCTCCAGTTTTTCATTTTTTTTTCTTATATCGGCTCTCCCCAACGATGGAGAGAGGGATAGAGAGGAACTGATAACGTTGGACAGAAATAACGTGTCCGTCATGATTTTGTCTCTGTCTGTCTGTCTGTCTTCAATACCTTTATATTTCATCTTTCTCTTATCCTCTTATCTACACTTTTATTTGACCTAATTCTCTATCTTTCTGTTATTGTTTATTATCCATCGTTATTCATCTCTCGTTTGTAAATCTTCTTGACAATTTTATATCTATTCTATCAATAACTTTACACTGATACGTTTATTGTCTTCTTTCTTTGTGTCAAAACCACAGTATTCTTTGACTCAACCTACCCTAACCTAACCTACCCTAACCTAACCTAACCTAACCTAACCTAACCTAACCTAACCTAACTTAACTTAACTTAACCTAACCTAACCTAACCTAACCTAACCTAACCTGTCCTGGTGTGATTTATAAGACCCAAGACACGATGTAGTATTATTGTAGTTCTTCTTCAGTAGCTCCTGTGACCTTCAGTAGCTCCTGTGACCTTCAGTAGCTCCTGTGACCTTCAGTAGCTCCTGTGACCTTCAGTAGCTCTTGTGGCCTTCAGTAGCTCCTGTGGCCTTCAGTAGCTCCTGTGACCTTCAGTAGCTCCTGTGACCTTCAGTAGCTCTTGTGGCCTTCAGTAGCTCCTGTGACCTTCAGTAGCTCCTGTGACCTTCAGTAGCTCCTGTGACCTTCAGTAGCTCCTGTGACCTTCAGTAGCTCTTGTGGCCTTCAGTAGCTCTTGTGGCCTTCAGTAGCTCTTGTGGCCTTCAGTAGCTCCTGTGGCCTTCAGTAGCTCTTGTGGCCTTCAGTAGCTCTTGTGGCCTTCAGTAGCTCTTGTGGCCTTCAGTAGCTCTTGTGGTGGCCTGTCAGTAGCTCTTGTGGCCTTCAGTAGCTCTGTGACCTTCAGTAGCTCTTGTGGCCTCCAGTAGCTCCTGTGACCTTCAGCCTTCAGTAGCTCCTGTGCCTTCAGTAGCTCTCTTGACCTTCAGTAGCTCTTGTGGCCTTCAGTAGCTCTTGTGGCCTTCAGTAGCTCCTGTGACCTTCAGTAGCTCTTGTGGCCTTCAGTAGCTCTTGTGGCCTTCAGTAGCTCTTGTGGCCTTCAGTAGCTCCTGTGACCTTCAGTAGCTCTTGTGGCCTTCAGTAGCTCTTGTGGCCTTCAGTAGCTCCTGTGACCTTCAGTAGCTCTTGTGGCCTCCAGTAGTGTTATAGAGACGTATTTCTCAATGTCTTCCTGGTATCAGTTCAGTGTTATGTCAGTGTCAATTAATACCTGTACACCAATGCCAAATACGTACAAATCAATACCAAATACGTACACATCAATGCGAGATACGTGTACATCAATGCCAAAAACGTACAGATCAATACCTGATACCTGCACATGACTACCAAATACGTGCACTTGAATATCAAAAACGTGCACATGAATATCAATTACGTGCACATCAATACCACATACGTGCACATTAATGCTAAAATTCTCTCCCAAAAAACAAAATCAATTCTTATATTCTCAACACCTTTTGTTGATTATCCAGTTTTCGTTACCTCACTGCCCACTCTTCCTTCACCTCTCCCCTTCATTATCATCGTTTTTCCTCCATGACCTGTCTTTATTATTGGTATATCTCATCTATCATCATCATCATACATCTTTCTATTATCTCCTCACTGCTTCTAGAATATTTTTTTTTTCCCAGGATTATAGTTATGTGGTTAACCTTGGTGGAGACAATTCATCATTCTGTGTTTGTTTTTGTTTGTTTATCTTTTTTTTTTAATGTGTTTGGATTTTTTCATCTCTAATGTCTTTGTATTTTGTTTAATTTTGTTCGTAAGATTTTTTTCCCCCTGTTTGTCTTTCTCAATCTTTATCTTTCTACCTCTCTTTGATTTTCTTGTTTTTTTTTCTCTTTTATCTTGGTTTTTCCCTCTTTCTCTCTCTCTCTTTTATTTCTCACTTTACTTGAGTGTGTCTCTGTTTGTCTCTCTCTCTCTCTCTCTTTCTGTCTTAGTTTTCTCATTGTCTGTGTGTGTGTGTCTCTGCTTGACTTGCTCTCTCTGTCTTTCTCATTCTGCTTGACTGCCTCTGTGTCTGTCTTTCTCTGTCTATCTGTCTGTCTGCTGTTTACAATACCCACCTTCTCTCACTATCGTATACAATATCCTCTCTCACTGTCATTTACAATACCCTCACTGCCGTTTACAATACCCTCACTGCCGTTTACAATACCCTGTCTACCGTTTACAATACCCTGTCCACAGTCTACAATACCCTCACTGCCTTTCACAATACCCTCACTGCCGTTTACAATACCCTGTCTACCGTTTACAATACCCTGTCTACCGTTTACAATACCCTGTCTACAGTCTACAATACCCTGACTACCGTTTACAATACCCTGTCTACCGTTTACAATACCCTGTCTACAGTCTACAGTGCCCTCACTACCGTTTACAATACCCTCTCTCACAGCAAACGCCCTGGAAACTATTGTCCAGCCTAACACACAATAAAAAGGCGAAACAACTTTTAAGGAATCGCGATAAAAATTTGTTCTAAATCTGTAAAAAAATAAGAATTGAATAAATAAAATAAACTGAACACCAGAGATTTTACATTTTTATTTCCATCTTTTTTCATTCTTTTCATTCATTTTTTTTCATTCATTCCATCGCCATGTATGTTTTATGTTTCATAGACTGAGAACCGTGAATCAGATTTTTTTTTTCATATATATATATATTTCTTTTTTCATTCGTGGTTTACCCCTTTGATAAAAATAGAGGTATTAAATAAAGAGCAATTTTGACATGTTTTTATCTATATATATGTATGTACAGTATACATATATATAATTCTGACTATATTATATAAGAGAACTTAGAATAAACACCAGACTTAAGAGGAAAGATTTAAAATTCATCCACCCATCCATCTGTAGGTAGGTAGATACACAATGTATATAGATGTGAATATACAGATTTTTTTTTTACTACTATACACATTGGACAACAGACGAACCTCAGTATTTATCTGAAAGTAACTCTATATTTGTGTTTATATACCTGGTGTATGTGTGTGTGGTGTACGTGTGTGTGTATGTGTGGTGTATGTGTGTTTAGTGTATGTGTGTGTGTGTATGTGTGGTGTATGTGTGTGTGTGTGTCTACAGCGTGAGACATCAATAACGACTTACACACACATGCCCAGTTAAATGCATTGGCACCTCGTTCCTCCTTGACGTCGCAGCTCCTTGACGTCACAACTCCTTGACATCCTTCCTCCTTGACGTCACATCTCCTTGACATCCTTCCCCCTTGACGTCGCATCTCCTTGACGTCACAACTCCTTGACGTCACAACTCCTTGACATCCTTCCCCTTGACGTCGCAACTCCTTGACATCGTTCCCCCTTGACATCACTACCACCCTACAAACTCTTACGTCATAAATCATCAACATTCCTCCACTAATAACAATACAATTCACCAAAAACTAAAAACAGGAGGAAAAAATAAAATAATAGTAACTCCACAACACAAGCAGACTCTCCTCTCCCCCACCACTACTACTACTACCACCCTCCTCAGTCCCCAGGCCACCCAGCAAGCACAGCGGAAGCAAGCCCCCACCCAGTAACAGGTATATTGTTCAATTTACACCTTTATTACGCTATAAACTAGAGAAATAACTTTACTTAGAGAGAAATATTCACGTTAAAACACCTACTGATGATGTTGGTCTCTGTAGGTAGTATGGTGAGGCTAAATTTCTAGAGGTTTAATTTTTCGACGGAGGTTTGATCGATGTTGGTTGAGGACTCCATGTTTAGAGCCAGCGACCCAGCCAGCCAAAGCGTTCCTCTACCTCCGATGAACTAATACCCACACCTTTTCTAATTCATCACGGGAATGGATAATATCGTACTTATGAATAAAATATATCAATAAATATACCGTAAACATCATTAATCATATACTTTCACATTTTTGGTTGGAGTTTTTTTTTTTTTTTTTAAGGGTTTTTGTGTAACACCGATTCCCAATGTTTACTGTGACGTGTTGCCGCCATTTTGATTATGTTTCTTTACGTAATGTTTTCTAGGGAATTTTTTTCCCCTAAAACTCAGTAGATTTTTTGTTTTAAAGGATATAGGGATAATTTGGGGTGGTATAGTTATAGTGCTGTTGAATTTAGTACATATATGATAAATTATGTATACTTTATTTAGATAGTCGTGGTTAGGTTAGGTTTGGTTAGGTTAAGTTATTTTTTTTACGAAATCTAGAACTGGTTTGTATTTAAGGTTGATCACGTAGATAAAACTAGATGTTGGTTATAGATAAATAGCATCAGCATTACCGTAACCTAACCTAACCCAACCTAACCTAACCCAACCTAACCTAACCTCCTTCTATCTCTGCTTCTCTTCTTTTATCTTTGTATTTATATCATTTTCATCTCTTCTCTCTTCCTCCCAGCCATCTCATCTATTTTCCTCCTCCTCCTCTTCCTCCCCCACCCTCTTCTCTCCCTCCCTCCCTCCCTCCCTCCCATCCCCTCCTTCTCTCCTTCCCTCTCCTCCTCCTCCTCCTCCTCATATTCCCTCTACCTCTCCCTCCCTCCCCACCCCTCCCTCCTTACCCCCTCCTTCCTCCCTCTCCGTTCTTCCCTCCCCTCCCCTCCCTCTCCTTCCCTCCCTCCCTCTCTCTACCAATTCTCCTCTCTCATTATGATGATAGCATACACCTGTGGCGAGGCTCCGAGAGAAAAGGCGAAGGAGAAGAGAGAGGAGGAGGGGGAAGGAGGGAGAGGGGAGGGAGGGAGGGAGGGGATGGTTATGATGGGACAGGTGCATCTACTCATCTTCCTCTCCCACGTCTCTCTCATTTTGTATTCTTCCTACCTCTTACCAACTTTCCTTCTGCCACTCCCTTACCCCATCTTTCTCTTCTCCTTTCCTTTTTTTTTAACCTCTTCTTCTGCCTTCCCTCCTTCATTCTCTCTATTTCCCTCTCCTGTTCTTTTCCCCTTTCTTACCTCCTTCCCATCTGCCTGCTTTCCTTCTCCAAGTTCCTTAAATTTTCTCCTCTCCCTCTCTTTCTCCTTCCTCCTGTCCTTCTCCTCTCCTTCTTCTTCTCTCACCCTCTCTCGTCCTCCTCCTGTCCTTCATCTCTTTCCTCTCTTCTCTCTCCTCTTCTTTTCTCCCTCCCCCTTTTAATCTTATCCTCACGTGCCCTTTCTCTTCCTCCCTTTCATCACCCCACTTTCCCTTTGTGCTATTCCCTCTTTCGTTTTGTTGTTTCTCTTTTTCGTCTTTGGTTACCCACATGTTTGTCCTCTCTCTCTCTCTCTCTCTCTCTCTCTCTCTCTCTCTCTCTCTCTCTCTCTTTTATAATTCTTGTATCGAGACAAGTATAAAAAATGGTGGACGATGATGATGACGAAGACAAAATAGAGAATACGTGTAAATAGGTTGTAGTCCAATTAGGCCCCAGTACTAATGTGCCCCAATTCTAATAGGCCCCCAATTTAGGCCTCCCTAAATATAACCTAACCTAACCTTATAATTGGTTAGGTTAGGTTGTACTGGGACCTATTATAACTGGAGTCCTTTCACCCAGTCGCTTATTGAATACACGGACGAATGGAATGGGCAGCGAAAATGGAAATGAAAGAAAATGGGGTTTAGGAAGAAGGTTAAGGGAAACTGTGATAAACCAGAGGACATGGCTAATAAAAAAAAAAAGATGCCGGCGATGTGTAAAAGAAAACGGATAGTGGGAGACAAAAAAAATGTGCGTGGAAAACTGATGCGTGTGTGTGAGAGAGAGAGAGAGAGAGAGAGAGAGAGAGAGAGAGAGGAGGGTATGTGGAAAGGAGGGAGTATGGATGGAAGGGAAGGGAGAGTGTGGATGGAAGAGAGGGGTAAGTGAGGAGGGAAAGGGTAGTGTAAAGAAGGGGTGGATTGTGGAGGGAAGGAGAGGAGGGAGCATAATGGAGAGGAGGGGTACTACTGGAGGAGGGGTACCACTGGAGGAGGAGTACCACTGGAGGAGGGGTTAAGATTGGAGGACTGAGAGAAGGATGGTCGTAAGGGTTGAGGAGAGGGGGGAGAGGTGAGGAGAGGTGAGGTGGTGGCGGTGGCAGGGGACATGAACAGGGTGTAGGGTGTGGCAGAGGCAGTAAGGGGTGACAGGGACAGGGTGTAAGCAGGGTGTAGTAGAGGAAGAACAGGGACAGGGTGTATAGGGTGGGGTGGTAGAGGCAGCAAGGGGTGACAAGGACAGGTTGGACCAGGGTGTAGGTAGGGGCAACAGGAGGGGGAGGTGGTGGACGCCTACAAAAGAACCTGTCGAGGCAAGAGAAACAAAAAGCACTAAGACCCCCAAGAGAAGGATGAAACGCAGCTCACACAAGGTTTTGTCTCTCAACCAGGGTTTTTTTTTTGTGGTGGTCGTGGTGGTTCTGATTTGCATGTCCCAGGTGTTTGTTTGTTTTGATGGTAGGGAGGTGCGTGTCTGCTGGTGGCTGTCTCTTGTTAGGTGGGCGGGAAGGTGGGGAGGTCGTGTGAATCTGTAGGTAGGGAGGTCGTTTATGTCTGCTGGTGGGAAGATGGGGAGGTCGTTTATGTCTGCTGGTGGGAAGATGGGGAGGGTGTTTGTGTCTGCGGATGTATTTGAATTTAAATTTGAATTTGAATTTTGCCGCTGACAGCAGCTAGTTTA
>NW_024714835.1:232500-292500 GCF_018991925.1 Homarus americanus
ATTCACAGGTAAAAATGTCGACAGGTGTTGTGAGGGAAAAGGTGAAGTCAGGTGAAGGGAGGACAGTCAGGTGTGTCCTGGTGGTAGGGTAGGGTAGGATTCAGGTGAGGGTAGGGTAGGGTAGGGTAACGGTAGGGTACGATAGGGTAACGGTAGGGTAGGGTAGGTTAGGGTATGGTTGGATTCAGGTAAGGGTAGGGTAGGGTAGGTTAGGGTATAGTAGGATTCAGGTGAGGGTAGGGTAGGGTATGGTAGGATTCAGGTGAGGGTAGGGTAGGACTTAGGGATGCAGCAGGTCTAACCTTTAAATATATTGCTACTGTTTATACTTTATATAGAGGATTGAACACCATAAGAAGGGGTTACATATAGGATTGAACACCATAAGAAGGGGTTACATATAGGATTGAACACCATAAGAAGGGGTTACATATAGGATTGAACACCATAAGAAGGGGTTACATATAGGATTGAACACCATAAGAAGGGGTTACATATAGGATTGAACACCATAAGAAGGGGTTACATATAGGATTGAACACTATAAACTGTATATTGATGACGTCACTTTACTAGATTATTATATACGTGTTGATGAGGATGATGTTGATAATGACGATAATGATAGTGATGATGATGATGATGATGATGATGATGATGATGTGTTGTGGTCAAAATCGTCTCTCTCTCTCTCTCTCTCTCTCTCTCTCTCTCTCTCTCTCTTCACCTGTAATTACAACTTGATGTAATTTTCTCACCTGTGAACAATAATGATGTTTTACCTGCCTGTTACTGAATCTTTATTATACTCTGAAGGATTGTTGTTGTTGTTTATTGTGATTGTTACAGTTTCTTAAGTGTTTTATAGTGTCTGTTTGTTTGTTTGTTTGTTTGTTTGAGATTTTGTGCCGTGTGTTGGAATTATTGGAGATATTTGTCTTTATTTGCCTTAGAAGTTGTTGTTGTTGTTATTATTTTTCTTCTTCTTTCTTCTTCTTCTTCTTCTTTCTTCTTTTTCTTCTTTTTCTTCTTCTTCTTCTTCTTCTTCTTCTTCTTCTTCTTCTTCTTCTTCTTCTTCTTCTTCTTCTTCTTCTTCTTCTTCTTCTTCTTCTTCTTCTTCTTCTTCTTCAACTAGCTGCTTCTTATTATTATTATTATTATTATTATTATTATTATTATTTATTATTATTATTATTATTATTATTATTATTATTATTATTATTTATTATTATTATTATTATTATTATTATTGTTAATTAGTGGTGGTAGTAGTAGTGGTAGTGATGGTAGTGGTAGTGGTAGTGGTAGTAGTAGTAGTAGTAGTAGTAGTAGTAGTAGTAGTAGTATCGCTGCTGTTGTTATTTTCATTGCCGCCATTACTATTCCACATGCATTTCATTACATAATACCCGTGTGACCAGCGCTTTGTACCGTCACACCCAGAACTTGCCGAGAAGACACCCAGAATTCTTTTATACGTCGCTATATAGTAAAGTCACGTCTTAACACGGTGATTTAAAAACAAGTGTAAGGCCAATGGTTGCTGTGGCCGTCTAGTGCTTTGCCACAGATGGTCATGGGTGATGTAGGGGATATGGAATGGTGAAGTGGGAAGAAGAGGATGATGGTGGAAGTGGTGAAGAGGGTGATGATGATGGAGATAGATAACAAGAGGGGAGACTCGCCTTGGGGGAGAACATGGTATAAAGAGGTGCTTTTAAGGAAGTGTTTATGATATGGCTGGGTTGTATCGTTCTCTCTCTCTCTCTCTCTCTCTCTCTCTCTCTCTCTCTCTCTCTCTCTCTCTCTCTCTCTCTCTCTCTCTCTCTCTCTCTCTCTCTCTCTCTCTCTCTCTCTCCATTCTTAACTCCACTCGCGAAGGAAGAAAAAGAAGGAAGAGGAAGAAGATAATAATGGGAAAGTACCTGAAGGGAGGGAAGAGATAAGAGAAGGAGGAGAAGAAGACAATGAAAGAGTGTGAATATAAAAGAGAAACGGAAACAGAATAAAAGAAAGACAAAGAGAACGAATTAAAGGAGCATAATTGAGACAGGTGGATGATGGAAAAAAAAGAAGAAATGACAGAATGCGAATTTAAGAGAGAGAGAGAGAGAGAGAGAGAGAGGTACAAGAAAACAATTAACAAATATAAACTAAAAAAGATGTGAAAGAGGTTCCTTCTCTCTCTCTCTCTCTCTCTCCCTCTATCCCTCTCTCATTGTCTCTCTACCTCCCTCAATTATCTTTCTCTCTGTATTTCGCTCCCTCCCTCCCTTCCTCCCTCCAATAACAAGCAGCCTAAGGCGACCCCTGTAGGTATGTGACTCTTGGTTGTCTCTCTCTCTCACACACTTTCTCTCTTTCTTTTCTCTCTAAGGTCTTGAAATTCGGTTATCTCTCTCTCTCTCTCTCTCTCTCTCTCTCTCTCTCTCTCTCGCTTAATTCTGTTTTTCTGTTTCCTTCTTCTTGTTTCGCTTTTCCTATTCCTTCTTTCCCTTTTCTCCTCTCCTTTTTTTCCTCTCCTTCCCTCATCCTACCTCTCCCTCTCCCTCCCTCTCACCTCCCTCAACCATCCCTTTTCCTCCCTTTCCGTCCGTCACTCCCTCTCACCCTGCCTCTCCCTCTGTCTCCCTCTCATCCTACCTCTCCCTCCCTCTCACTCCCCTCAACCATCCCTCTCCCTCCTTTCCCTCCCTCTCACCCTACCTCTCCCTCTCCCTCCCTCTCACCCTTTCCCTCCCTCTCACCCTACCCCTCCCTCTCCCTCCCTCTCACCACCCCTGATCAGCACAGCACTGGTCTTGAGGGTTACCTCCTGGGCGTCACTTTACATTCCGCAACACCCTGTAATAGCTCCAGGTGCCCTTTGTCTGTATGTCTGTCTGTATGTATGTCTCTGTCTATCTGTCTGTCTCTATGTCTGTGTCTGTCCGTTCGATGGTCTGTATGTATGTATGTATGTATGTATGTGTATATGTATGTATGTATGTACATGTATGAAGTCCTCCCTCCCGTACCCTCTTCTTCTCCTCTCTCCCTCCCCATCCCTTCCTTACCCTCTTCTTCTCCTCTCTCCCTCCCCATCCTTCCTTACCCTCTTCTTCTCCTCTCTCCCTCCCCATCCCTTCCCTTACCCTCTTCTTCTTCTCTCTCCCTCCCCATCCCTTTCTCTATCTCTCACCTTCTCTCACCCAAGGTTACCTCACCCACGACACCAACCTTCAAACTTGTTTTAATGAGGATGAGATTATGTAACTGTGCCTCCTCTCCTCCTCCTCCTCCTCCTCCTCCCTCCTCCTCCTCCTCCTCCTCCTCCTCTCTGGTAGAGAAGAAGACTGTGGCACTACAGGGCTTGAAGACCAAACTCTACTTCACTTTCTACCCATCAACTTTCCACCAGTCAACTTTCCCGCAGTCAACTTTCTACCATTCAACTTTCCGCAGTCAACTTTTCTACCAGTCAACTTTCCACCAGTCAACTTTCCACCCCGTCCAACTTTCCTTCAGTTTTAAAAGTCTTTTCCTCTCATCTTAAAAAAAAGCTAATGAGCCACTTGAAGATTTTTAGACACCTTAGTTTATTTCACCTTGAGGTTTAATTACCTTAATGTTACCTGGAGAAAGATGTGATAGGTTAGATTTGGGTAGTGTTGGGTTTAAGTTAGGTTAGGTTTAGGTTATGTTAGAGATACGTTAGGTTAGGTTAGGTTATGTTAGGGATACGTTAGGTTAGGTTATGTTAGGGATACGTTAGGTTAGGTTAGGTTATGTTAGGGATACGTTAGGGATACGTTAGGTTAGGTTTGGTTAATCCTCAGGTAAATCAAAGTAACTAACGCCTTACAAATATGTATCTTCTGTTGTTTACATCTGAATAATTCTTTACCTGAGATCAAGGTTCGTCATTACCTGTTCAAGCGTTATAGTCACCACCTTCCGTCACTCACCTCCTCACCTCTCACGATACGCTCCCTCAGACAGGTGTCGAGGCTTCAGGTACCTGGAGGAGGTTGTTGATTGGGTCAGTATACAAGCATGACCGTGTACACGAGGAGGAGCCGGAGGAGTTAGAGGAGGGAAGATTGGGAGGAGGAGGAGGAGAAAGGGGAGGAGAAAGGGGAGGAGGCAGGAACGGTAAGAAGAGAAGCGGAAGAGAAGGATGAGATAGAGGAGGAGAAAGGGGAGGAGGAGGAGGAAGAAGAGGAGAAAGGGGAGGAGGAGGAGGAGGAGGAGAAAGGGAAATAACATCTCTCGGCGATTCAAGTCATAGGAAATATTATCTTAACTCCAGAATAAGATGGAAATCGAAGATCGTCTCCAGGTGTTATGGGACTCAGAACCTCGAGGTATATTCTTCAACATATTCTACCTTGAGTGTCCAAAGTAACTCTAATGTAATCAAGCGATATGGTACTTCTCTTTTAACATATACAAACTTTTTTTTCTTCTTATCTTTTCACCTTAGAGTTTTAGAACATACCCAAATAAGATGAAGATAATATGAATAACACCTAGCGACGATGGTGACAAGGTGTACTGCATACCTGGGACCTTGTAGTGGAAAGGAATATTAATTTGGTGGGTGTTAGCAGGTGCATGTTTACTCATCACTTGAAGAGCTGCAGGTCATTTGAGGAAGAAAAACACGTGTGAATGAAGGGAGATGAACTATTACGAGGCATAGGTGATAAATATGAGGGAGAGGGGGGGGGTGTGTTTCCTTGTGAGGTGTTATACGCTTTTGGTGGTGGGAGGGATGTTTTAACTTTTACAACAGAGATTTGATTTTTAAAACATCTGAAGATAATTCTACTCTACAATATCTTCTTTCCATCTTTCCCATCCTATACTCCTCCTCCCCACCTCCACCCCCATCCCACACACCTCCCCACCTCCATCTCCACCCCCACACACCTCCCCACCTCCCTCCACCCCCACACACCCCTTCTCTCACACAACATCCGAATTTGTGGCTTGTGGGGACAGTACAGCAGCTACCCACCACCCCTCTCTCTCTCTCTCACACACAGATGACTTGTCTATCAGATGAAATTCCTCTTAATTGACTTCTCACCCCACACAAAACCACACGAACTTCTGGTAGACCAAATAACTCTACCCCTGGGAGCCGGAAATGTGACCACAGGACTGTCAGTTTGTTATGGTGACCCAGCTGGTTTAGTCTTGATCTTTACAGGGTGAATTTCACGCGTCCTCTCCCAGTTTAAAGGGAGTTTTCTGGCGTTGTCCCACCCAGGCTGTGTGTGTGTGTGTGTGTGTGTGTGTGTGGGTGTGTGGGTGTGTGTGTTTGTTCCCTTTTTTTCAGGGATCAAGGGGAGTTTTGTCATATATTCCTACCCGCTTTAGGGGACGTTTTTCAGTGTGTTTTTCCCTGGTTTAGGATGGTTTAACGTGTTTCTACCCAGTGTAGGGGACTTTTCGGGTATTTTTTTTCTTCCCCCGTTTACGAGAGTTTTAATGTTTTATTTCGCAGTTTAGGGAGTGTGTGTGTGTGTGTGTGTCTTGTGACCTGACCTGAAATAATGTTATGTTTTCATTTTTAAGACAGAAGGAATATTTTCGTGGGTTCTAACTCGTTTTAAAGAAAGATGTTTCAGAATAAATCATCAGAAAATCGAATCTAAAGTTTAATAATGATCCTCTGAAACACACACACACACACACACACACACACACACACACACGAAGAAACATCACATTATTGTTCTGCAGGCCATTGGTAACTCCGTCAACTTCGTCAACCCCGTCAACCCCGTCAACTCCGTCAACTCTGTCAGCCCCGTCAACTCCGTCAGCCCGTCAGTCTCCTCCACACAGCTGACACATTCCACAGGGCGTCACCGAGACCCACAGACGGTCATAAACTTACCTTTATTTCGCCTCAACACGTAAATGCCATTTAAGTTGCTTCAGCGTCTTTCATCTTGGGAGGAAAAAGAACCCGCCAATCTACGACACACAAGCTTAATGCGTCCGGTGATACAGTGGAACTTACGTCGGGGCCACACAACGTCAGACGACAACGTAAAATGGTCGACGTCAGTGTATTATTTCGTCAGATATTGTATTACGTCAGACGCCATCATAGAGTTTAATATCTTACGGTGTCCCAGGTGCCAAGAGACATCCATCATTAGTGGTAATATTTTCTGTTTCTCTTATAAATGTTAAAATTAAGTTAAACGCCAAAGGATTTTAATAAAGTGATACGTATTTTAAAGTGTTATTAACCCGTGTTCTGTAGCTTTAGTTAAATACCCACGAGTTCATATTTATTGTCCTGTGATTATAAACCGTATATTCAGTGTTTTGTTCAGATCGATCAAGCTATACAGTAAACATTGGTATCAGACCATAATAGCTCTCTTTACTGTACTGCTAAACCAATGTGACTTTCTAACAGGTGCCGACATGATTCATTCTCTGGTATCTTGTGTCAGTTTAGGTCGATTCAGATCAAGAAACATACAGCCATAATTTCCCTCACGTTAAGGAACAAAAAGTGAATAAATCTCTTAAGAGCTGCGTTTCTTTAGCATAGTATACCTGATCTTTCTGACTTGACTGATTAATGTTTTTCATCTATGATTTTTTTTTGTAGTTCTTATTTACTCCTTTGTTTACCATCACTCTACCAATTCTTGAAAGTAGACGAAGAGATTAAACCTTAATATAACACTAGTATATGCCATTCAGATACTTCTCCTCTTCCTCCTCGCTTCAACCTAACCTCCAGGCTCTTAGATAACAACACCCATAACGTTGTGAACTAATGCACACTTAACCACCCTCTAACTACACCATCCACGAGGTAAATGCAACTAAATAACAGTAAATAACCCGGAATTAAGATAAGACAAACACGCGTGACAGCAGAACCACACAAACTTGTTCCTTTATTAACACATGAGAGTTAAAAAAAATACGATACATTATTCTGGTAATGTTCGTGGATATTTTATTTTAACATCTGAGCTTCCTGTAGACTTTATGGAGTAAATGGTCTGAGAGTATTTGTTTATATACAAAGCGCCCCTCTCAGCTACAAGACGCCCCTCTCAACTACAAGTCGCCCCTCTCAATCTACAACAAACGACCCTCTCAACTACAAGACGCCCCTCTCAACTACAAGTCGCCCCTCTCAACCTACAACAAACGACCCTCTCAACTACAAGACGCCCCACTTAACTACAAGACGCCCCTCTCAATTACAACAACGACCTCTAACTACAAGTCGCCCCTCTCAATCTACAACAAACGACCCTCTAACCACAAGACGCCCCTTAACTACAAGACGCGACCTCTCAACTACAACCTCAATCAACAAACGACCCTCTCAACTACAAGACGCCCCACTTAACTACAAGACGCCCCTCTCAATTACAAGTCGCCTTTCTCAACCTACAACAAATGCCCCTCTCAATCTACAACACAAAGCCCTTTCAACCAACATGAATACCTCCTCTTCTTCTTATCCTCCTCCTCCTCCTCCTACTCCCTCTTCTTCTCCTCCTCCGTCTTCTCTCACTCCTCCTTGGTGACCCGGCTTGACTTCGCCTCTGGGCTCTAACTTAATTTGACCTCACCTCGCCTCCCCTCACCTCGCTTCGCCTCGCACCAGTCCCCCTGAGTTGGTGCAATTACCTACCCTAAAACTGGTAAAGTCTGGTCTGATGTAGAGTCAATTATCCTGCGTTGTGAATGCACCTAGATTGAGTTCCCAGGAGGAGATTTTGACCCAAGATATCTCGGTCACACTGGAGGAGAGAGAGAGAGAGAGAGAAAGAGAGAGATTGTATGGCTAAGATAGGGGAGAATACGATGGAAGAGAGAGAAGAAGAAAGGAAAATGGAGAAGGAGAGTTAGTACAAGGGAAAGAGGTGGTGTGTGGGCGTGAGGAGGAGGAGGAAGGTAATTAAAGGAAATAGTAAAGGAGGAGAAGGAGAGAGAGGGAGGGTATGGCAAGGGTGTGTGAGAGAGAGAGAGAGAGAGAGAGAGAGAGAGAGAGAGACTGAAATATGGATGGAGGGTAGAGAGGAAGGGAGGTGGAAGGAAAGGGTGAATAATAAGAACGAGGGAGAAGAGTGACGGATAATTGAATGTGCCGAGCTGAAAGTGGATAAAAGAACTGTGTTAGACCGTCGTGGTGATGAGACAGACGCCCGCTCCGCCGCCCGCCGCCTGCCTGCCTGCCGCCCGCCCGCCTGCCTGCTCGCTGAGGAGGATTGGATGTCAAGCGGGTGCAAATCTGCGAATCTCCCGTGGATTTAGGTGGTGGTTTGGTGGATAAGTGGATAGAAGGAATCAAGCAGGAACTGTAGACTCAATCTCTACCCGACACAGGTTGACGAGTAGATGGATTGAGTTAATGTAATGGAATGGTTGAATTGAGAGAGAGAGAGAGAGAGAGAGAGAGAGAGAGAGAGAGAGAGAGAGAGAGACCTACTTACACTTGGCCATATAAGTTTGTGAAATATATTTATTCCCTCCATTTTCAGTTTATAATCACAGTAACGATATGTTTCACAGATATGTTTCACAGATATACTTCACAGATATACTTCACAGATATACTTCACAGATATACTTCACAGATATACTTCACAGATATACTTCACAGATATACTTCGCAGATATACTTCACAGAGGCAAAGACAGCAGTATATTTTAAAGGTCTAGTTATGGCCTCCCCAATTCTGAGTTATTGGGGAATAAAAGTATCAACAAGTAAATATTATACTGAAAATATATATTTACACGTAGCCTCAAAATAGACGCCATAAATTTAATTCGTAGTTCCTCTTGTCCTCGAAATATATTACAGGAAGAAAATAAATATATTTCTTATTTGTTTATATATATCACGAGTGTAAGTAGAAGGAATTTGGCTAAGATTTAGGAGTTAAATTCTTGGTTTTTTACTGGAGTGAATTGAAGTTGTATTTTGCGTTGATATTTAATCTGTGTTTGTGTGTGTGATCCAGTGAGCATTATTGAGAATTACTAATCATTTACTTTGAAAAATACTTAGTTATTTATATCGATTATTATAACTTATATGAGTATTAAAGTAGTAGTATTTTTTATAGAACACCTAAAAATGACTTAAAAAAATATTATATCATTGTATTCATATAAGAGAGAGTATGTATAATAATTACTTACATCGATTATTATTACTTACCCAGTTTATATATACCTGTATATCAAGTGTGCAGGTATTATTGACCACTTCTTATTACTTATACATATTAAGTACTTCAATAGAGGGGGGGAAACAGGTCATTATTCTTGTACTGTAAATATAGGAAGATAGATAAATTATACAAGGAAAATTATCACTCGGTAAAGTGGGTGTGGTCATCGCATTCCACGACCGTCCACGTAATAAATTAACATTGTAACTCTACGACTGTCCAGGTAATAAATTAACATTGTAATTCCGTTCATAAATACTCACTCAAGGGGGTGTTTAAATTATTAAGTGATCGTATTTGGGGTTCCACTATTAACACGATACAGATTTTGTTTTTTAAGTTTTCTTGTGTATACCGTATGTGTGAAGGAGGAGTTTATAGTTATGTGTATTGCCTTTACAAAAATAACATTAAGGTAAATTTGTACACCTGTGCTTAATCATATCTAAATATATACAGGTGTATTGATGAATTTACATATATATATATATATATATATATATATATATATATATATATATATATATATATATATATATATATATATATATATATATATATATATATATATATATTGTTCCTCAACTTAGCATGTTTATTATAGCCATGAACATACTGTAAATATCTATGTTTACACACACACACACACACACACACACACCCCTAAACATACACACACACACACACACACACACGCCTAAACACACACAAGTTAAACAAATGAACATCGTAGTAGTGTCGAACCTCTGATATGATCCTTTAATATTGGGGTTAGGTTAGGTTAGGTAAGGTTAGGTTTGGTTAGGTTAGGTAAGGTTAGGTTAGGTTAGGTTAGGTTAGGTTAGGTTAGGTTAGGTTAGGTTAGGTAAGGTTAGGATAGGTTAGGTAAGGTTAGGTTAGGTTAGGTGCACTAAAGCCCTAAAGAATCTCACACAGGATCCACGACCCCGCCTCCCCCTTCAATGGTACAGATTCCTACCTGTTCTCTGTCGTCACAAGCCAAGGCCAGCGAGGACAGTTTTTACCAATAACTTTATGCAAATACCAATAATTTAGAACCACGTGAGTTAATGATATAGAAGTATAGATCGATGAAGGCTGTAGATGGTAGAGCTATAGAGTATAAATATAGTAGACTGAAGTAAGGTTCGTAAGTGTGTGTTGTAGCTAGTTTATTTTACGAGACGGGATCACCTGAAGATTGGACACTCCAGTTTATTACATATGAATTTTAGACGCTTATTTTACTTGATGATTAACTACCATAACGCTAACCTAATCCTAACCTACCCTAACGTAACCTAACCTAACCTAACCTAACCTAATCTACCCTAAGGTACCATAACCTAACTGAATCAAATATAATAATCTACCCCAATCTAATCTAAACTAAATCCAGAGGTATCTTTAGGGTGTCTGCTCTTCAGGTGAATTAAGCTCAGGTGTCTAATTCCCAGGTAATCATCAAGCCCATTACTATTACCTACATTAAAACTCTCCATTACTACTGAAGATATAAAACTAATAACCGGAATATTTCTAAACCAATATATTTTCTACCCATTATAAAGTGTCCCATTTACCATAACAGAATGCTATATATAGTTCCCTCTCATTACCCCAGAATACACGTGGTAGTGTTTACCTCTGGCATGGGTGGAGACTACTGAACCTGTGTGCTTATGTTGTTATAGTGAAAGGATAAAATATGATTCTGTGTGACTATTTTGCCTGTCTACGGTAGTGTCAGAGGGAGGGAAGGAAAGGTGGGTTTGTGTGTGTCTGTGTCTGTCTGTCTGTGTGTGTCTGTCTGTCTGTGTGTGTCTGTCTGTCTGTCTGTCTGTCTGTCTGTGTGTCTGTCTGTCTGTGTGTCTGTCTGTCTGTGTGTCTGTCTGTCTGTGTGTGTCTGTCTGTCTGTCTGTGTGTCTGTCTGTCTGTGTGTGTCTGTCTGTCTGTCTGTCTGTTCGTCTGTGGGTATATTTTTGTATTTGTAATTTTGTCTTCCAAGATTGAATCATATTAAAGCCGTTAAAAAAATCTTAATAAACCCTGAAACGCGTAAACCAATCATATTAAAACAGTAATTAAAAAAAGTAATAATAATAATACTACTACTACTAATAATAATAATAATAATAATAATAATAATAATAATAATCACAGTAAATTCTAAAACGTCTTCAAGAAAATACCCGGAGTGTTGTGGTTAGGAAACGTTGGGAAGGAGTTACTGCGTTAAGCTTCAAGGTAAGAGATGGCCACCCCACCTCCAAGCATTACAGAGACGGCCACCCACCACCAAGCATTACAGAGATGGCCACCCACCACCAAGCATTACAGAGACGGCCACCCACCTCCAAGCATTACAGAGACGCCACCCACCTCCAAGCATTACAGAGATGGCCACCCACCACCAAGCATTACAAAGACGGCCACCCACCTCCAAGCATTACAGAGACGGCCACCACCTCCAAGCATACAGATGGCCACCACCTCCAAGCATTACAGAGCCACCCACCTCCAAGCATTACAGAGACGGCCACCCACCTCCAAGCATTACAGAGACGGCCACCCACCTCCAAGCATTACGACCTCAAGCATTACAGAGACCCACCACCACCAGAGATGGAGATTACAGAGACCCACCACCTCCAAGCATTACAGAGACGGCCACCCACCTCCATTGCATTACAGAGACGGCCACCCACCTCAAGCATTACCACCTCCAGCATTACAGGACCACCCACCTCCAAGCATTACAGAGACGGCCACCCACCTCCAAGCATTTACAGACGGCACCCACCACCACGCATTACAGAGATGGCCACCCACCTCCAAGCATTACAGAGACGGCCACCCACCACCACATTACAGAGACGGCCACCCACCTCCACGCATTACAGAGATGGCATTACAGAGACGACCACCCACCACCAAGCATTACAGAGACGACCCCCACGCATTACAGAGATGGCCACCCACCTCCAAGCATTACAGAGATGGCCACCACCACCACATTACAGAGACGGCCACCACAAGCATTACAGAGACCCACCCACCACCACGCATTACAGAGACGGCCACCCACCTCCACGCATTACAGAGATGGCCACCCACCACCAAGCATTACAGAGACGGCCACCCACCACCAAGCATTACAGAGACGGCCACCCACCACCGCATTACAGAGACGGCCACCCCACCACGCATTACAGAGATGGCCACCCACCTCCACGCATTACAGAGATGGCCACCCACCACCACGCATTACAGAGACGGCCACCCACGCATTACAGAGACGGCCACCCAACGCATTACAGAGAGCCACCCACCACCAAGCATTACAGAGGCCACGCCACCACCCACGCATTTACAGAGACGGCCACCCCACCACCAAGCATTACAGAGATGGCCACCCACCACCAAGCATTACAGAGATGGCCACCCACCTCCAAGCATTACAGAGACGGCCACCCACCACCACGCATTACATTACAGAGACGACCACCCACCTCCACGCATTACAGAGACGGCCAATTTCACGCGTTATATCTCATAATGTCTCTTAGTGTACATTATCTCTTCTGTTGCATTTTATTCCCGGTAATTCAGTCAATCTCACGTGTAATGGCTGATGGCTAGTCTGACTGTATGTTTATCTTCACTATTGTCTGTTATTATTACGGTTATTTTCACTTTAACTGGATATCAACAGTTAGGTAATGACAGTTGTGGTGTTGATTTGTCTTTCAGTTGTTGTTTTTGTTGTTGTTGGTATTGTTGTTGTTGTAATGTATCAATACACTTCCGTAATTAAGGTGTTTAAGTACGTATTGTAGGTCAGATAGTTATCACTTTATCAGCAGGTATGAAGATTAAGTGAGATGCAGTCAGTTGTTTGGTTCAGGTGTGTTTGTTTTTTATTGTTTATTGTTTTGTAGTGTTTTCTTGTTTATTTATTATTTCTGTTTCTTTTATTCTTTAATTTATCTTCTATTAATATTGTCTTTGTATTTCTTTTTTTTTCCATTTCTATATTTATTTATAATTTCTTATATATTGTTTATTCATTATTTTCCTTATAAAACAGCGTCTCAATTAGGACTCTTAATTATAATAGGATTCTCAAATGATCCTACACTAACATGAAAACGCTTCCAGATACTACTAGGATTCTCAATAGATCCTTTATCAACTTTTTTTACTAATAACTCTTAAATGATTATGATTCTCAAGGGATTCCCAAAGGATCCTACGCCATTGTCCTCATAACTGGAGTGGAAAAAACGCTTCCTTAGGTCTAGGAATCCTCAGAATATCTCCCCCAAAAATATTCTCCATCAATTATTTTCCTCATAATCGAAGTTGTGAGAATCCTTCCACCTGGCTCGCTTATTCTACGATACACAGATGACGGTCGAGGTTTACACACACACACACACACACACACACTCTCTGGGACACGACCAAAACATTAATAAATTTATTATCTTAAAAATACCACAAAAAATAATAATAGCAGAATAACGTTTAAGAAGATGGTGCGATATAATAAGTGATAAAGGGGACATAGGATAAGTCGATTAGAAGGAGGATTAAGGGAAAATAGTTGTGGGAAATACAAGGGTGATGACAACAAATGGAAGAATAAGAAGAAGAAATAAGAAAAAACGAGAAGAGGGAGAACTAAAGAAGAAGAACAAGAAGAAGAGACAAGAAGAGACAAGAAGAAGTAGAAATTAAGGAAAAAGTAGAAGGATGAAAATGAGATAAGGGATAAATAAAGAAGGACAAGAATAATGAAACAGAAGAAAGAGAATATAAAAAAAACAACGAAAGGAAAAATAGACAAATAGAAGAAGAACAACAACATAAGTAACAAGATAGACGGCTAAGAAGTAAGAAAAAATACTTAAAAGAAATGAGACAAGACACATGGCTGAAGAAAATGAAGATAATTATCCCCAGGAGGCAAGATTCACAGGTAACCATCATGACCTGTGTCTCCTCTCCCTCTCTCCCCTCTCCCCCCTCTCTCCCTCTCCCCTCTCTCCCTCTCCCCTCTCTCCCTCTACCCTCCATCTCCCCTTTCCCCTCCCTCTACCCTTTCCCCTCCCTCTCCCCTGCTCTTCCATCTGCCCTTTCCCTCTACCCTCTTCCCTTTCCCTCTACCCTCCCCTATCCCCTTTCCTCTTCCCTCCCCCCCCCTAATCACCCCTTCCCCATAATCAGTCCTATTCCTCCTCACCCACATCTCTCCCCTCCCCCACCCCTCCCCTCCCCCTCCCCCATCGCCTCCTCATCCTTCTCCCCCATTACCTGGCTGGCTCATGCAACTTCCACTAATGGTCAGAACCACCGCAGGCCACTACCCATTACCCCCATGATCTCAAAACCCCATTATTCTTGTCAGCACTTGTGTTTTAAGAACCTCACACCTGGAACTTCTACCTGAGTCTTTTTATAAATTACGAGAACACCTTGTGGGTTAATTGTGGACACAGGTGAGTAATATAGCAAGGTCCTATATAGACTATAGTTAAGGTGTTATAAGAATGTATTTACACACACACACACACACCTGTAAAATATCTCTTCTGTCTTAATTAAAGGTCGTTTACCTGTCCTATACGTATGGTGTGTGTCCAGCCGTAATTCGTTTCGTATGTCGTATTATAAAACATATATCCTTCTCTAAGTGGGTATACGTATATATCGGCCTAGGAAAGTGGGTATATGTTGTTATAATTAAGTATATATATATATATCCTCATATAATCGGGTGCGTATATCCCATGGCACGAGGCTATACTACTTGGATTCTATTTTAGGATAACACCGCGTATATCCCATCATAAACAAGTGCATATATCTCTTTATCTGCGTATATCCTGTCACAAGATACTAGCCTGTATATATATGTCATTGTAAGCGTATATCCTGTCCATGTGAGGGGGGGAGGAGTGTCGTAGGTATATACAATATATTCCAGTGATGATTATACCATCACAATCACCACAATAGAAGCAACCACAACAAAAATTACTACCATCACTACCTTAACCCCCACCACAACCACCATCACAACAGCCATAACCACAACAACCACCACCATTACCACCACGACCACCATCCTCCTCCAGGTGTTAAGCATTAAACAGTAGCTTACCTGTCCTTGATAACACAGCCGAAATATACTGATGGGGAGGTTGATGATACCACCTGGGGAGGGGGAGGGAAGGGGGGAAAGGAGGGCTGGGGATAGGGGGAAGTGTGGAAGAGGGAAGGGAAGAGGAGGAGGAGGGTTAGGGGTAGAAGAAAGGAGAGAGAGGGAAGGAGGAGGAGGATGGTTAGGAGAGGGAAGAGGAGGATAGAGAGGCAGGAGGAAGAGTGGGAAAGATGAGAATGAGGTGGGAAGGGGAAAGAGATGGAAGGCTTGGAGTAAGGAGAAGAGGGGATGGAGGGAAAGAGAAGGAAGAGGGAAGGGGGAAGGAGAGAAGGTTTACCAAGATGGATGTATTTCCAACCTAACCTAACCATTACAAGATACATTAAATTCATATGGGTCGCCAGTTTGATGTTTTTTCTCGCATTTATATAATTTTTTGCTATGGGGAAAGTGTCTTGGGGAAAGTGTCTTATGGGAAAGTGTCTAATGAGAAAAATGTCTAATGGGGAAGTCTCGAATGGGGGAAGTATCAAATGGGGAAAGTGTCGAATGGGGAAAGTGTCTTGGGGAAAGTGTCGAATGGGGGAAAGTATCTAATAGGGAAAGTGTCTAATGGGGAAAGTGTCTTATGAGGAAGTGTCTATGGTGAAATTATCTATATTGTGACAGACAGACATACAGACAGATAAATATCCAGACAGGTAGACAGGTAGACACAGGTATTCTCAACAGGTAATTGTCTCTCCAGTATTATTTTTACACCTGCATGGCTCTTGAGGTCACACATACATAAATCACATTAGGAAACGCAACCTTATTTTCCCTCCTCAGGTGAAAAATGGCAACCTCATTAATTCTCACTTAATCAGTACTACTTAACCTGTCTTATGTATTACCTTGATAAGTATAAAACGACCTTGGTTCTATTCTGGTACATAAGTGACTTTTTCACCTTTACAACACCGCAATAATGAGTTTTAAGTACGTGGTCTAATGTGGTTTAACACTATTATCATACAATTTGTTATTGGTTTTATGTAGGTGTGGGTTTTTTTAGGGGAGGTGGTTGGGTGGGTTTTTTGGTGTATGTCTAAGTTAAGGTGAAATATTTTATATATGGGTGTGGTTTTTTTTTCAGTGGGTCTTTTGTAGAAATTTGTAGTTCACTTGTTTTTTGTTTTTTTTTAATTTTCAGTTTATATATTTTTTCTTATTAGTTATTTTCTTAGTTTTATCTATATCTCTGTATCTATCTATCTATCTATCTATCTATCTATCTATCTATCTATCTCAAGAACGTAATCTAGTGCTTAAAGACCCTGACAGCTCAATCACCTATAAACATTAAGACAACAAAAAACAAATGAATATCACGATTACAATTTCAAAACGTTTATACTAATTCATAAATCTATATTTCTATCTTAGAGTTAATGACTAGTGCTGTTAATTAGTGTGTGTGTGTGTGTGTGTGTGTGTGTGTGTGTGTGTGTGTGTGTGTGTGTGGAAGGATATTATCTTAGATGTTGTTAAATACCTTAGTCTTGGTGAACGCTTGAAGAGTATCTGTAATGGTGAAATAAAAGACTATAGTGGTGATTGAGGTTTTGTTTTTGTTCAATAGCATCGGGATTTTTTTTTTAATATAATGTCTAGACCAAAATGATCTCTTCAACGCTTATAAAATCACCAGGAATTTAGTTTCAGCAGAATGGGATTAAATCATATCTAGGAAATTTTTTTTAAATCAGTATTTACGAGAAGATTTATATATTTACTAAGAATTTACCTGAGAATTAAATAGAAAAAAAAATATTATGTACAAGTTTTGGCTTATGTGGATTTTTTTAATTTGTGTTTTTCTTCAAGTTTTATATTTCAACCATTGGATTTTATTTACGTTGAGAGGGAAAAAATACTGTATGTTTTTTTTTCCAGAGTTCATTAGACTTAGTGTATAATATAAATACCTAGCTTGTTTATAAGAGTTCAATGGCAGACTATTATTTTTCTCAACTTAGTCTATTAATTATAAAAAGTAAAAACAATAGGAACAAATCACCCTATATATTTTTTTACACACACACACACACACACACACACACACACACACAGTGATTTCAGGACCGCCGCCATTACAGAGGCTTTTAATCAGTGACAAAATAATTGGTCATTAGATAAAGGTAAACCATGAATTTCAATAATAATAAATTGGTTACTAGATACACAGGTAGTGTGAGGTACAGGTATTGTGTTACCATTTAGTCAAGTAACTATTGGGAGTTTGTGGACGTGATGAGAGAGAGATAGAGAGAGAGGACGGACGGAAGAATGGCAGAGAGAGACAGAGTGAGAGAGACAGACAGACAGACAGACAGAAACAGACAGGAAAAAACAGGGAAATAGAGTGACAGACAATGGTCTCTTTCTCCTTCCTTCCTTCCTTCCTTCCTTCCTTCCTTCCTTCTCCTCTACTTTCCTTTACTATAGTTAATTTCATTATACCATTATCATCTTCCTTGGCTATAACTATTTCTGTCCCGTCAATTATTTATTAAGTAATTTCATGTTTTCCTCTCTCTCTCTCTCTCTCTCTCTCTCTCTCTCTCTCTCTCTCTCTAACTCTCAGCGTCCCGCCTGATCGATCATATAAATGTTTACTATCACATCTCTCCTCCTCTCCCTCCCTCCCACATCTAATCCTCCTCTTCCTCTCTCCATCATCCCTCCCTCCTCCCCCTCCCTCCATCATCCCTCCACTCCTCACTTCCTCCTCCATCATCTCTCCTCCTCTTCCTCCCTCCATCATCCCTCCCTCCTCTTCCTCCCTCCATTATCCTCCCTCCTCCCCTCCCTCCATCATCCCTCCCCTCCTCTTCCTCCCCCTCCATCATCCCCTTCCCTCACCCCTAATATTCCCTCCTCCTACCTCATTCTCCTCCCCTTAACAACGGTACCAACTGTCTCCAGGCGAAATATAAAGAAGAAAAAAAAAACGAACGCCAGGTTGGCACTCATTCGCCAGACGGGTGACGAGGGTGATCTGACACGAGTATCTGGCAACAGTGGCAGATAATGTTTTGATATGTATGACCAATTGCGCTGTGGGTGGAATTTGTGTATGTGAATTATACAAACATATACAAATGAATCCTGACAAACACACACACACACACACACACACACACACACACACACACACACACACACACACACACACACACACACACACACACACACACATTTAAAATATACAATAGTACAAGCAGCAGAATATACTAACAATGGTATGTGTACGTGTGCTTTTGTATATTTGAACACTTTACTTGTGTATGTGTTTTCATGTACACGTGATTTGGTTGTATCATGTACACCTGTTGTGTATGAGACGTAAAAAACCGGTTCATATTAATGTACACCCCTGGAATGTTGTGTACACTTGGTATTTCATGTCATGTACACCTGTTCTCTTGCGTTATGTACACACCTGTTTCCCCTGATGTGTACATTTGTATTTTTTTTATTTTGTGTACACATCTGTAGTTTTCTCGAGTTCGTGTACACATCTTTGGAATTCATGTATACTGCTTTTACGGTCGTCGTGTACATGCAGTGTCCATATGTGTGTACATGTGTGTTTTAGTGTAGCCGTGTGTACTTATATTTACTGAGGTCATTACACATGTAAGTCTTGTGACGTTAAATACACTTCTCATTTTTGACATCGCTTAATGATCTTTGATAATTTATATACATTTACACCAAATTTATGAGCAACTCTCACACTCAAATTAGAACTCAGTCTCTAGTGTAACTCACGAACTCAAATAAGTGAGTCAGTTGAGTAGACTGACTCAAAATTATGCATTTCTAGAGAAGATGGACTCAAATTTATAAACTATAGGAGCTATATGACTCAAATTTTTCGATATATGAGCTCAATGACTCAAACTTGTGGACCAGAAAGACAGTTTGACTCAATATTTTTTTTCTGTAACTCATGACTCGACAATAGAAGCGCCTTTGCTGTACCGTGTGCTTGAGGGAGTGACTCAACTCAAGTGTCAGTACCTGAATACGGTTCCTCATGCCCTCATCCTAATGGCCAAGTCGTGCTGATATCCGGCAGGTGATTGGTCATTACAGCCAACAACAAAATTTTGTGATTGGTGACTTCCAGGTATTACGATTCTTATGATAAAGAAAGAAAGAAAATATAGAGATTTGTTTTGTTTTTGTTTGAGTATACAGTATGTTAAGTTATTTTCGTGTGTATATGTCAGTAAATAACAACTGTGGGATATGTAAACTAAAAAATTTATTTAAGCGTTACATCCGCTTAAATAACATCTTACAAGCTTAATCCTCAATATAACACTAATAAATATGTGTGTTTGTATGTTTATAAAGATTGTATGTAAAATTCATAGTGTATAAGTGTTTAGTTATTGGTTAAAAGGTGGTGGTTCTGGTGGTGGGGTGAGGGTAATACTGCAGCCTACCATTTTTCCATCATGGCGTCTGGCAACTCCCCGGAGGTAGGCTGTGTAGCAAAGTTCAACATCACAGTTGCCAGTTTGTGTAAATATAGGGACTGGTACCAATTCATTAATTCTTCGTCGTTACCATTTGAGCGCTAAGCGATTGGTTTCGTATTTCCCATCTGCGTGGAAATTAAAAAAAAAACGAAATTAAAATCCCCATTAAAAAAATCTCTGTAATGAAACAACACCCGAAGTTGGGATTAAATTTCAGGTTTCCTCGTTTCGTTAAAATCGATAATTCTTTATATTTATTTTAAAGGGAAATTTTGTTATATTTTTTTAATCAGCTCTCCAGGTGAGAATACATACCTTGATGGTTTTATTACTTACCTTCAGGTTATATAATAAATAGGTGGTAAATACAGACAATAGTTTGCCATAGATTAGACTGGATGACACCGCCTCTCGATACAAGGTTCATTTTGTAGGCATTTCCAAGTCCATTTTATCTCTCTATTAAACTCTTGATCATTCCGACTAATATTACAATTGTTTTTTTTATCATACATACATACATACATACATACATACATACATACATACATAAGAAGGAAATAAAAGATACATAATTGTTTGATAATTTATAGAAAATATATTTGATGATCTCTTTAAAACCAAATATACATGACTAAGATCTGACCCTAAATATACATAATTCTGGCCCTAAAGATACACAATTTTGACCCTAAAGATACATAATTTTGGCCCCAAGATACACAATTTTGACCCTAAATATACATAATTCTGGCCCTAAAGATACACAATTTTGACCCTAAAGATACATAATTTTGGCCCCATGATACATAGGAACTAGTGTGGTGATGCACTTGAGGAGATGTGAAGTAATTCCTAGTTTATCTTCTTCGTTATTCTCTTATTTCTGTCTTATCATTTCTTCAGTGTATCTCGCTTCTTCACTTTCATTTATTTTTATCTTCATTTGTTATCAAGTTCCTGTTTTTTCTCTCTGTTAATATTGTAATTATGAAAAAAAGTATTAAAATCAGAAGTATTTTATTTTATTGATTTTTTTTTGGGGGGGGGAGGGGTAATTCTTCCAACTTTTATATTTTGTTTATTTGTTCTTTTTTCTTGCTTTGATCTTTCATTACTCGTGATCTTTATTTTCTTCCCCTAATTTTCTCTTTAGTTCCACCACAAATAAATTATTCGTGAATCTCAAAAAAAAATAAATAAACTTTTAAGACAAAAAAATCATGGAAAGGTTAATACAACAAAACACAGCAGGTGAAGCTGGTGAGGGTATGTCTACACCTAGTATATATACACCTGGTGATGTGTACTTAGTGTGTATAGTTGATGATGGCGGCAGTGTACATCTTTAATTATCTACCACCTGAGTCTACCTGGTGAGGCTCTCTAAGTCAACTCTGTGTGTGTGTGTGTGTGTGTGTGTGTGTGTGTGTGTGACTTATCGAGGAAGGCTGTGCAAAGTGGTTGTGTTTACATAGAGGTCGTGTTTTCTTGATATGTACACACACACTTTACACACACACACACACACATAACACCCACACATACATACATCCGTTGATTAATATGGAGTAAAAAAACCTCATAATATTTTTGTTGACAGCCGCCAACCACAGAGCCAATAAGAGCCGCTGCAGAGATCCTCAGACCCTTACCACCACCAGTCTTATCTCGCATGATTTAATTAAGAATTCTGGATCATACACGCTGGATGATCACCACTCCAGCATCATCCTCACCGCCGCTAAGATGATATCATCCTCCAGCCTCCTTAGATGTTCGGCTGCAGAGAGATAGAGAGACGAGATAAGGAGAGAGAGAGAGACGAGATAAGGAGAGAGAGAGAGAGAGATTAAGCACATCTTCCCTATACATTTATAAGAACTACCTCTGCATATATATAAATTCAAGGTTATATTCAAGTATAAAAATATAAAACTGACTTATAAAATATATATATATATATATATACATGATCCAAAAGTGAAGGTAAATTAGAAAAAATTAAACACCTTTTTTTTCGAAATTTTTTTGTGATCATAAAATATCGGAAAAATTATTCAAACTTTTTGGGTAAATTACTGAAGAGAAAAATACAACATATATTTTGCTGATGTTATGTGTCTGTGTGAGAGGTTTTAGCGGATCCTCTATGGGCTTATTACTTGGAGTTTGTTGTGAATTTATGGGTGATCAAATCTATGTAGAAAAATTCATACATACATAGATACATACCGTACACACATTGATACATACATACATACATACATATATACATACATGCATACCGTACATACATAAATGTATATACAGAGAACCTAACCTAACCTAACCTAACCTAACCTACACCAAAAATAGAAGTGAAAATAATATCCAATAATAAACCCAATATTTAACTTTTTTTAATCCATCTCTCTATTCATTTTTTTATTCTTAAGTCCTAAAATTAATAACTCGTATGAACTTAAGGTCTCAGACGGTCTCCTAAATCAAAGAGGAAACGATAAACAGGAGAGCTTATACATATGCAAATTAGAGTCTCGTAATTAAAGATTTTAGTGGGTGAAAAATAAATGTGTTTTCTTGTAATTTGGTTTTTTGACATTAGTTGAGGATTCTTAATATATTCATCTGTTCATGAGGTAAAATTTCTTCTAATGAAAGCTTCTTTTTTTTTCTTTTTTTCGTAAATTGGAAAATGGAAAAAAATAATTATTGTATTATTTTGTATAGGAGGGGGATTTTGACGTCATCATCGGCATAAGCCTTTAGGGGGACAGTTAATCTATAATGGGAAGAGCTAGTTAGAATTCGACTTCGTCTTCTGATTGGTTATTCATGTTTGGTGACGATTGGCAGAGGTGTGAGAGAGGTTCAGAAGTCAGAAATTGAGGTGTGAGAGAATCAGAGTCAGAGGTGAAGAGTGAGAATTGAGATCAGAGACTGTGACAGAAATTGAAGAGAGGGTGAGACTATTATGTAGACCTGAATAACATAATACACTAACATATTTCTTTTTATATTTATTTTTTTAACATTTTTTATCAATACTTTCCAAATATTTAACTCAAAAGACCGATTATAAATTACATATTAACATAAAAGTGTAAATAAACTATATAACCTAACACTCGGGCCAACAATAATAATATACCCAGCTAAAAAAAAAAAAAAAACACCACTCAGGGTAAACTCGCCTTTACCGTGTTAAAAAAATCGCCTTAAGAACTTTTCCTTTTCTGGCCTTTGAAGCGTAGCACTATGTTGCCTCTCTAAGCTTCAAATACCACCACCACCTCCTTAATTAACCGGGATTCCAATCATCAGAGCCAGTAGTTGGTCCCTAAAGGTAATTAAATGTCGCACTTCGAATTCTTCTCTCGCTACCTGAATTCCGAAGTTATTTCAAAGCATATCTTAGCCATGGGAGTTAATTATCCCAGTCCTCAGGAGCTCGCTAGAACAAGAGGAATGAATGGAAAATACCTGACGAAGTGGGAGGAGGAGGAGGAGAAGGGGCGGGGGACGCGGAATGCTAATTATTAGGTGATTCTGTGTAATTATGTTGATTAGTGGCACCTTGCGTCATCACGGTAATTGGCCCCTAGGTAAAGGCAGCTTCCTCCCTTCCTTCCATCCATCTGCATCTCTTTCCTTCCTTCCTTCCATCTCTTTCCTTCCTTCCTTCCTTCCATCTCTTTCCTTCCTTCCTTCCATCCATCTGTCTCTCCTTCCTTCCTTCCATCTGTCTCTCTTTCCTTCCTTCCTTCCTTCCTTCCATCCATCTGTCTCTCCTTCCTTCCTTCCATCTGTCTCTCTTTCCTTCCTTCCTTCCTTCCTTCCATCCATCTGTCTCTCCTTCCTTCCCTTTCCATCTGTCTCCTACTTTCCTTCCTTCCTTCCTTTCCTTCCTTACTTCTCCTTCTCTCCTTCCTTCCTTCCTTCCTTCCTTCCTTCCTTGGACGTCTTGTTCGATTAGTGGCACCTTATTTCATCACGGTAATTGGCCTCTAGGTAAAGGCAGCCTCTCATCCTTCCTTCCTTCCTCCTTTCATTCATCACTTTCTTTCATCCTTCTTTCCTTCCTCCCTTCCTTCGTCCCTTACTTCCTCCCTTTCATTCTTTCTTCAACTCATCTTACCTTCAACCCTTCCTCCTTGCATCCCTTCCTTCCCTCCTCTCTTCCTACCTTCCTCTCTTCCTTCCCTCCTCTCTTCACGCCTCGTTCCTCCCCAGTTACCCCAGGGACCCATCACGTCACTTAAGATTCTTTTCCAACTGTCTGTCTATCTCTGTCTGTATCTGTCTATCCGTCTGTCTGGTTCGTCTCTTCTGATGTCTTTGTCTACCTGTGCATCTCTCAAGGTGTATTGTTTATGTTTGGATTCTTTGTGTATCTGTTTGTTTTAATGTCTTTCTTGGGTGTTTTTTTTTTTATATTTGGATGTGAATGTTTTAATTTCTGCGATTTTTTTTTTCAGTTCGTCTTTGCAAGGTTTATGTTTTTTTTGGGGGGGTTTTTTCTTCTTCTTTTCTTTGTCTTTGCTTTTCTTTATTTAGATGGATTTGTTGCGATTTGTCATTTTCGTATTTGCATTAAGCTGGGCTATTATTATTATTATTATTATTATTATTAGATCTCATTCTATTATCATTCTTATTCCAATCTTCTGTACCTTCTTAATCCCCATACGTTAAGAGTTGCAAAAGTCAAAGGAAACAGAAATTTACCAATGTTTTTTTTTTTCTTACTTATCATGGCGCCATTGAGCTATTCTCCCTTCAGACTCCATTTCTGGTTCATAGTTTTGATATTTATGTAATTTTTCATTCATGGTGGCTTATGGGGCGACTCATTACTAACACGCTAACGTCTTGTCTTGATGGAAAATAAAACAATGAAGAGAGTGTTTCAGCCCCAGCGATTATGTGTGTGTGTGTGTGTGTGTGTGTGTGTGTGTGTGTGTGTGTGTGTGTGTGTGTGTGTGTGTGTGTGTGTGTGTGTGCTTACGATCGCCTTCCATCAATCAATTTTTCCTCGTCTCCTTACCAAGCACGGGATGTATACCATATAGTTCCTTCCCCCCCACCTTTTATCATCTTTGTTCCTGACCAGTAGGAGGAGGTATGCTTTGTGACGTAATCTCTCTTTCAATATTTTTTTTTTATATTTACAATTGATGAAACGAGGGAGAAATCTGGTGGGTGTTATTGTCAGATTTCGTCCATTAAAGTTGTTGTAGTTTTGTTAAAGAAGCAAGTTGTACTGAACTGTTTTTGATGTTAGTTGATATAGGAAATGCATTTATTGATATATTAATTCTTAACATTGTATAGCATATAGTAAACGCTCCTCTTAAAATAGTACTTGAATCTATCTATAACTTTATATATGGAAATACACTCAAATTACTATAACTTTACTCATCAAAGCAAGGTTCCAAACACACTTTCTTCCTAAAGGCCCTCACCTGTACTTGAGTGCTTGTAAGTGGAAGTATTGCTGTATTGTGAGTTAGGGTAATATATCTCGGTACAGCAGAGGCGTCCAGCTGTAACCTACCGCGGGGAAGTCCCTCTTTTGGCATGCAAGTGTGTGTGTGTGTGTGTGTGTGTGTGTGTGTGTGTGTGTGTGTGTGTGTGTATGTGTGTGTGTGTGTGTGTGTACTGCCTGAGGGTAAATAATAGGAGAGGAGTTTATACTATTGGTGAAAATGTTGGTAATACTAAGGTTGTTAATAGGAATGAAAATAGTAAAAATAATGATGATGATAATAATCGTAATCATAAAAATAAATATGAAAATAAAATAAAGGAAAAAATACAAATAATAATAGTAATAATAAGGATGATGATAGTAATGATAGCAACAATATTAACGATGATAACAGTAACAACAACAACACTAATAATAATAATAATAAAACAATAATATATAAAATAAGTAAAGAAACTATCAAATATACAACATTCATACAGGTGTGTCCAGGTAATGGCCTCATAAAACCATATACACCTTTACGTGGGGAGACATTAAAAAATTACACCACTAAATAAAAATCTGAAAATACATGGAATTATATTTCATGACAAAACGTCCATAAAAGACACATTCATCTGTTTTATTCCTATAAAATATATAATTATATAATATATGAAATTATATAAGTATGGTTTTATTTTATATTTTAAAGTATAATTTTGTTAATTTGTATACAGTCGTGATTACCTGTTGTAATTTATTTATTTTTTTAAGTTGGTCATTTAACTTGTTGATTTGATTTCTGTGTTGTTGTTATTATTATTATTATTATTATTATTATTATTATTATTATTATTATTATTATTATTATTATTATTACCCATAAAAACGTATTATTTTTCTTATAGTCGCACCATCTTACAGGACAGAAGGTGGCAGTCAACATCATTACAGTAATTCGTCAAATGTGAGGCAGACTTTAATTTCTCTCTCTCTCTCTCTCTCTCTCTCTCTCTCTCTCTCTCTCTCTCTCTCTCTCTCTCTCTCTCTCTCTCTCTCTCTTGTGGCCTAAGTCATTAGTAAAAATTGTTGAAGCTCATTAATTGTCCCTTTTATGCCAGCAGACAAATGAGGCTGTCTACCCCCGTCCCCCTCCCTACCCCCCCTCCCTACCCCCTCTCTCCGCCCCACCCTCTTCCTCCCTCACACACACAAAAAATGAACGTCTCTGATTGCGAAAAAGAATTACATCTGAGAAAGCTTTGTGAGTGTGTGTGTGTGTGTGTGTGTGTGTGTGTGTGTGTGTGTGTGTGTGTGTGTGTGTGTGTGTGTGTGTGTGTGTGTGTGTGTGTGTGTGTGTCGCTTTGTTATGAGGAAGATTGAAATGAAATTTTGTCTCATTCTTATTAGTGTAAGTAGGTTAGGTTAGGTTAGGTTAGGTTAGGTTAGGCTGGGTTAGGTTAGGTTAGATATCCAAGTATTTTTTTTTATCTATTTACCAAACAAACATCAACAAAAACTTCACCCTAAATAAAAAAAAAATAATAATAATAATAAAAAAATCGCAAAATACAAAACACTTAGACGGGATTAACTTCTATATTCTTGCATTATCTTACCAAATCAGTTTTAATTTGTTTTTTAATAACTAAAACCTCTTTGGATATTACGATGGAAAAATGATAAAAGAAATACATGGATATTTTTTCTTTCGGGTTCAACTGATACTTAACATCTGTTTGATTATTTAGTTATTACGTTTTATTTTAGTCGCGTTAGAGGAAGAGGAAGAAGATGTAGAATAAATTTGAGATAGAAGGATAACTACAAGAATAAGATGAAGAACAAAAACAACCAGAAGAATAACAAACACAACAGTCAATAACAAGAGTAATAATAAAAACACCAACAACAATTTGATAAAACGGAAGAGGAATAAAAGGTAGAAAAAGAATTTAAAGAAGAACACGAACAAGAATTAACATAATTGAGGAACACCTAAACTAAAGATTTGTCTTCCCATAAAGCTAATTAATTGTGATAGAATATATCCATCTAAATAATTAGTAACCAAATTAAATTAATACTGAAAAAAAAATATGGGACAACACAAGGGAAAAATATATATAATTATTATTTACTGATAAGAATATAATCATCTTCTGAGTTTTGGATTATATTTATAATTAAATTGGGTGTTACGAGATCTTTGGGAGAATTATCTTAACGGGGGAGACAGAAAAGAGAGAATGAGATAAAGAGAAAAATAGGTGAAAAGAGAGAGAGAGAGAGAGAGAGGGAGAGGAATGAGGGAGAAGGAGTAAGTGAGATGTACAGAGTAATGGAGAGATATTTGAATAAATATATTTAGAAGGGTAAGAGATAGGGAGAGAAAATAGAACGAAATAGAGAGAGAATAAGAAAGTAAAAGAGAGAGAGAGGGAGAGACATAGAGAGAGAGGGAGATACAGAGAGACAGAGAGAGAGAGGGAGAGAATGTGTTATTACCTAACTTGCCCATCATCACTCACAATTATGCTATTTTTTACATCACATAATTATATAATCTTGGGGTCATTTTGTGGAAAATACTTGGTCAGTTTGTTTACATAAATCAGCTGTTTCTTGGGATTCTTCAGTATTGTTCAACGTTTGTATTCATTATGGTGTAATCGCAATACTTAACGTTTGAATGTATGTTGTTTAATTTATTTTTTTGTTTAAAGCCTTTGGTAATTATTTAACGTTTATAAATGAATTGTTTAGTATTATTTATTTATTATATATTTGTTATTCTTTATTTATCTCTCTTTCCTCCTTTCCCCTTCATTCCTCTTATCACCTTTGTATCTACCTTCCCTCTTCCTTCTCCTCTCCTTATCATCCAGTCCTCTTCCTCCTCCTACTCTGTTTCCTTCCCTCACCCACCCCCTTCACTCTGCGTCTATTTACCTCTTCCATCCCCTCCTCCTTCCATCATCCACTTCTAACTCTCCTCATCGTCCTCTTATTTCCACCCCCACCATCCTCTTCTCCTTCTAACCCTCCTTCTCTTCCTCCTACTTCCAATCCCACCCTCTTCTCCCTCTACCTATCTACCACATCTCCTCCTCTCCTCGTCTCCTTCCTATTTTCATCCTTACCTTCTACCTCTCTGCTCCTACCTCCTCCACTTCCCCCTCTTTCTCTACCACCACCTCCTTCCATCCCCCCACCACCCTCTCCATCTCCACCACCACCTCCTTCCACCCACCCTACCACCCATTCCTCCACCCCCATCGTGATTGTAAGCCACCACACGATAAACTGTTCCACGGATACAATCCCGATCTCCTCAAATTCCCTTAAGTTAGATGTTCATGGCGAAACTCCCCAACCCGTGTTCTTGTTCTGTATTTTGTTCTTTTCGTGTTCTTTTCTTGTTCTTTTGTTTGCTGTTGTTGTTTATTGGTTTTTTTTTAGTAGGCCTATAGGTTGTTTTTAAGATATTTTTCTCGTGTTTTTTGTTTTCAGTATATAGCTAATCACTTTCTGAGTTTTTTTATTAAATATAACTAATCATTCTTAACGTTTTTAATTCAGTTTAATTAATCAATCACTATCTATTATTAAATTCTTATCTCTTCGGATGGTTTTGTTTTCCTACGTTGCAAAAATAACTTTTCATTCATTTATTTCCCTTTTTGTTTACAGTAAGAACGAAAGCAAACAGTGACTGGAGAGAGAGAGAGAAAGAGAGAGAGCGGGGGGTGGGGGGGGGGTTGACACTTAGCTCTAGAACGTACTTAGTAAGAGAGGAATTTAGCTTTCAAGATTGACCCATCCCCAAAATTATACCATTCATATAATTTTTTTTTCATATACCTTAGTACTGTATTTCTTATAGTTTTGCTTTCATTGTATTGATATATTTCATGTGATTTTGTATTTTCTTGTTTATTTTTGTTGTATAATTTTTTTTTTGTTCTTTTGTGAATGTTTGGAGATGTTTGTTTATTTATGGCTATTGTTTTGCTTTTGTTTGGTTAGTTCTCTTCTGTTATGATTACCTGAGTGTCTTAGATTATAAGCACCTGTGTGTATTTTGCGTTATGAATATCTTTGAATCTTGCGTCATGATTATTTGAGCATCTTGCATCATTAGTATCTGTGCATCTTGCTTCATAAGTGCCTGTGTACCTTGTGTGTCATGAGTAACTATATATATCTTCCTTCGTGATTATCTGTGTAAACCTTGCGTCATGATTACCTGTGCATCTTGCGTCATAATTACCTATGTAACCCTTGCGTCATAATTACCTATGTAACCCTTGCGTCATAAGAACCTGTGCATCTTGCGTCATGACTTGTACCATCAGGTCAGGAACATCAACCCTCTTGTGAAAGTCGCTGGAATCTGCAGGGCATCAGTGAAGGTTGACGTGGATGGCATTAAACTCGACAGCCACTGGACACCAGACACAGTTAGACACCAAGAGGACACTCCTCACCATTATGTCCTCTTAACATTGCAGAGTCTTTGGTGGTGCAAGACCTCCTCTGAGTGCGGGAAGACCTCTCCGTGTGTAAGAGTTCTAAAGGTGTTCCCATCATCACCCTGAAAGAGGAAAGAAAGATTTAATGCTGATAGTCTTTTTTTTTTTTTCATAGTGTTTTTGTTTTGATGTTTATGTTATTTGTTTTGTGGTATGTTACGTTTAGTTATGTACTTTTCTTTTTTCATGGTAATAAGTTTATAGATATCTGTGTATACCTTATGCCTGAAATAGATTATTACCATTACTATTATCTACAGTCCTACTCCTCATCCTAATCTTCACATACCATATAATTATTATTATTTTATGACCTAAAAATACAAAAACAGAAAAAACACATCAACTTTCTATCACAATGGCTGGAACCTTCACCTAACACTAGCCAGAACTACAGCACAGTTTCTGTCATTGGTACAGTATGTAATTATAATGTAATCTATGGTAAAAGTGGAATAAAAGAGACGCAGGAGGTAAGGAGAGTGAGAGAGCGACTGTGGGGTGTGGCAGGACTCTTGTGGTATCCTGTCTGGCATCCTGAGAGAAGAACAGGGATGGTGGTTTAAGGATTTGGGCAAGACTACTTTAGTGATATTCTGAGTGAAGAGCCCCTCGCTGGCTGGCACGGAGGGGGGCTGGGTTGTAGGGTGTGGTAGGTTGTAGGGTGTGGTAGGTTGCGTGGTGTGGTAGGTTGTAGGGTGTGGTAGGTTGTAGGGTGTGGCAGGTTGTAGGGTGTGGCAGGTTGTAGGGTGTGACAGGTTGCATGGTGTGGCAGGCTGTAGGGTGTGACAGGTTGCATGGTGTGGCAGGTTGTAGGGTGTGACAGGTTGCATGGTGTGGCAGGCTGTAGGGTGTAGGTTGTGTGGCAGGGCAGGTGTGACATGGTGTGGCAGGCTGTAGGGTGTGACAGGTTGCATGGTGTGGCAGGCTGTGGGGTGTGACAGGTTGCATGGTGTGGCAGGCTGTAGGGTGTGACAGGTTGCATGGTGTGGCAGGTTGTAGGGTGTGACAGGTTGCATGGTGTGGCAGGCTGTAGGGTGTGGCAGGTTGCATGGTGTGGCAGGCTGTAGGGTGTGTAGGCAGGCTGGAGATGGATACCAAATACTCCTTCCTCTGCTGGGGCCCCGAGTGATGTTGATTTTTCCATCGACGAATCATCAAGATCTGAGAGCATTTGTAAACAAGACCATCAGGAACTTGTCACCACTGAATGATGAATGAGTGTGAAGTGCTATATGAGATCCTTCTTTGCTAATTACTCTTAATAGGATTCTTAACCCACCCCCCAAAAAATATCTCACTGTGGACAAAATTCTTTTCTGCCGACTCGTATATCACAAAGTTTAATGAAGAAATTAAAAGTTTAGGGGAAGGAAAATATTTGAGGGAAAAATATAGAAAAATGTTTGAGGAATTAAGACGGTAAATTCTATTGAAAATTACTGATATATAATTTCCAAATATTATTTTTTTGTTTTGTTTTTCACTACCAATACCAATTCTGAGTTAAAGTATATATATATATATATATATATATATATATATATATATATATATATATATATATATATATATATATATATATATATATATATATATAGTTTAAAATAAGCATAATAAAGTAAATTAATTGACTCAGGTAGTTTATGTATAAACATCATTATATCCTGGTTGCATTATACATACACCAGGAACAATGACGCCATCAACACTTAAACTATGAAAACCTTGTATATATCAACTCTGTCTCTTCCTTCAGTGTATAATATTTGCAAACAATTATTACACAAGTGGCTTAATGATGACGTGTACTGTACTCTAATGATCAGAAAATGTTGAACACTTGAGGATGATAATGAGGAGGAGTTTTTCTTCTTCTTTTGAACTGTTTATAAATGATTGAACCTGGAATAATAATACAAAGATGTTAAATTAAATGAGATGAATTAATATATACTGTATATATATATAACTGTAGAATGATAAACAGTGTCATTTTGAGTTAATTAACAAAAGATTACAGTATGATAAACAGGGTGATTGTTTGAGGTAATAAACATAAAACCACAGAATGATATAGAGTGACACTGAGCTAATCAACATACAACCACAGAATGATAAACAGAAACACACTGATACTTTTAATAAACAAAATGATAAAATTAACCTGAAAAACCCCACAGAAACAGTACGACAATGAAATTCCTAAACGCTTAATTCACTACACGGACGAAGACAATGGGACGAGGAGGAGAAGGAGGTGGTAGTGGCATGACGTTAGTACAGGTAGAGACAATAGACCATCTCCATTTACACACTTTAAAAAAAAAAAACCTTTCAGTCTCCCCCCTTACTGCCTTCCAAGGTTCTGTAAATGAAGACTCCACTAAAACAGCTGCTCCATCTTGCCTGTTCGTGAGTGGATAGGGTGGGTGATGGCGCTGGACTATGTTGACAAAAGACCTTCACTCGTATACACTCATTCATTCACTCACTTACTCAACTATGCATGAGACAAAAAGCTCCTCGCCCACCATCTATTCCCCCCATCCTTCCCCTCCCCTCACCCTCCCCCTCCCACCCCCCCTCCCCTTCCTCCTCCCACTACTATCTTGTAAAGCCGTCTGGTTCCTCTTAACCTGGAAACACGGTCATGGTACCCCAGGCTGGTCTTATAAGAGGGTCTATCTTATGGTGGTCTTGTTTAGGAAAGGACTGACCAACAATTACTCTCTCTCTCTCTCTCTCTCTCTCTCTCTCTCTCTCTCTCTCTCTCTCTCTCTCTCTCGTTTTTACAGTGAAATTTATTTATTTTTACTCACCGAACAGAAATTCCTGGGTGATTTAGCTATCTAGACAAATATTTACATTTAACAAACAAGAATAAAACAGGAAAATTGTGAACGATCATGTCTGTGTGTTTATTGCTCAAAATAGAGAAGAAAATGGTCGATTTCACTTGTTATGACCTAAAGGAACAGTAATTTTCATAATATTCGGGATTTTTTCTTTTTTTTTTACCTTAAGTGGTTGATTAAGCTGATATTAACTATTTATGGGTTAATATAATGGTTATGTGCTTATAAATAATCCTCAGAGGGTAAAATCCTGTCAGTCAGTTAAGTTCAGTTTCTTGTGACTGTACTGAAGAGGTTGACCAAGAAAGGTGGTAAAATAGTGATAAGAGATTAACTGAACGTGATTGAACACCCCTAATGCTACCCTACCCTACCCTACCCTACCCTACCCTACCCTACCCTACCCTACCCTACCCTACCCTATGATAAATGATGAACACCAACTCGCTTTATATATACATAATATTTTAATAGTTGGAAAAAAATCCTAAACTGTCAAAAGTTGTTACTGTTTACGTATTAGTTTGAAATGAATTTGACAAACACGTGTGAGAGGAGTCGATAGGTGGAGAGTGTCAGAAAGTAGGATGGTTTACTATTGATGTAATGGTCATAATGTAGAGTTTGTTGTATTGATCAGGTGCCTAAATTATCGAAATGCCCAAGAGGAAATCTACAAACATATCTTTCCTTTTGTTACGTGTATATGTAAATGAAGAAAGAGAGAGAGAGAGAGAGAGGGGTAATAATAATAGTAATAATAATAGTGAATAATAATAATAATACATCTCATTTTCCACACTTGGGTTACAAATACTAGAGACCTACACGGCGCCCCAGCACAATTTACAAATGCAAGACAATCACCACAAAGGAATAGCCATAACCCACTGCATTACCAACAAACACAAAGACGATATTGACTATAAGGATTTTCTTGAACAATAAACTAGTCATACATTATACGTGTATATATGTAATGTATGTATATTTAGTATATGTGTGTGTGTGTGTTAATATACATCATACACACCTCACAAAATACCATTCTCCATTATGCATACACAAACTCACTTTAGATTTCATTGTCATTCAGAGCTACGAGTTGATTTTTTCTTTAATATTTCTCAAGGTTCACATTCTATATATCATTTATATTATTATCAATACAAAACTAATTTTCCACCGTGAGTTTGAGAATTGGTTGATATATTGACGTGAGGCTTCCTGTGTGTGTCGGGGCGAGAAGTGAAGTTCACCTGTCGAGTTTTAATATAGGTAAATATATGTATCAGGTGTTGGGGGGAAAATATGCGCCAGGTGAGAGTCGCTATGTTGGTGTGTGAATGTTGCTATGTTGGTGTGTAAATGTTGCTATGTTGGTGTGTGAATATATATATATTTTTTAATTGTAGTGTTTTAATTTATTGTTATTGTTGTTGTTATTGTTATTATATCACTTTGGAATAGCGCGCGCGCGTGTGTGTGTGCGGGTGTGTGTGTGCGTGTGTGTGTGTGTGTGTGTGTGTGTGTGTGTGTGTGTGTGTGTGTGTTGTTTATATCTCTGTACATTACACAAGAGAGGCGGGCTCAGTGGACACAAATTACCCATTATTTTATAACTAAAGACTCGGAGGTTACATTGCTAGACATTCCTCTCCCTCCCTCTCTCCCTGCCTCCCTTACCCCCTCCCTTACCCCCTCCCTTACTCCCCCCACACACACACCCCACGACAAGGAGGAGAATAAAATACACCATCACCACCACACCACCACCAAACACCACCACCAACCACTACCACTATCACCATCCTAGATCACCATCATTCCACAGCACCACCACCACCACCACTCACCATCCTAGATCACCATCATTCCACAGCACCACCACACCACTACTATCACCACCACCAACCATACTACAATCACCACCCTAGATCACCATCATTTCAGCACCACCACACCACTACTATCACCACCACCACCAAACACCACCACTACCACTATCACCACCCTAGATCACCATCATTCCACAGCACCACCACACCACCACCACCAAACACCACCACTACCACTATCACCACCCAGATCACCATCATTCCACAGCACCACCACCACCACCACCACTCTACTCCACCACCACCAACCACTACCACTATCACCATCCTAGATCACCATCATTCCAACAGCACCACCACACCACTACTATCACCACCACCACACAACACGACCGGGTCCTGTAAAGAACACGGTAAGAGGAGCTCCATTGTATTCCCCAGTCTCAACTTAGAATATGAATGAACTAATGTAACCAAAAAAAAAAAAATATGACTTGTAGATGTCATATATTTTTCCCGAATTTCGTAAGGGTGTCTGTTTTGAGGGTTATATTATACCAGGGTTGTGATACAGAGATGGGGATGTTGTTAGGATGTTTAGGTGTTGTGTTTATAACTTATTTGACTTAGAGGATAACTTAATGGAGATGAGTTAGTTATTTTGTGTAATCTTGATGTTGTTATTGTTTGTTATGTTATGGTCTCTCTCTCTCTCTCTCTCTCTCTCTCTCTCTCTCTCTCTCTCTCTCTCTCTCTCCCTTCATGTATCACCTCACTCTAAAGACCCACAGGTGAGTCACTTTACCTGGAGAGAAATATCTGAACATAAATACATCAGATAACGAAGCTTGAGACAATAAAACTATATATTTTAAGGGGAAGTTGTTTATCATACAACTTTACAAACGACAGTGATGATAAATTGTTGTGTTTATTTTGTTTTTCTTTTAGTATTTGATCCCGTCAAAGATCCCGACAGGTGTAGCCGATGGATTGACCCGATGGGGAGATTCGATACAGTGGCCGGATAGAGTTGCATGATAGAGACTCGACACAGAAACCCGACAGTGTAACCCGACAATGATACCCAATTGAGAGACCTGATAAAGACCCGACAGAGAAACCCGACAGATAGACTCCTAACTCATATAGGCTTTTGTTCAGAGATTTTCAATACACTTTCATAATTAATGTAAGAAATCCAACAACAAAGTCAAATAACTTTTTCTTTCGCTAAATAATCATAATTTCTATTTTATTTCAATGAGTCTCAATGTCTTAGTGAAAATAACATAATATTGTAGAACAGAAGAGAATCATCATGTGTTTGAGTTTTGTTATTTTATTTTTGTTAAATACGTAAATTTTTCCTTTAAAATAACAATTATTATTTTGATTGTCTTTTTTTTTCTGGTTGTTTGTGTTTACTATTTTGTTTTTGTTTTGTTATTGTTATTGTTGTTATTATTATTATTATTATTATTATTATTATTATTATTATTATTATTATTATTATTATTGTTGTTGTTGTTTTTATATCGCTTTTGTTATTGACTTTAATCTTGTTTGTTTGCTTTTTTTAATAATTTTCTTTTCACTATTATTGCTATTATTACCGTTATTACTATTTACTCTGTTATTACCATTACTGTCTCTCTCTTGACATTGTTATTTTCATTTGTTTATTCTTTCCTTAATCTTCATGTTCTTTTTTTCTTTTATTTATACTTCTTTCTTTTCCATCTCTAATTCTTCTTAGTTATTCCTGTGTATTTTTCTTCTTTCATTTTCCTTTCATATGCTTTCCCGTTTTTAATTCATCGTATTATTCATCTCCGGATCATCGTTTTCTTTCTTTTCATTCATTTCCTTATTTTTCTAATTCTTCGTTCCCTCCTCTTCCTTTCAATCGGTCTTTAGCTTTCATTTCATTCATTCTCATTCACTTATCCTTGTTGTCCTTCTTTCACCTTTCACAAAGACGGAAGAGGGGAAGTGAGAAAAAGAGAAGGAGGGTGAGGTGTGGATTGGAGGGAAAGAAGGAGGGAGGAAGGGTGTGGAAGGCAGGAGAAGGGAGGGGTGAGGAAGGGAGGAAAGGTGTGGAGGACAGGGAGAAATGTGGATGGAAAGGGGAAATAGAGAGAGAGAGACAAGGAAGGAAAGAGAGATCGAAAGGAAAAGAGCGAGAGAGAAAGGGATAAATCGGAGGAAAGAGGGAGATGGGGGGGGAGGAGATGGGGTTGGTGAGGGAAGGTGAGGGGAGGTGAGGAGGGAGAGGGGTGAGGGAGGTAACACAATTTGGCCTCGTCTTCAAAGGAGTTGCTTTAAGTCCAACACGACATTTTTCGGGGCCTCCTCGCGTCTCGCCATTTTACCCGACGAGAGTAAAGCTAACTTAGTTTTCCCGGCGACCAAATATTTTTTACGATGTGCAGCACATTTTCCCCATGCAAATGAGGAGGGGTGAATAGGGGAGAGGGAGGGGAGAAAAGGGGTGAGGGGGAGGACAGGGAGGGGGAGAACAGGAGTGAGGGGGAGAGAGCGAGGGGAGAAAAGGGGGAGAGGGTAGGAAAGACTTAGGAGTGAGGTTACGAATGGGAGAGAGAATGAAGGAAGTAGAGACAAAGGGAATGGCGATAGAGGGAGAGGGGAGGGGTAGGGGGCGGATGAGAGAGAGAGAGAGAGAGAGAGAGAGAGACGGGTGCTCCCTTTTACACTCTGAATATTAAACTCGAGGAAGGCGTAAAAGGTCTTCTTAATTTAAGATTTCAGGTGTTATTTTTCCATTTTTTCCGGGTGTCGCTGTGGAGGCTGGTGTTGACACTACCCTTTATCTACGGCTGGAAACTCTTACCACCCCCTGATACCACATGACACCCCCTGATACCACCTGACACCCCCTGATACCCCCTGATACCGCCTGACACCTATCACTACCCTGGCACCTATCACCCCCTTGGCGCTCTCTAGCACCCCCTGACACCCCCAATCACCCCCTGGCACCCCCTGACTCCCCCTAGCACCCATTGACACCCCTGGCACCCTCTGACACCTTCTGACACCCCCTGATTTCCTTGGAACCTGATTCTCTTTAAGTCTAACCATCCCTCCAACCATCCATCTTATCCTCCTTCCCTTCCAAGCTTTTCCCCCTTCCTTCCATCCTTTCTAACCTTTACTCTTCCATTCCTTTCTTAGCTCTTCCTCTTTCTCCCATCTTTCCTTTCTTCCCATCCTCCCATCCTTCCCTTCCTTCCTACCCTCCTTCTCTCTCATCCTTCCTTCCTTCTCTCTCTCTCTCTTAGCAGAACCTTACTAGGATAACAATACCCACACACTCACATGGGATCACAAGGGTAAAAAATAAATAAAAAATATAAGAAAAAAACCTGACCTTCTTTTGCTGGGAAGGAAAAAAAATCAAACACACTTTAACCTCGTTCGTTGAAATTGTCGCTGCTTTGTCAACAAGGTTTGATATGATTGGTGCATAGAGACATTGCGTTAGGGACACTCTCTCTCTCTCTCTGGAAGGGTTGCGTGTGTTTGACGAAAGATTGAAAGACTCAATAGAGAGAAGAACAAGAAAAAAAAGACAGAGATTAAAGAAACATACACAAAAGAGAGAGAGAGAGAGACTGATTGATAGGAATAGACAAAAACTTATAGAATTAAAACATTATCAGAGAGGAAGTAAAGACTGCCCACGAACTGTTACCATGTCAGTGTTGCCGTTCCTGGAAATTAATGTAGTCACCGCTGAAAACTGTCTCATGTCACCGATTTCTTTAACACCTTTGAAATTATATTCGTTTACAGTTTAGAGGTAAGACAGATGGTGACCTAACCCCAGATGATGACCTGGCCTGACCTGACTAGATGACCAGACCAGGGTGAGGAATATTGACCCTAGAGAATGACTTGACCTGACCAAATGACTTGACCAGAGTGAGGAATATTGATCCCAGAAAATTACCTGACCTGACCAAATTACCCGACCAGGATGAGGAATATTGAATCTAGATGATGACCTGGTCTGACCAAATGACCTGACCAGGGTAAGGAATATTGACCCCAGATGATAATTTAACTTGACCTGACCTGAACTGAACTGACCCTTTTTGAGCACACTGTTGGAAAAGTAGTCTGTTTATCCTGCTAGAACTTTCCTCTCCCTTCTCTCCTTTCTCCTCCCCACTCTCCTCCTGCTCCCTTCTCTTCTCCCCACTTCCCTCTCCCCTCTCCCCTCTCGCTTAGCCTGCTGGGGGGGTTCCAAGGGTCAGAAATCCCCAGTGGGAAGCAGATGAAAAAAATAAGGAGTGACGGGAAGGGATAAGCAGTAAGGGGAAGAATTAAGCAGTGAGGGGGAAATATGGAGAGAGAAGAGGAGGAATAAGGAAGAATAATAAATAGCGAGAGAAAGGAATAACAGTAAGAGGAAGATAATAACATAAGTCTTCTTTGATTAAATGATTACGTGATAAATACAGGCAAGGGGGAGAAACAAGGAGGAGGGGAAGGGAGAATGAAAGAGGGAGGAAGAGTAGATGGAAAGAGGTTGAAAAGCTGAAATGACGAGGAAAAGGGAAGGAAGTGAAGGAAAGAAGATGTTGAAGAGGAGGAGGAGAGGGAGGGAGAAAGGGATTGATGAGGAGAAGAGAGAAACTATATGAGGAGGAAAAGAAAAGAAAGGAAGAGAGATCAAATTTAACGAAAGGAAAACTAAAAAGAGAGATAAATGAGGAAGAAGAATACAAGTGTGAAAGAGAATAAGATATAGAGAGGAATAAATGAGAGAGATGGAGAGAGGAGGGAAGAGACGTGACGTGGGGAGTAAGGGAGGAGGGTTGGCGTGGGGAGTAAGGGAGGAGGGTTGGCGTGGGGAGTAAGGGAGAAGACTTGACGTGGGGAGTAAGGGAGGAGACTTGACGTGGGGAGGGGAACTACGACTAAAGCCACAAGCACCCCTAGTAGTTTAATGACAAATTCAATACAGCTTATTGACCAAGACGTGGGTGACCGTGTGTGTGTGTGTGTGTGTGTGTGTGTGTGTGTGTGTGTGACTAAATGGATTCGTGTATGTCTCTTCGTATATAAGCATGTGTAAATATATGTATTCAAGTATGTATTCAGCTTTTAGATATATGTGTATGTATATAATGTATTAATGATTATGACTCAGTATGTATGTTTTATCGAGTTATGTGTGTATTTGTATTCATTCCTAAGGGTTTACTGGCGTATACCATATGTATATGTATATATGTTCTCGTATGTATGACGTACAGTATGCATATGTATATATGTGTGTGTGTATAGATTGTGTTATATATAGGATAGTTTAATCTGAGTATCGTCCAGATTTCAGTTTATCGGATTTCGGAATAATTCCGATTTAGGGATCATCCCGACTTGGAGAACTCCCAACCTGGAGAACATTCGGCTTGGAGAACTCCCAACCTGGAGAACATTCAGATAGGAGAACACTCGGCGAGATAGTAAATTAAACAAAAATCACCTGGTCGACTTTATCCATAACAGCTAGACTGGTCGACTGTCATATTTAAAAACAAAACAAAAAAACATCCAAACATACTTATACACCCGTGACGTCACTATACCTTACGATTAAAAATAAAAAAAACTTACGAGAAATAAATCACTCCTGAAGCTCTGAAATGTCTCTCGCGTGTTGGATTAAAGAAAATGTAAGTTAAATACGCCATAAAAAGTATTTAAATAACCCGTGATTTATTTAATTTACTTAGAAAGAGAAAAAAAATAGTGTTATTTTGTTCTTTATGTTGATTTATTTTTTTTAACGTATATAATTTTTTTCCAGTTGTACTTTCAAACAAGGAATTTTTTTTTTTTGATGATTAAAGATGAAAAAATAAGAGAGGTTAATTTTTTCTCTTTCTATTTATGGTATTGAAATATAGTAATTTATTCTCTTTATATTACTTATTATAATGTGAGGGAATATAATTTATTCTCTTTGTGTCATGTAAGATTGACTCTGTTTATTCTCTTACCTGAGGAATGTTTTTTCTCACTGGTTAACATAAGAGTAATTTGTTTGCACTCTTTTAATCGTTGACTCTCTCTCTCTCTCTCTCTCTCACACACACACACACAAATATCATGCACACACATGCCTACACACACACACACACACACACCTCTACTATGTCACACAATAGTGTACTTTCCTGATGTTAGGTTTATAGTGCTTATTATCGTCAAATATCAACACCACGGGGGTATTATTCTGTGTGTGTGTGTGTGTGTGTGTGAACTAAAAATCCAAGTTTGTGTCTCAAGTTCAATAAAAAATATCCTTCACTCAAGAACATCCATCAGTAAGATCGAAAGGGGCAGAAAATAGAGATGACTTAAAACGTAGGTAAATAAACACATACGACACAGCCCACAGCCCACAGCCCACAGTGCACAGCCCACAGCCCAGCCCACAGTACACAGCCCACAGTACACAGCCCACAGCACAGCCCACAACTCAGCACACAGCCCACAGTACAGCCTACAGCCCAGCCCACAGTACACAGCCCACACCACACAGCACCAAGAATACAAATGCTGTGACGAATTATAGAACAGCACAAACCCACTCTCTATAATATCACCAGATTATCACCCAAATATATTTCTAATTCTCCCCCCCCCCACCTCACTACGTATTTCAATGTCCTTTCTCACCGTTAATAATATATTCTGATATATTTCATTACATTTGAGTCTATTTCTAAGTCATGAGAGGGAATGGGGAGGGAGTGGGGTTGAGAGGTGGATGTGGATGAGTGGGGCATGAGGGGAGGCGGAGGGATACACTAGACGCACAACATTGACGCCCTACCAGGAAACTATTAAGACCATACCAAAATCTCCTTCCAATATGTCGTAAGTTAAAACATAGTAAGTGCCCATAATACCTCACCTTTATCACATTCCAGCGATCCATTCACCCTCACCTAACACTCCCTCCCCATTCCCCCCCTCTCGTCTGTATTACTTTTCTTTAATGCTCCTTGTTTAGTGTCAGAAATGGCACTATTGGCGGGAGGGAACGTCTGGCACTAGATCACGCACGAGCGACTGTCTGGCGTTATTCATGCATCTCTTATTCCGTTACCTGTAGGGTGGTTGGGGAGGAGGGGGGGGGGGTTATGGTGGGGGTAAGGGTTGGGCAGGAGGAAGGTTTGACCCCCCAGGTAAATAACAGGTACATAAGGGTGGTGACAAGTGATCCGTGAGGCTACGCTGCAGTTCCGAAATCGCTACTTTTTGACAGCTAAATTACAGTCATTTCTAAAAGTCCCCTTAACATCATTCTCCATGGTCTAGTTAACGAAAATAATACCCCCGATCCAAACTAACACTAATACTACTACTTCAATCACTTTCGATGTCGTTTTCCTCCTCCTTACCTGCCTTACCTTTCGTGCAGGTGTGACTCACGTGTTAGTATTGGTCTTTGATACAGGAAGTTTTCTCAAGGTGTTCAGTGAAGCTCAAAAGATCGAGTTTTATTTCTTATTGATGTATATTGCATTGGTTTTTTTTTTTTCATAAGAGGATTTTATTACTAATTACTAATACCTCTTGATGTAAATACCTTGATGGTGTATATGACAAGAAGTTCTTATTTAACAGTGGGTGAACGCTGACGAAAGGGTTGTAAGGTGTGAGAAAATATAAATGATGTTTACCTGCTGATGTTTACCTGTTGATCTTTATAATTCTTCAACATTTGTTATTGTGTTTTATTCTTCAACTTTATAATAACTTTTTAATTTGTCAGTAGAATTATTCCTGTTGTTGTTGTTGTTATTTTATGTTTGTTTATTTGCATTTGTTATGAGAAAATTTGTGTAGGTCTATGTTTGTGTTTACTTGAGGTAATCTTTTGTTTTGTATCTTCAGTTCTCCGTCTTATTTTTATTTTATCATCCTCCTTCTCTCCTTCATTCTTAGTTTTCTCATTCTCCTTCTCGTTCTCTTTCTCCTCCTTATTTCCTTCCTCCTCCTCCTCTTCCTCGTTCATATTTTCCATTTCTTCTTATTCTTATTCTTATTATCCTACCACTTTCATTTATCACCGTGTTCGTGTTAACCCTCGCACACATTCTTCTCTGTTTGTTATCGTGTGTTCTCTTTCCTCTTCCTTACACATAAAGCGTGACTGGAACTGATCGGTAGAAGTTTGTCTGTCTTTTTAAGTTATGTGTTGTAAAAAACTCTAAGTACAGACTGGTTATGGGGGCATGTGTGTGTGTGTGTGTGTGTGTGTGTGTGTGTGTGTGTGTGTGTGTGTGTGTGTGCGTGTGTGTGTGTGTGTTGCGTAAAGTAGACATTGTAGTTTGTCTGTGTAAGTAAAGAGAAGGAGAGGAAAACAAAGATAAAGATTGAGAAGTATAAGAGAGAGAAAGAAAGATTTTACGAGATCGTATTATTATTATTATTATTATTATTATCATTATCATCATTTCATGCTTTATTATCTCTATTAAATAATATCTCCTACAGGTACACAAAGTAATGTTCATTTTCCTACTTTCCTCAACATTATTTTTATCATTTCACTTCTCACACAACGAACAGTCATATAAATCTAACTAGTTATAATTTCCCCACTAAACTTTTTACCCCGAGATAAACTTTCACATTTAAACTTTCTTTCCTGTTTAGTTATTTTAGAAAGTGAACTTTTATTTGTAGTTATTTATTCCGGTTGATTATTTTGTAAGTGATTTTTTGTAATACTTTTATAAAGAAAAAACTTTGCAATGCCTTTTAATAATATAAACCATTGTAATATGTATAAATGCTAGTTATCCTTTACAATATGTTTTGTTTCTTAAGATTTATAATTTTCCAAGTGAATATATGCAATATATATATTACTCCATTACTATACTTTACATATTTCTTGATAAACTTGTACAGATAAGTGTTCATATAAGTGATGAACATGACTATGAACTCTATTATGAACAAAACACATCAGTTCGAAATATAACACAAATTATTACACAAAATTACACAAATATTACCAAAAATATTACACGAAATATAATATGGATAGTAACTGGTAGGTGGGGTAAGGCAAGGTTCGAATCCCCAACAGAATGAACCCCATGGAAAAGGTTCTAAAATAGGAAACTCACCAAACTTGAGAATCTACTTAGGGTTTTAATGGCCTGGCAGCTAAAACATAGCTTAATAGCGTTTCTGTGTTGAGGATTAAGGTGCCCGCACGCAATTTTTTATTCTAATATTCTATCTGCTAAGTTTCTCGCTCCACCGCCCACGCTCGTCTCTCTCTCTCTCTCTCTCTCTCTCTCTCTCTCTCTCTCTCTCTCTCCTTTTCTCTCACTCTCCTCGCCTGCCTGCTCCCCTTCCCTTTCTGTGCGCATTGTCTATCTCTCTTTCTTTCTTTCTTTCTCTCTCTTTTGTTATTTTTATTCTTTCATTTTCTGGGGGGCACAGAATTATTTAGAGAAATACTGTGGTATGTTATTTAGTCATTTATATTACAGTAAACTCTCTATGAATGAGGTAAAAATGACTTAACTTTCAGAATAAATTTTGTTTTCCTTTTTTTTTTTACGTAAATCTATGATGTTTGGGTCGTGTTATTTCACTTAGGAATAAAAGAAAATAATGAAAAAAACGAAATAAACTTCAGACTACCATATACAGGTGTTAATTAATATGTTTATACCTGTGTGTTTTATCCTTCCCACTGGTCGAAGACAACAGCAACATCCATCAGTTAAATCAGGAAAGTGATTAAATTTCACTACAGAATGTTTTAACTCGTGGGTGTATATATATATATGTTCTAAAAGACTAAACATTCACTAAACATTCACTTCTTTACACCTTTCCAACATTCCTACACAACATTCACTCTCAGCGTGTTTAAACTCAACAGAGGCGGAAAGGAAAAAAAAATCCCCAAACTTTTTTTTTCTTCCTGTGTGAAGTTTGAATTTTGTGTGGTGGTGGTGGTGGTGGTGGTAGTGGTAGCGTTGATGATGATAGTGGTATGGGTAGTGGTGGTAGTAGTAATTGTGGTAATGGTGGTAAAAATGGTAGAAGTGGTGATGGTTGTGACTGATGGTAGTGGTGATAGTGATGATTGGTAATGGTGGTAGAGGTGTTGATGGTAGTAATGGTGGTAGCGGTGTTGGTGGTAACAATGGTGGTAATGGTGGTAGAGGTGTTGGTGGTAGTAATGGTGGTAGCGGTGTTGGTGGTAACAATGGTGGTAATGGTGGTAGAGGTGTTGGTGGTAGTAATGGTGGTAGCGGTGTTGGTGGTAACAATGGTGGTAGAGGTGTTGGTGGTAGTAATGGTGGTAGCGGTGTTGGTGGTAATGGTGGTAGTGTTTAATAGCAATGACTAATTTTGGTTATAATTGTGGTTGGTATGGTTATAGTTTTTGTGAATGGTTATATTATGTGGTTATTGATGGTTATAGTAGTTGTTTCCATGGTGATTGCGGTGATTTATACGTCAGTAATGTTGATTGTTGTTGTTGTTGTAGATTTTGATAATGAAAGTGGTTATTGAAATGGTTGTTACGATTTTCTGCATTAGGGGTTATATAATTGTGATATTAATGATTGTAGTTGTTACTGGTAGTTGTAATGGTTGTTAAGGGCTTATACACCCATCAGATAGTTATAGTTATAGTACCAACCTTGTTAGTTTAGTACATCTAATAATTCGTATTGGCCTGAAAGTGAATTATCAAAGAGTCTTGGTTTTTTTCTTACTTGCAATATTACTAAAATCAAAACTAGATCAACATACTTTCTGAAAACGTTTATGAATTTGTGTTTGAGAATTACTAACTTTAATGCATTACGTGTCTACTATATCGAGTTAGTTAGTTAAAAGAAGTAGGTGTAGCCATCATCCGTCTGTTTCCAAGGAAAAGATTAAGAACTTTTAGGATGCCGACTTGGGAAGGAGATGCTCAGATTCTGTTTTTACCATTTTTATTTTTTTTTGTAAGTAGAATTAATTATTGAAGAGCTTCTACAGTTAATCTTGAGGAATTATAATCATATCATGGGTTAAAATGTGTATTAAAAAAGTCAGGTGGGTTTTTTTATGTTTTTACTGAATTTACAAGATTTTTTTTAAGTAATGTGTTTTAGATATTTCTACAGAATTTAGAAGATATGCAATTAAAAGGGATTGTATTTTTATCGTATATACAAGACATATATTCGTAAGACATATTTTCCATTAAGTTTATGTACAGTAATTTACAAACAATATGATCTTTAAGAAACGATTTTTCAAATAAGTTTAAGAAATGTATAGACAATACTAATTTTAACTAACAAATTTCCATATACACTTACAATAATAATAAAAAAATATTCTTTAAACACAACAAAATGTTTACAAAATTTCCCCCCAAAATTATAAATAAATAAAAAATCACAAAGGTTGATAAAAAAAAAAATCAACTCTTATTTCATTGTTATTTTATTACGGCTTTGACTAACACCGCCTCTTTCTTAATCAGCTCACGGAGATGATTGTCTCAAGTAAGTAATTTTTCACCCTGACAGTGTCTCCGTGTTAAACAGGAGGGTTTGGGAGACGAGGGGTGGAAGACGTTGGGGTATGGAGGGGGGTGGGGTGGAGGAGGATGGGGGGCGGGGAGAGGAAGAGGAGGGAAGAAGGCAGGAGGGCTCCAACGCAAATGCCATACCAATGGAGTATACAATTTAAATTTAGATTCCAGCAGTCTCTCATCTTCTTATGGAGGGGGGTGGAGGGGGCTGAGAGACGAAGGAGGAGGAAAGGAGGAAGAGCCCACGTCTACACCCCCCCCCCATCCTTCCTCCCCCCCCCACCCCTGCCAAGCTGTCACTCACAAAAACTTAATTGAGTCGGAACAAGGTTTAATTGAAGTCGAAAAATATTAGTTGTCACCATTAATAGGTTGGAGCGCCCATCTTCTTTTTCTAATTATTCCTGAAGAATATTTTTTTTCTCGCCTCTAATTTTGCTAAGTCTGAGCAGCTGGTCAAAATTGGATCCTTTTTTTTTTTCCCCGTAATGAGATTTTTATGTTTGATGCTGAATAGTTTTATGTGTAAACGGAAGTATGGTGTATGTGTGTATGTATATGTATGTATATATATGTGTATATGTGTATGTATTTTGACAAAACTATAAAAAAAATACCCCAAAAATATCATATACAAAAAGAAAACACCCCTAATTATCACAAAACATACACACTACTCAAACATACACACTACTTTAACATACACTACTCAAACATCAAACATACACACTACTTTAACATACACTGATATACACCCGACATATACACCGAATATACCGACAAGAGAGGAAGCTACTGAGTGGTGTAGCAGAGACTCGGTACATACTGAGTGGTGTAGCAGAGACTCGGTACATACTGAGTGGTGTAGCAGAGACTCGGTACATACTGAGTGGTGTATCAGAGACTCGGTACATACTGAGTGGTGAGGTTAATGGGACAACAAAAATGACGATGGTTGGTATGGAGAAGACAGAGACAAGTGTGAGAGAGAGAGAGAGAAACAGAGAGAGAGAGAGAGAGAGAGAGAGAGAGAGAGAGAGAGAGAGAGAGAGAGAGAGATTAATAATGAAAGGAAGAGTGTGGAGATCTGCCAACTGCTGTATACAGATGATTACTATTTTTGGATAAATGAGATACAATAGAAAAAGCTATTTAAACTTACTAGTAAACGTGTTGTTGTTTAGCCACTATTCTGATAAGATATACAACAGAAAAAGTTATGAGAAATACAACTTATCACTATAACTTACAACCAAGAGTGTATGAATGATTAAAATAACACAACCTTATTCGTAAACACAACAGCACAACCTTACATATAGAGACTCTTTTACATAATCACAACAAGAGTAAATCAAAACTAAAAATAATATCAGAAAAATGAATAGATATCTAAAGACAAATAAGAAAAGATTACATGCTGACAGAAGATGATGATTTTAGCGAGAAGGAGAGAGATGTTAGAGAGAGTGAGTGAGTGAGTGAGTGAGTGAGTGAGTTAGAGAGTGAGTGAGTTAGAGAGTGAGTGAGTGAGTGAGTGAGTGAGTGAGTGAGTGAGTGAAGGTGTTGATACTCAGAGATGATAGTTCTTAGTGGATGATGGTTTAATATTTTACGTGGATGATGATGATGTAAACCGTGGATGGCGATGGTTTAACCCTTAGAAGACGATGGTTTAACCCTTAGAAGACGATGGTTTAACCCTTAGAAGACGATGGTTTAACCCTTAGAAGACGATGGTTTAATCCTTAGAAGACGATGGTTTAATCCTTTGGTGACGAAAAGCCAAAGGAAGAACATTGGAACTAGTATTTTTTTTATGTTGAGAGAGAGAAGAGGAGATCGAATAAAGAAGGCGAATATAAAGGGAAAATAGGGAAGAGAGAGAAAGGATTAGGAGAAGAAAAGGAAGAAGGAAGAGAGAGGTGATGTTTAGGTAGAATACTCACATTGAAAGAAGCGAAGTAGAGGAAAGAAGTAGAGGAAAATAGAAAATGGGGTGAAGGAAAGCAAAGAAGAGAAAGAGAAAAACGAGAGAACGGAATGAAGAAAAGGGGGAGAAAGAAGGAAAACGAGAGAGGAGAGACTGAAAGAGTTTGTGAACGAAGGAGAGAAGAGGGTGAGGTAAAGAGAAAATGAGAAAAGGGAAAACAGAGAACGGAGTGATGGAAAGAAGGGAAACGAGGAAAACGTGATAAAGAAGGAGAGACTGAAAGTGTATGTGGACGAAGTGGTGTTCAGTATGTTGTGATGTGAGTGAGTGAGTGTGTGAGTGAGTAAGTGAGTGTGTGAGTGAGTGAGTGTGGGTGAGTGAGTGAGAACATACACCCACACGGACAACATACATAAATGTGTATAGCGTGTATATATCATGGCATAACCTTCATACATACTTGAGGTGTTGGTAAGGTAGACGACGTTCTGATCACACGCTTGCTATATGGTCCATGGTGAAGGAAACAGAGAGAGAGCAAACACCACCCCTGTCCCCTCACCCCTCACTCCCCCACACACCACCCCCTCACCTCACACACCACCCCCTCACCTCACACACCCCCACACACCACCCCCTCACCCCCTCACCCCCCCCTCACCCCCCCGATCAATGGCGAAATCAAGGAAAAATTTATATTACTGAGTTGAATTTTATGGCTTATTTCTGGGCACGTACTCTCTCCTTCCTCCACCTCTTCTTATTCCTCTTCTTCTTCCTCTCCCCTTCCCTCTTCCTCGTCCCCTCTGACCACCTTTCTCCTCCCTCCTCCTCCTCCTCCTCCTCCTCCCTCCCTTCCCTCCTATTCTTCCTCCCCCTCTTCCTCCTCCTCATCTGTCTATATTCCCGGTAATGATCTTGTTAGGTTAGGTTAGGTTAGGTTAGGTTAGGTTAGGTTAGGTGTTGCTGCCTTACCTATCATTACCATTATCATCACGCCTAAACCATTACCTGCAACTATGATACTACCACCATCATCACTACTTCCATTACTATCATGTATCAGGTATACCACTACCTATAACCACCACTACCATCAATATCACCACCACTTATTTCCTGCACCACCATCACCACCACCACTTAATACCACAATCACAAACATCAATCACCATCACCAACTAACCCCTAACCACACCAACCCTCACCACCACCACCAGAAGCAAAAGTCAGCACCCACTCTGGTTCCGACATTATTGATCTGTTTGACTCCTAAAGCTCTACTCTCAGCCGCTGTAAATCATGGTATATATGTCTTCCCCGCTGTAACATACCTTCGTGTAGTATAACTCCCACGAAGAGGAGGAGTTTGGAAGCTAAATAATGAGTGTGGGGAGTGGGGAGGAAGGGGTGAGACTAGCTGGTAGGAAAATGTGGGAGAGGGAAGGAAGGGGGAAGGGGCTGTTGGGGCAGTTGGTGAGAGAGGGGGAAAGGGTGTTGATGTTGGGGATGGAGAGAGGGTATAGGGAGAATGGAGGAAGGGAGGTTCATGAAGTTGGTGGGTGTTGGTTTTGGAGATGAGGGAAAGAAGGAGAGAGAGGGGTGATGTTGGAGGAAAGGAAGGAGGAGGTGTTAGATGTCGGAGGGGAAGAAGAAAAGTGAAGGAGAGAAAGAGGAGAGAGGGTGTTGGAGACGAGAGGCAAACAACGTTCCACCAACACACATCAACCATCTCTCAGGTGAGATTTTGGCTCAGGTGTAAATAGCGTTTACCTGTCTATTATGTGAGGGACGTGTGGGTATATCTGTCTATTATGTGAGAGACGTGTGGGTATATCTGTCTATTATGTGAGGGACGTGTGGGTATATCTGTCTATTATGTGAGAGACGTGTGGGTATATCTGTCTATTATGTGAGGGACGTGTGGGTATATCTGTCTATTATGTGAGAGACGTGTGGGTATATCTGTCTATTATGTGAGGGACGTGGGTATATCTGTCTATTGGTGTGAGGGACGTGGCATATCTGTCTATTATGTGAGGGACGTGGTGGTATATCTGTCTATTATGTGAGGGACGTGGGGTATATCTGTTTTTATGTGAGGGACGTGTGGGTATATCTGTCTATTATGTAAGAGACGTGTGGGTATATCTGTCTATTATGTGAGGACGTGTGTATATCTGTCTATTATGTGGAGGGACGTGTGGGTATATCTCTATTATGTGAGGGACGTGGGTATATCTGTCTATTATGTGAGGGACGTGGGTATATCTGTCTATTGGTAAGAGACGTGGGGTAAGCATCTGTCTATTATGTGGAGGGACGTGTGGGTATATCTGTCTATTGGTGAGGGACGTGTGGGTATATCTGGTTCATTATGTGAGGGACGTGTGGGTATATCTGTCTATTATGTAAGAGACGTGTGGGTATATCTGTCTATTATGTGAGAGACGTGTGGGCATACCTCTTGATTATTTGTCAATGATATATATATATATATATATATATATATATATATATATATATATATATATATATATATATATATATATATATATATATATGAAAAGTATAACGTTATATATTGAAATAAAAATGACAAGAGTATAACTGAGTATATGGGTATAACGTGTGTGTGTGTGTGTGTGTGTGTGTGTGTGTGTAGAGACTCTGTACACATAGCAGAGTAAAGTATTGCGTGTATGTGTGTGAGTTAAAGGATTGCGTGTGAACACCTAAGTATATTGTATGTATTGTGTGTGTTGATAAACCATAATTTTTTTTCACAATTTTTTTTTGGGGGGGAGACACGCGATCACACATAAAAGGTAAGTGTGAAGAAAATTCATGGCTAAATCTGTGTATTGTGTATTGTGTATTTTGTTTTGTATACTTGTGTATGATATATTTCAGCTCTAGGATCCCTCTCTAGGATAATTTATGGATATATTTCACCTCTAGAATATTAGTTGTAGGATCCTCTTAATACACTGACAGGTTGAAGGATGGCAGTAACCAAACAGTGATTGCTAGAAGTATTCCTCCTTGCTACCATAACTTTTCACTACCATAACTCTTGACTACCATAGATCCTCACTACCATACCTCCCCACTAACATATTATTTCCAGTATCATTACCCCTTAATGACATGACACCAGGTAGACAGGCAGGCAGGTGTCAAGTGGTCAAAGTGACACCTGAATGAATTAGTGTCATAGGTGGAACAGGATCGTACAGTATGTTTTGCTAGTAATTCCGTCAGGTTTATATCAAGTTGGTTTAATTGACGACTGTGTTTGTGTGGAGTAATGTGTCGGGATCTGTCTGTCTGTCTGTCTGTGTTTGTCTGTCTGTCTGTCAGTCTTTCGGATTCTCTCTCTCTCTCTCTCTCTTTCGTTTGATGGAAGCTAGAATTTCAAATGCAATGGTACATCCAGTGCTTTAATTTACGACAATACTCCTGGGAAGCATGGGTCTAATTGTCAAGTTAACACGCGTATACTCTCTCTCAACTTGTACAACACCTGTTATCCATTACCTGTCCAACACCTGTCACCTATAGAATTCCTGTCACTCATCACCTTCCCAACATCTGTCCCCTAACACCTGTCTCCTATAAAATTCCTGTCACTAATCACTTGTACACCACCTGTCACTAATTACCTGTACACCACCTGTCACTAATTACCTGTACACCACCTGTCACTAATCACCTGTTACCCTCACTAACATACAAAAATATCAAGAGTCAATACCATTCTCATGCCTTCAAATTATGTTGGTTACAGGTCTTGAAATTTTATGAACGTTAAACCACAAAGATATTTTATAGTAATAAGTTAAACCGATGGAAAAAACCTCACTAAAACTCTGCTGGGTTGCTGGTGAGTATTTTAAAAAGCTTTCCTCAATCACGAAGCTGAGATGAATTGTTTTTTTTTGTTATTGTTGATTAATGTTGATGTTATTGTTATAGTAAACATGTGATTAAGACTTGAGTTATTGAAGTAATTGTAGGGTTAAATTTGTGTGTGTGTGTGTGTGTGTGTGTGTGTGTGTGTGTGTGTGTGTGTGTGTACTGTACTTCCTTTAGTTTACAAGACTTTACATTATCGTATATCCATCTTTTCCTCTACCTACCGTCTAAGGACACCACAACATACATACATACATACATACATACATACATACATACATACATACATACATACATACATACAGTACAAGGCTCTATAATCATGAATGACATCTTGATCTGCCCAGTGCATCTCCAGTCTTTTCTCGAAGGACAATTACATACGCGCCTACGCCAGGTTTAATGTACGCATTTGGTTTTCATTTACTACATACGCATTATTGGTAACTATCAGGTACGCATATGTCATATGTGTAATATTACTAGCGCTTATGTACGCATAATTCAAGTAACATGTACTTATTTTTTGTTAAGTTTCCTTGTACAAATACATTTTTTGTGTACGTTGTTGCTAGTGTCATATGTACGTTCTCGCAAGTTATCATGTGTACATTCTTGCTCGTTATTATGTGTATATCTTGCTAGTTACTATGTGTACGTTCTTGCTAGTTGCCATGTGTACGTTCTTGCTAGTTATCACGTGTACTTCTTGCTAGTTACCATATGTACGTTCTTGCTAGTTGCCATGTGTACGTTCTTGCTAGTTATCACGTGTACTTCTTGCTAGTTACCATGTGTACGTTCTTGCTAGTTGCCATGTGTACGTTCTTGCTAGTTATCACGTGTCCTTGCTAGTTATCATGTGTACGTTCTTGTTAGTTGTCATGTGTACTTTCTTGCTAGTTATCATACGCACATCCTTGCTAGTTGCCATGTGTACGTTCTTGCTAGTTGCCATGTGTACGTTTTTACTAGTTATCATGTGCACATCCTTGCTAGTTGCCATGAGTACGTTCTTGCTAGTTGTCATGAGTACGTTCTTGCTAGTTGTCATGTACGCAATAATGCCCTGTCATATATCCTCTGTTTTATCCTCTCATTGATTTTTGTTCAGAGAAATGTGCATAAGAGGGTGTAGGAGTAGCAGTGTGGCGTGGTATGTGTCATGGTGGCGTGGGAGGGCGTGGTGTGTGTCATGGTGGCGTGGGAGGGCGTGGTGTGTGTCATGGTGGCGTGGGAGGGCGTGGTGTGTGGGCGTGGTGTGTGTCATGGTGGCGTGGGAGGGCGTGGTATGTGTCATGGTGGTGTGGAGGGCGGTGTGTGTCATGGTGGCGTGAGGAAGGGGCTGGGTGGCGGGAGGGCGTGGTATGTGGTCATGGTGGCGTGGAGGGCGTGGTGTGTGGTTGGTGGCGTGGGAGGGCGGTGTGTCATGGTGGCGTGGAGGGCGTGGTGTGGGGAAATGGTGGCGGGGAGGGCGGTGTGTGTCATGGTGGCGTGGGAGGGCGTGGTGTGTGTCATGGTGGCGGGAGGGCGGGTATGTGTCATGGTGGCGGGAGGCGGGTATGTGTCATGGTGGCGTGGGAGGCGTGGTGTGTGCTGCCGCGGTGGCGTGGGAGGGCGTGTGTGTCAGGTGGTGGAGGGCGGTGTGCTGGGTGGTGGCGTGGGAGGGCGGGGGCTGGGTGGTGGCGGAGGGCGTGGTGTGTCATGGTGGCGGGAGGGTGGTATGTGTCAAGGGTGGTGGAGGGCGTGGGTATGTGTCATGGTGGCGTGGGAGGGCGTGGTATGTGTCATGGTGCGTGGAGGGCGTGGTGTGTGTCATGGTGGCGTGGAGGGCGTGGTATGTGTCATGGTGGCGTGGGAGGGCGTGGTGGTGTGTCATGGTGGCGGAGGGCGTGGGTGTGTGTTGCGGTGGCGTGGGAGGGCGTGGTAGCGTGGTTTTCGAAAAGAGGCGTGTAAGGGCGTGATAGCGTGGTTTAGGAGCATGGCGTGGGAGGGCGTAGTATCATATCATGGTGACGTGGTAGGGCGCGGTGTCATGTCATGGTGGCGTGGGGGGCGTGGTATGGTGACGTGGCGGGGGATAATGCGTGGTAGAATAATATAAAGCTCGGTTAGTTTGTTTGTAATTCTTTAGTTGTTATTCCTTCTATTTCCCTCCTTTATACCTTATGCTTATTCCTTATTTATCCTATATGATCTCTCTCCGTTTATTTTCCTATCCTTATTATTATTATTTTTTTTACTTGTTAAGACTTAACTAAGACTTATAACTTACCTGACGGTGTTAAGACCTTTACCTACTTCCGGGTTGTGTATACGTTACCTGGACACACACACACACACACACACACACCTCATCCACACCTGCTGGTTCTCTCACCTGTAGGGGGTTGGGGGGATAGGTCACGTTTCTACCTGTCTTCAGCAATTATCTCTCCTTCACTTCTTCCTTTACTCTACCTACCATAACAGACGGATATATCTACCTATTTTTATTTCCTTTTTTATGGTTATTTTCACAATAATCTGTCACTGTGAATCTAATCCTTCATCTCTCTCTCTCTCTCTCTCTCTCTCTCTCTACACCCACTACTCTTTCCCCTTATCTCACCACCTGCTCCCCACCTTACCTCCTCCTGACCCCTACCTCCTCCCTGGACCCTTACCTCCCTCCCCACCCTTACCCTCCTCCCTCCCCCTTTCCTCCTCCCTCCCCCTTATCTCACCACCTGCCCGACCTCTTGTTCCGCCTATACTGTACTTAACCCTTATCGATGTGTCAAGTAGGAGAGCGTGATACACACACACACACACACACACACACACACACGCACACACACACACAACAACAACAACAACAACAAAAACAGCTTGCATATCTTGTTTTGATTTGCCACTATAAATTAAATTATCTAAGAGTATTGTCTGAGTGTAATGTTATGTGTGTATGTGTATATGTGAGTGTGTGTATATGTGAGTGTGTATATGTACGTCGATATACGCTTATACACACACCTTTAGAAATACTATATACACACCTACATAAGTAAAACCATTAAGAAATTACTTTTCACACGATACTTTAGTACTTTTCATACTATTATAGGCACTTTTTTTATATATTTTTAAGTAATCTACACATATATACAGCTTCTTTACACTCTCATACGCCCCTACGCCATACGCACCCCGACACCTCTACACTCACCTACAGAACCTCTACATATACTCACAAATACTCAAAAATTTCTACATAAGCTCACAAGCTTCTACACACACCAACAACTTTTACACACGACAACAGCCTCTCTCCACGTCTACTCATTTACATATTTTCGTCAAAATTCCGTTCAGCCACGTCAAGTACTGGATATTTTTAGCATACATTTGTTTAGTGATTATATTTGTGTGTTTGTTTGTCTATGTGTAATTCTGTTTATTCCATTCATTTTCTTATCTATCTGTCTCTATCCATTCATTCCCTATTTTTTTCAGTCCCTCTATCCATTTATTTCTCTATCTTTCTGTCTATATATCTATTCATCAACCTATCTCTCTATCTCTCTATCTCTCTATTATAAATTTATTCGATCTCATCTTTACTCAAAAAAAGAAGAAAAAAATCATCTTATTCTTTTTAATATTTATCATAATCAGAAAAAAATTATAATGGTGTGTTGATCATCTGCCTATACCAGCCTCCTCTTCTGTAATAGTATAGCTCAAATTACACCCCCCCTATGTGACTGACTTTTAAGGCATTACTACACTAATGTATCAGGTTAAGGCGCAGAGTTAATTATCCACTGACACCTGAGTTAATAACCTCTTTGGAAACTAGGTCACTCTGTGGTGTTAAATATAGGTCACGTTTGGTGATTTACCTGAAGATTAGCCCAAAGCTTATTTCTAACCTAACCTAACCTAACCTAACCTAACCTAACCTAACCTAACCCCACCAGGTAACGATAGGGTGTAATTAGGTTAAATAAGGTTAGGGAGAAACAGATTTGTGTGGGTGGTAAATCTGAGCTTCTAGAATGGGCGGCTAGAACGAGTGGTGGGCGGCGGGTGAGTGGGCGGCGGGTGGGTGAGTGTCGCCAGCCAGCCTCATCTGTTGCTATGGTGATTCGGGCATCTTATTTCTTCCTTAGGATAAATGTAGCAAGATTTTCCTCACGATTCTCTAAGACTCTCTCTCGAAGATTGTTGAACAAAAAGCCACATAGATTGTTAGTCTAGTTAAGAAAAAGGTAAGAATATATGTTAATTGTTCTTCTGTTATCCATACCATGAAGAACATTGGTTTGTTCTTCTGTTATCTATACCATGAAAGGATCCTTAAACGCACGAATTCTGACCATGATGTGAGGTAAGCAAGGAGAAGGGCAGGTAACCAGGTAACTTGTCTTAATGACTCATTCAGAGAGAGAGAGAGAGAGAGAGAGAGAAGCAGTAATGTTTCAATTCGTGATTCCCCCATGAGACACACACACACACACACACACACACACACACACACACACACACACACACACACACACACACACACACACACACACACACACACAAGAAGCTGAAGCAGGGACTCTCACGTTATGCATGGGAGAACGTCTAGCTAAGGGTATTGTTATGTGTATCTAATTACGGGTTGCGTGCCGGTCATCTCCAGTATCTACCGGACAAATTATCGTAATGGTTATATTAGCAGTGGAGGGAGCCGGCATGCATAGTCTACTCTCTCCCTCTCACCCCCTCCCTCTCCCCCCCTCCCTCTCCCCCTTTACCTCCCTCATCCTCCCCACCTGAGGGAGTAAAGACGTAGGTAGTGGGTCGAGGATATTGAAGGTTTCTCCCGCTATGTAAAGATCCAGGGAGGGAGAGAATGTGCACAATGCTATGGTGTTACTACCTCCCGTCACGACACACTACAGCAGGGGTCGTGGCAGGTTTCGGATATCAAGTTTACGTTAATATAATGTAGTGGTACAGTTCTTTTGAGGGGGGGGGTATGTCGTCTAGTTTTGTAATTTAAAGATAGTTTTATTTATTTTTTTTTTTTGGGGGGGGGTGGGGATTATTTGAAAGGTTTGTATATGATTTAATTATTTACACATGTATTCTTATAATACGTACACAGATATGCTCAGCACGCACACACACACACACACATACACATACCCCTGTGGGATCAATCAGCTACCTGGGGACGGTAAAGTAGGTGACGATATAGACTACCTGACCCACAAGTGACCGCCTGTCTCCACACCTCTACACACCTCACCTCCTACCTGGAAGACGCCAAACTTATTCCTGTAGTGAAGATTATGTATTACCTTCCTTGTATTGTGAGTAGTATGATTTATGTATGTATGTATGTATGTATGTATGTATGTATATATGTATGTATGTATCGTTGAAAGAGAGAAGCATTGAGTGAAAGCAGCTTAGAAATATATTAATAGACGCACATACTTGAAAATAATAAACCAATGTATATATAAACCAAAGACAGAGAGACAGAAAGAGAGACAGAGAGACAAACAGACAGTCAAATCATAGACCCCAAAAAAACAGAAAATCACCTGACAGAGAATATTTTCGTTGACCATTTGAATATTTTTTTTTTGCATAAGTAATAATGTAAACAGACTTCCTAAGCTTCACTAACTCCAGGTAGATGACACACACCTGGATGAGAATTACACCCCTGGAGTGACAAGTTACTACCTGGTGATTAGAGTTGGGGGTCCTAAACCTTGTCCTCCAGAGGGTAAAAAAAAAAACAATTTGGGGGAAGATTGACCAAATGACCCCCTCAAGTTAACAGGATTAGTAAATCACAAGTTATCGGTAATTATTGGGTCATGGTTGTTTAGTTGATGTGTTTAACTGCTCTAATTGGTGGTTTTAACGGCGAGTAGTTAAATAGACGCTAGTTTGAGATCCCAATAATGGTTGGTTTGGTAGGAGTTATTAGAGGGCATGGGTTGCTATAATTAGTTGTTTTAGAAGGAGGTAGGGTATTAGTCAGATGTGGGTCGGACCTGCTGAGGAAAAACACTCGTAATTAGGGTTCTTAAGCCAGGTAGCTCGCTCTTATACCTGAGGTCTTTAGTCCTAGTTAACTCGCCTTGTACAACTAGTGGTGGGGATGGTGGCTGATGGTGGGGATGGTGGTCAGTGTTGGGGGTAGTGGTGGTGATAGTGGTCACTGTTGTGGATGGTGTTGGCAAGTGCTGTACCTAGCCAGTAATTGTGTTGGTATGGTGGTCAGAGGTGTAAGTCCAGTATTTATTATCCTCTGTCGTGGAATTTCAATTTAGACATTATCATCCTTACATGGTGCCGCTGAGAGAGAGAGAGAGAGAGAGAGAGAGAGAGAGAGAGAGAGAGAGAGAGAGAGAGACTGGAGAGCAAACAGTCACACTTCACCATCTCTCCTCGTTACCCTTTTGCCAGGCAGCTCCTAGGTCAATAGCCTTAAACAATCTAACATAAACAATTAAAAATGTACACGAATAAACCCCCGTATCTTACATTAAATCCTGAAAAAATACGAATTAAAACTTCATTACACGAAATATTGCCCGAAATAATACCCTCTCCCCTCCTCGTCACCTCCCCCCCCCCCTTCCTCCGTCACCAACCCCTTTCCTCCGCCACCTCCCCCTCCTTCCACCCCTCCCCCTCAATGGCAGGAGACGATCCACTGGGTACACAGGATCGAAACTCACCTACATACTTTCTCCCTTGGGCCACCACTTGCTCTTATTCCTTCCTCCCCTCCCCCCTTCCCTCTCCCTCTCCCTCTCCCTTCTCTTGTTTGGACTCCATTCCCCCCTCCCTAAAAATTAGAATGAATAAATCAGGAGGTCGTATAGATTTAAGTTGGTGGGGGAGAGAGAGAGAGAGAGCAGGAGGTGTTATTACGAGGTCTTGGAACACAACATTGTCCTAGTTATTTTGTGTATTATTCGCTTCTTCACTTCTTCTTGTTCTTCTTCTTTCTCTTCTAGCATCACTCCTCTTATTATTCTTTTCATTATTCTCCATCTTCTCTCGTTCCTGGTGAATTAATTTTTTTTACGCTTCCTTGTCTTTCTCCTCTTCCTCTTTCTTCTGTTCTCCGTTCATTCCTTGTCTTCCTCCTCTTCCTCTTTTCCTCCACCTCCTCCTCTACCTGTACTCAGAAACACCTGTTACATACAACACAACCAAGAATTATATCAACACTCACGGTAGGTGGTAACATTTGTAGGTGAACTTCAGTAGATGAAAATGACCCCGAGCCATCATCATTAACCATCTTTATCTGTTGACAAAAAAAAAATAATAGTTAAATAAGAAAAGAAAAGAAAAATAATTATACATCAGGTTGTCTCAAAAAAATGTATCCACACTATTTATCCGGTTTTCTTGATGAGTGTGAATATTTGAGTTATAAAATCAATATTATCTTTATTATTGATGTTTATTGTCTCCCCCCAAACATTGTAGGAGACGTCGTGAATTAATAATGAGGACAATATTGATGTTTTATTATAAACATTTAAGACATCACCACAAAAAAATGTTTATGGATGTGTGTGTATACATTTTTTTTTCGAGACAACCTGGACAGTCTATAAACGAAGGGTTTAAGGGATATAATACAACATAATAAAGGATTTGAACGTTTCTTTAGGGAGTTTTTGGGGAACTGAATCCTTTTTACTCATCGGGTACGGAACATTTATTGTGATTTTTTGTAGATAAGGGATTGATGTGATTGAGGGGAATGGTGACTTATTTTGCATTAATTTTTTCTTCGTGTGAATTTGAGATAAGAGATGTTTTTTATATATATATATGCTAAGTTATTTAAGTGTAAAGATAGGGAGAAAAATTGTTA
>NW_024714835.1:297500-362500 GCF_018991925.1 Homarus americanus
ACTAAGACTCATGTGGTAGCTTATTAAAGGTTAACATGATAATATTTGTGAATTAACATCCATTTTAAACCATTATATTCAAGTGTAAAATGAAATTATTTTGAGTAAAAATAGTCGAAAAAATAACAACAAAGCGAATTATTTACAACAAAAAACTTTCACGTTAGCTAAGGTCCTTCGTGACTACAGTCTAAACCAAGCCTTAAACCCTCTCCTAAACCAGCGAGAATAAGAAGTACTGCGACATAAAAACCGGACACCTAAACACCGAGATATTTGCGCACCAGTTTTTCTCGTGGTTGTAAATCGTGGGAGTGAGTGAGGCGGCCGGTGTGTGTAAACAATGGATGAGCATCCCGCCCTCTGGTGCGCTACGCTCACCTCCTCCGACACACGCCTTCCCATTGTTCTGTCACCTATTTACACTTGCTAATTTGACCTCACCTGTGATCCCGCTTTGGTTTTCAGGTAATTGGGGTGATTGTTGCCGATAAACGACGGACAGAGAGGCCATCAGAGGGCCCAAGATTGCAGTCATTAGCTCTGGTCTTTGTGTTGATATGCGCGGTATGTCCAGGCGCTGTAAGAACCGCCGAGGGATTTAGCTGGAACTTAAAGATATTTTTTTAAGGCTTTTTTTATTAGCGCTTGGCATGACTATGACGTCCTCAGTGTGTAGAGTGCCGGGAGGTTTTGCCGGAGCTCAGGGCTTCTTTTTTAAGTCTTTCTAAGTGTCCCCTTGTATACTCACATTTTTATAAAAGAGTTTAAGCGTCGTGTTGGATTTTCAAGATGATGTTTTTAGTCGTATTTGCCTTCAAGCTGCGAGTCGAGCGTTATGGCAATAGTTTCCGTACCATCTGGCAGCAGGAACCGATACGACCGACAGCCTCCTAGCCAGAGAGATGTAACGCAGCTCTGTGTTTGGTCTTCAGCAGTGACGCCACCCTTGAGTACGATGGCAGTCTTCTGAGTACAGTAACTTAACCCAATCATTACGACAGCCTAATCAATACAAATACGTACCATGAATATAAACTTAACAAAAGGTGACTAAAGAAATAAAACAAACATCCCTCACGTGCGGAAAACATTAATTAGTCAGGTCAGGAAGGAATTGCATTGAGTTGTATAAGCACACAAAAAAAATTACATTTCAGAATAGTTGAGGCTGGAATTTCTATATGCCTTAGTAACTATACCAAATAATAATAATATATTGTACATTAATTTTTTTTGAGTGCTTATTATTATTATATATACTGTACACCAATTAAACCCTAACTGTCCCTCGTTCACTACAGAAGCAATTATACAATATAAAACATTTTCATTAATATTAAAAAAAAAAAAACATTGATCATACTTGTTTTGTCAGTAGGGATGGCATTTCCTCTTGTGATTGGACGAGACGGAACAGCTGCAACCAATCAAAATTCCTCAATACGTGTAAACATTCGCTTTGCATACTGTATGTATCATGGACGTATTCCTAACTTGACGTCTATTGTGTGTGTGTGTGAGAGAGAGAGAGAGAGAGAGAGAGAGAGAGAGAGAGAGAGAGAGAAAACATAAAAATAGAGACAGAAAAAAAGACAATAAAAAAGGTGACGAAAAAAAAAGAGAGTGAAAGGAGAGCCAGACCGAGAGATAGAGAGAGAGACGGAGAGACACCACGGAACAATTCTCTCATTTCACTAAAGACCTTCAGCAGACAGCGTACAAAGGTGATGGAGTAATTGCTATAATGGGGTGCTGGACAAGACGGTGTTTCATATGGTTACCTGTGTTCACTAGAGCGTAGAGTCAGTAGAGTCATATAAAGTAAAGTCAGGGAGATAATTAGAGCCAGCTGGGATTAGTAGAGTCAGAGAGAAAAGTAGAGTCAGCTGGGATTAGTAGAGTCAGAGAGAAGTAGAATCAGCAAGTGTCAGTAGAGTCAGGTAAATAAGTAAAGTCAGCAAGAGTCAGAGAGATAAGTAGAGTCATTTAGAGTCAGTAGAGCTAGAGTCACTAGAGATAGAAAGGAAAGTAGAGTCAGTTGTGTCAGAGAGAGTAGTAGAGTCAGTTACGGGCAGGAGAGTCAGGAGAATTAGTAGTCACCTAGAATTTAGAGTCAGTTGGAGTATAGAGTCACTTAGAGAACAACAAGATTATGTAGAGTCGACAATAGAATAATTATAAAAAAACAATAAAAAAACGTATTTAAAACGCTTGAAAACGTTTATAGGCGAATAAAAACGCATGTGAGGTCAAATGAACGCATGGATGTTGTATAGTTCTCTCTGTCTCTCTGTCATCTTCATTATCCACCCCCTTTATTTTATTCTCTTCTTATCCTCCCTCTCCTCCCTTTATTCTGCCCGTAAAATTGACACACACACACACACACACACACACACACACACACACACACACAGTAGATATAAGTCGAATCAGCTGTTTTCTCTTTACAACCTTACGCTGCCCTGAAGAAACCAAGTCGAGAGGAATGACGCTAAGTTTATTACATCGACGAAGGGTAGTGGAGTAGCTTATATAGAGAGGGAGGGGAGGAGGGGGGGGGGTGTTGGGGAGAAGGCATGGGGAGGATTGAGGCAGGAGGTGGGGAGAGAAAAGTAGGGAGATGATGAAGAGGTGTTGTGGTATTGAGAGGAAGATGTAAAAGGCAAGTTGTCAAATTCCTAAGAAAAAATATTATAGGGAGACACCACGTAAAGATGACATGGAGAGAGAGAGAGAGAGAGAGAGAGAGGGAGAGAGAGAGAGAGAGAGGAGAGAGAGAGAGAGAGAGAGAGAGAGAGAGTATAAATAGTAAAAGAAAGAAAGAAAAACATAAGGAGGGAGTGAATATTCGTGAATGGTGTGAGAACGGGAAGGGAGGAGGAGGAAGAGAAGGAGAAAGGGGAGGGAGAGAGAGAGTAGGAGAATGAGAGAGCGTGGGAGAAGACATGAATGGAGGGTTGTGAGGGAGGAACCAAAGATGAGGGGGAGAGAGAGAGGAGTGTGAAATAGTGGTTCTGAAGACAACAGAAGGAGAAAGGTAGGAGGAGATGGAGGTAAGATTAGGGTGTGGGAGACATGACAGGGGTGAGAGAAGTAGAGAGAAGGTGAATAGAGAAAAATAAATATATACGGAGAAGGAATAATAAGATAAAGAGCTAAAGAAGAATGATGTATTTATCGTGTGTGTGTGTGTGTGTGTGTGTGTGTGTGTGTGTGTGTGTGTGTGTGTGTGTGTGTGTGTGTGTGTACGTACTTCCTCAAACAATATTTTTCACTGATATTACGTTTATAGAGTAAGCTTATCATACGACTTTCAACACTATAGTTCATCTCTTTACGCTTTACTTTGTTAAATTCATCAGTATCACCTCTTATCAATGGCTACTTCTACTTCTTATCATATTATTAAACCTCTGCATTGAGACCAGAGCAGGGAAATAAATCACTGAGGCAAAATAAAAACGCAATTAAGAAATAAAAATCACAAATACGGTAATAATTAAATAAAAATTATCTGTCCTTATTACTGTGTTCTTGTTATCGCGTAATGTAATTCGTCGTATTAGTCATTAAGTGTTTTTAATGAATGAGTGTAGAAGAAATAAGGAAATGTATAAATATATGCAGAGGTGATGTGACGCAGATTATGATAATTAGTGAATGCATAAAAAAAAAAAGATTTCTCGCTTAACTATGAGTGGTCGATGCTTTTTTACGTCATTGTCAAGAAACTCTCTGATTGGTCGATGATCTTTCTTATCATGGTCAAGAAATGCTCTGATTGGTTGATTCACATGACGTCATTGTATAACTTCGCTAATGAAAAAAAAAAGTTTTAATTGCTGATTGCATGAAAACATTCCTTAAATCCCTCTAATTGGGTGATCGGCATGGCAGGTGAACAGGGCATCTTGCTGTTGTTAGGAGACCACCACGACCATCCCTGTTTACTGACTTTGAAGGTGAAATCCGGTAAAAATAGAAGAAAAAATTCCCATTGCCCCCAGAACACCATAATTTACGACTCACCAAAATTATTCTACCAAGGAACAAATTATTTCATTGATAATTTTAATAGATATTGATTGTGTAATGTACAGAAAGAGGTTCCATATCCTAAATTCACACAAATATAAATAATATCTTCCAAAAAAATTTCAAAAACACAGAAAACGACCCCAAAACTACAAAAACTTTCCATCGTACAATATTTCATGGTAAATTATAAGAGATAATATTAATAGGCATGTAATCCATATCCCAAATGTATATAAAAATAAAATGTATTCCCAAAAATATATAAAATTAAAAAATCGACCTATGTGACCCCCAAACTACAAAAAGTCACATTACACGAAAATACATAAGATATTTTTAAAAATATTTCGTGGATGATTGTATAAATTTGATTTTAATATACAAATCCCCATATATAAATATTCTGCTCAAAAAACTAAAAAAAAAATAAAATAAAAATAAAAGTGACTCAAAACTCAAAAGCGATCACAGTGCTCAAATTATACCATTCTACTTCGTTGATTCTTTCGTGTAAAAATATACCGTAGGGAGAGTCGATTTCTGAGGCGAGCAAACCATTCACTATATACCCTTGTTGAATGTTGAAGGGAAATGAATTTTGAGTTTTGCTGTGAAAATTAATAAGAAATAAGAACAGATACCAACGTTATATCTGTTGAAGAAGGAAAGGATAAGAATAGGATAGGAATATAAGAAGAGGATAAATAAACATCCTCAAGACATAGAATTTGATAAAGAAAGAGAAAGAGAAATAGTCAGATAGAAGTAAATAAAAAGAGATTGACTAATTGGTAAAATTACTAGTATTTGATAAACAGAGAGCAAGGAAGAGAGAGGGAGGCAGATAGATAGACAAACAAACAGAGACTGAGACATAAACAAACACAAAATAAACAAACAATCATAACCAAACAAAGTACATACAAAAAAACAGAGAGAAAGATATAACCAAACAAACACACAGAAGAAAGAGGAGAGAGAAAGAGAAGAAGAGAGGAAAGAAGAGAGAAAAAAGAAAAGAGAAAAAAAGAGAGGTGGAAGAGAGAAGCAAATGAAAAACTGTGGCGAAAGAGGTCGTGGAAAATTGCATCTAATTTGGTAATCAATGAGGAGGGGAAATAAAATGGAAGAAGAAATTTCCTCAACTTAGTGAAAAATGGAATCGCGAGAGGAGGCCGAGGGGTCGTGAGGGGAGAGGGTGAGATTAGGGGGAGCGTGAGGGGAGATTAGGTGGGGCGTGAGGGAGGGTCGTGAGGGGTAGTGAGGGGTCGAGAGGGGTTGTAGCGGTCGTGAGGGGAGATTGAAGGGTCGTTAGAGGTAGTAAGGGCCACGAGAACAGATTTCAACGGGTCGTGAGGAGAAACAACAGAGACATTGGGTCGTCGTGATGAGGCGAGACTGAAGGGGGGGGAGGGGAGTCGTGAGAGGGAAAAACTGAACCCGTTGAGTAAAAAGAGCAATAGGCCTATACGCCATTGAAGGGGGGGTGAGTGAGGGAAGGCGCGGCCTAGGGATTATGAAAAGAGGGGAAGCCGCGTTAGATATAAGGGGAGTGGCTCATGGGAGGACGGAGAGGGGAGAGAGAGAGGGTAGAGGGAAGAGGGGAGAAGAGAAAGAGAGAGATGTGTGAGAGGAAGAATGGAAATGAGGGGAAAATAAAATGGTGGTGGTCATGTGAAGCAAAATGGACGATAAAGACTTGGGATGCAGATGAAACATGTAATAAAAGTAGTGTTTAGAGAGATAATGAATAAAGAGGAGAAATTTGTAATAAGATGAGATTGTAATAGAGGAAAGAGATGACGATAATGGAGAGAAAATGTGATAAAACGAAAGATAGGAATAGACAAATGTGATGAAATTAGTGTCAAGACAAAGTGAATGATAATAATATGAATAACAGTAATATAAGAGAGATAATAAGAGAAATAGAAATACGAGATATGGGAGAAGGAGAAAAGAGAGGAGAAAAAGAGAGGGATAGAAGTTGAGAAGAGAAAAAAGGGAGAGGTAGAGAGAAGATAGGATGAGAGACTGAGAGAAGAGAGAAATAGAGATAGAGAAAGAGAAGGAAGGAAGAGAAGAAATAAGATATAATGAGAAAATGAAAGAAGGAGAAAAGAGAAAAAAAAACAGAAGAGAGAAAAAAAGCCTAAGGTTGATATAAACAAACTCAGAATTACACCAAATAACTTCGGTTTATTTGGATTATATTTTGACAGGATTTTACATGACACGACTTAATGAATCGTGAAATAATAAAACAAAAATATAAAAAATGATTGCCAGACTGAAAATGTATATATATAAATGAAAATGTAAAGTAAAATACAGAAATAGAAAAGTGTATATATATATTTTTTTTTAATTTTGGGTTGTTGGAAGAATTTGGGTTTATGTGGCTAATGAAATAAAGAAAAATTACATATAATAAATCATATAAATTAATGTAATTTATATAGTAATGAAAAAAAATCTGATTTATTTGATTTTTTGGAAGGAATGTAAAATAAAATTGTCTTAAACAGATTAATAAATTAAAATAAAGAATAAAATAAATTATAGTATATTTATATAGAGGAGAAAAGGTAATAATTTAAATACCTCCCCATAAATAAGAATTAACACATTATTACTTCAGTTTTATAACACATTCAGAAAAAAATAGAAATTTTTTTACGAATAAATATGAAAAAGTATTGTCAAAATTACCTGAACACCTGACACCTGAACACCTAACACATGAACACCTAACACCTGAACACCTAACACCTGAACACCTGACCACCTGAACACCTAACACCTGAACACCTAACACCTGACACCTGAACACCTAACACCTGAACACCTAACACCTGAACACCTGACACCTGAACACCTAACACCTGAACACCTGAACCTGGGTGCCATAATACAACTGGTTATATTAATTCCTCCAATTCATTTTATCAACAATGTTATAAATTATTCAGATACGATAAGTTCTTAATGTAATCTAATACCTGTACTTTATTACAGGTGATATATTCAATTGTACCTGGAAGTTACCTGATAATTGTTTTCATTAGTAGTATTATTGGTTAGGTTAGGTTAGAATTGGTTTAGTTTGGTTTGATTTGGTTAGGTTAGGTTAGGTTAGGTTAGGTTAGTTGTCCATGATATCATATAATATATTAAATATTTTTTTCTCTCAAATCGAAAAACGAAATTATTGCTTCATTTCATAATAATTGTTTATGGTCAAATATACATTATTTATTATATTACTCAAACATCAACAAATTCCTCAAGAATATTTCATATGGTGGATTTTTTTTTTAAATTTTCTATTTATTTTTCTCTACATTAGATAAAACTTCAATAAACTTACCGAGAATAAAAACATTTGTAATAATGATGAAAATAATCTCAATATAATTATCAGTAAAATTCCCGCCAATGCCACAATAAAAATGCAAGTTAATGCCAAAAGTAAAATCCCATTAATGCCGACAATAAAATGCCCATCAATGCCATACATCACAAGTCAACACACCTTACTGGTATTGGTTAAAATATTTTTCTCGTCGCTAAAACACAATTTCAAAAAGTTTTCCAAAATGCTAAATAAAAAACAAATTTACATAATTTAGTTTAACAAGACACAAGCGGGGAGGGGAGTGGTTGTGAGGGGAGTGGTTGTGAGGGGAGTGGTTTTGAGGGGAGTGGTTGTGAGGGGAGTGGTTGTGAGGGGAGCTGAGGGGAGTGGTTGTGAGGGGAGTGGTTGTGAGGGGAGAGGTTGTGAGGGGAGTGGTTGTGGGAGGGAGAGGCTGTGTGAGGGGAGAGGTTGTGAGGGGACTAAAGAGGTAAAAAAGAGAGAGAGTGAGGATAGTGAGAGGAAAAGTGTGTGTGTGTGTGTGAGGGACGAGTGGGGGGGCGTGAGGGGAGACGGGAGGTTAAGGAGATTTGTTGAGGTACAGAGCAGATCATTTCCCCTCCACGGTTACCATGGCAACTCCTTCAGTAATAAGATGAAGATGAGAGCGAGGGGAGAAAACTCTCTTAAACGGGACGCACTCACTCTTAAACGGAACAACACTCACGCGACACTCTTAAACGGCACACACTTACACACAGAACACTCTCACACACTCAGACACTCGAATATTCCCTCCTGGCTCATATGCAAGCACTAGGTATTTCCTCACACTAACAACCACAAAGGACATTTTCACGTCATTAAGCACCAGGAATGTTCTCACTTCAGGCACCAAACATGTCTTCAAGCATATCTTCACTACATCAAGCACAAAAAGCATACTGTAATTTCACGCATGCTTCAACCACTGAATGCATAATTAGAAAGTATGACCTCTAAAGACATGGCATTTAATAACACTACTACCACCAGCATCATTATTGTCACTTCTATTAACCACCATTATTATTATCACCACAATTGTACAACCACTACTACTACCACCACCACCATTCCTATCACCACCACTACTACTACCACCACCACCATTCCTATCACCACCACCATTCCTATCACCACCACCCCAACACCCACCACCACCACCCACTACCACTACCACTACCACCACTCACCACCATCACCACCACCACTACCACCACTCACCACCATCACCACTACCACCCACCACTCACCACCATCACCACTACCACCCACCACTACCACCTAATGCATGTCTAGAGCACACGCCTCCAAGCACAAACACGCACACCTGACTAACTAAATTCTCAAAAGCATGACACCAACTCGGCCATCACCGCCTGGGGACATGTGCTATTTGGACTTTGTAATTATGTGATGATTAGTAAAATACACTGGGAATTACTCTAGACTTAATTGGTAGTTGGTAGTTAGTTGGAGATCAGTTTACCGAGAGACTTGTTCATTATGTTGTCTAGTTATTATTGTTAAACCTGTGTGCCTTGGGACCTATTGAGTACGAACGATGCTTAAATCCCCAGCTTGAGTACAGTGACTTAGAGTACTTGGAGTATGGTTTATATCTTAAACCTCTTGAGTACTGGGTTATATGAGGTTTTAACCCCATGAGTATAAGGCTTTAAACCTTTTGAATATGAGGTTTTAACCCTTTAGTTACGATGGTGATTAATTCTTTTTCCTTTGGTTTATTCTGGTTTTTATTTATGTTTTACTTTTGTTAATTATATTCCCATTAGCTGATAATTCTTCTGATATTATTTTGTTAATTATTTCTCGCTCAAACAGTTTTCTGAAGATGGTAACAAAAAAGTAATTGTTTTTTTTTTTCACTTCATAAATTTGTCTGAAGGTTTGTGACACATTTGTGGTTGTTGTTCATTATTTTTGTTTTATGTTTGTGTGTAATTCTGTTAGTAACTAAAGTAGTCTTCTTTCATTCATTCATTTCTTTCAGTTTCTTTTTTTCCTTTTTTCTTGATGGGATGTTTTAATGTTATTATTATTATTATTATTATTATTATTATTATTATTATTATTATTATTATTATTATTATTATTATTATTATTATTATTATTATTATTATTATTATTAAACCAGGTTTGCTATCAATATAATTACCATAACAACACACACATACACACACACACACACACACACACACACACACACACACACACACACACACACACACACACACACACACACACACACACACACACACAATGCATCTCGACCAGAGACCTTAGGAGAATAATAATCTACCTGTTGAATAATATATGAATAACCTTCTCTCTCTCTGCCTAAGACAACATTCTGCCTCTAACATAAGTAGTATTAACCTTTTGTGTACACTTTCAATATTGTATTCTTCTTCGTTCTTCTTTCTTTCTTTCTTTCTTCTTTCTTCCTTCTTTCTTCTTTCTTTCTTCTTTCTTGTTGTTCTTGTTCTTGTTGTTGTTCTTGTTATTATTATTATTATTATTATCATTATTATTATTATTATTATTATTATTATTATTATTATTATTATTATTATTATTATTATTATTATTATTATTATTATTATTATTATTATATTATATTTTTCCAACTTATCAGGATTTTACGTATAAAATTTTTTTGTCATTTTTGTTTTAAGAAATGCAAAGAAAGAGAAATGAGAATAGAAGAGAAAGTGAGAAGAGCCAAGATAAAAAGAGAGAGAGAGAAGGAGAGAGAGACTTAAATAATGCAAGAATAGACACACACAGAGAATTAGAGAGAGAGAAAGAAAACTAATGTAAAAAGGTTATAAAAAGATAGACATATAGCAGGAAAGAGAGACAGAAAGAGAATCAGAGAGAGAGAAAGAGAGTGATAAAAAAGAGAGAGAGAGAGAGAGAGAGAGAGAGAGAGAGAGAGAGAGAGAGCACTTAATTTACATTCATATTCTTCCTTGAAAAATTTAGTCATCACAGAGGAAGAGACCTTTGATAGTGAGAGACAATGAGAGACACCCGGGCCTGAGAGACAGTCTCCTTGAACCTTGTGAGATGTGTGAATACTTCTGTCTCCTGGTTTGAAGTCTCTTTCTATCTCTCTGTGTGTCTCTTTGTCTTTCTCTCTTGTTTTCTTTTATCTCTCTCTCTCTCACACACACACACACACACACACACACACACACACACCTATATAGACATACATAATCAAACATGTCTACTTATATAACTAAAAAAATCAATATACTAATTTTATACACAAATTTTTACTCCCCCCCCCCAAAAAAAAGATTATACCAAAATTACAATAGGTTCTTATATGAATTAACCAATATTGCCTTATCTAATGGAAAACTCAGGTAATTGTATTTGTTCAGGTGAGTTCTAACTATCAGTCATCTTTGCTTTGTCTGTTTGATTTTCAATAGTGTTGTAAGGAGTCTCGAATCACATTATAATCGAGACTGGTTGAATGGTGACTGTCTGACTGGTTGAATATCTGACTGTCTGACTGGTTGAATATCTGACTGTGACTGGGTGAGTGATTGACTGGCTGACTGGTTGACTGGCTGATTGTCTGACTGGTTGATTCTCTAACTGGCTTAATGGTTGACTGTATGACTGATAATCTTCTTTAATTGTTTATAATATAAATGTCAATAGAAGTTAATGATACGCTTAACATTCTAAGTTAGGTAGTACGAGAATGTCTTAATTTTACACACACACACACACACACACACACACACACACACACACACACACACACCAAGAATGATGATGATGATAATGATAATAGTCTTGAGATGATCTTAGTGTTTGGTAAATATTATGAATTGATTTAAAGATCTACGTATGCAAATTTGGGGTGTTTTAGAGAGAGCGAGAGGGAGAGAGAGAGAGGGAGAGAGAGAGAGAGAGGGAGAGAGAGAGGTGCGATTTATTTGAAAGATTTTGTCTTCTTTTATTTTTAGCTTTAGAAATTTGAAAAAAACATTACCTTATATTTTATTAATTACGATTATTTCTACCTGGTTTACCTTGTTAGTAATTAAGTATTTACCTGAATAATTTTGGAGATAAATGATGTATGTTATTTCATTTCTCTCTCTCTCTCTCTCTCTCTCTCTCTCTCTCTCTCTCTCTCTCTCTCCTTCCTAAGATCTGTCTCAATATTATTCTTCCACTCAATCTTTCCTCTTCTATCCCTCCCCTCCCCTCCATCTTTAACTTATTATATTCCTCTTCCGTTTATTGTTTTTTTATTTACTCCTTTCTTTATTACCGATATAACTCTCTCTCTCTCTCTCTCTCTCTCTCTCTCTCTCTCTCTCTCTCTCTCTCTGTACATTAATTATCATAGTATTTCTCTTAATTCCATAATTCTTGGGCCTTTTCTAATCTCTCCTTTATCTGTATTTTCCCATTTCCCTTCTGAGAATTTTTATCGGGATGTCTCTTTCTCCTCCATTCTATTATTTTTTTTCTTTGTGCTTTCCTGTTATTGCTCTCCTTTGTGTTCGTATTTTCAATTATTGTTTTTACTATTCAATGTATTCTTTATATTTCTTATTTATTCTGTTGTTTAGGTATCTTCCTCTTTTATCTCTCTCTCTCTCTCTCTCTCTCTCTCTCATTTCAATCTTTCTCAATTTTCTCTCCAATCGTTCGGGTAGAATTAATCTTTCCTCTTTTACTTCTAATCTTTACTTTATTATCTTTATTTTTTTTATTCTTGTATCTCCGTCTAATCTATTTCAATATCGTGACCTAAGTTTTATCTAATTATCACTTTCATTTTCTACTTCCAATCATCATTTGGTAAATTTCCTCATCTAAATCCAATCTCTCATCATCATTAACCATCATTACCTTATCTTAATACTGTTAATCATCACCTGGTAATCTCGAATCATTACTAAATCAATTACAATCTTGAGATGGTTGAACCTCATCCAATCTTCTCTCCCATCCATTCCATAATCTCCACCCTAATCATCTCTCTCTTCTCTCTCTCTCCTGCCCCAAATCATTACCTAATCTTTTTAAATCCTCGAAGGTTCGTGACATGCCAACAAGGCCAAGGATAGAGCAGCTCAGCCTCTCAGCTCATCAAGGAAAGAGTCTGTAACAGTGAGAGAGAGAGAGAGAGAGACAGAGACAGAGAGAGAGAGAGAGAGAGAGAGAGAAAGAGAGAGAGAGAGAGAATAGCTACGTCTCTCAGTTCATCAAGGAAGGAAGTTAGTTACAGTGAGAGAGACAGACAGAGAGACAGAGAAAGTGGGAGATAAATATACCCCCACCCCCCCTCAAAAAAAAAATATATATAAATAAATAAAAAAACAATCAGGAAAATCATCAAAGGAAAAACCACCAATAAGGAAAATTCATCCACATTATTAACCTGGAAATAGGGAAAATAAAATAAGAAAACAACCTTATGATAGACTTTCAAGAAATACGTTCATTTAGGATCAAAATTACCTGGACACTAAGTAACATCTATTTCTGGGTCATATAAGTGGTGAGTTTTATAGGTGGGGAACTGATTCTCTTTTTATAATATAGTGTCTGGATGATAACGTGGATTTATGAGTGTTTTTTTTTAATGTAAATATTTAGGTATGATTAAAAAGTGTCTGTTTAGGGATTTTTTTTATATATAATTGATTAAGAAATGGAGTTAAATTAGTTTTTCTTTCTTTCTTTCTTTCTTTCTTTCTTTCTTTCTTTCTCGTTCTCTGCCTATATCTTTGTTTATACTTCAGTGTGTATCTCTCTCTCTCTCTCTCTCTCTCTCTCTCTCTCTCTCTCTCTCTCTCTCTCTCTCTCTCTCTCTCTCTTGGCGAGTTACGTAAAGATGAACTATGATGGCGGCGTCGTCTCATCCTTTGCATTATTCATGACGAGAAGCGAAGGTAAGGTAAGACTTTTCTTCCTCCTACCCCTCACCTCTCCCATCCGTCCCTCCATCCACCTCTCACTTCCACTATTACCACCCACATCCACCGCCATCTCCCACATCACCATACATATCCACTATCATCATCACCTCCACCATTACTACTATCACCACTCTCACCCCTATTACCATCAACTTCGCCTATCCAACTAAAATCACCAACGCTGCTACCACTACCAATATCACCATTAATCCTACTAACCACCATTACCACTACTACCACCACTACCACCACCTAACTCCGCACTGATCTTCCTGCACCTTCAGCTGCTTCAGGAGAAATAAGCGCCTTTAAAAATAAACAAAAACTCTGAACACTGTCACAGGAGTTCATCTATCTACGTTGACTAAGCTTCTTGAGACAGGTGATTGAAGCCTCAGATTTACGAGAGCTTCTTTCAAGTGCGTCGGGTCGAGAAGAAAGAAAAAAGAAAAAAAAGACATCTTAAGATTCCGGTGACGTCAAGTGGGTTCCAAATGGGTTTCAATGGGTTCCAATAATGTAGTTGAACCCCCTTGCTTCCTATTATTATAAGTAGGATCAATTTAAGTGTTAATGGAACTTTCTTGCGTGTGGGTTTCATTTTGTATCGAACCTTATGAACCTAGACTGACTTTATATAATCGTTTTCCTGAGAACACCTGAGTCGAATTATTAATGACTTACACATTATGACCCATGGACACCTGGGATTCAAAGGTATAGATAAATTGACTCATTTTCTCAAGCAAGATGAATCAGTGTGAACCTTTTGTATTGATTCATTCACTGACTTAACCACCATGACTCATTTCTCTAATTTGAATCTCTCGAAATCGCAAATGAACCTTTTTTTGAACAGGCTGAACAACCCACAAGAGGATAAATAACTCAAAGGTTCAAATCCTCTTTCAAGTATAATTCATTGATCCCACAAGTATAATAATTGAACCTGGAGATCATAATAATTCCTAAACCTTGACTACTGTAATGAACCTCACTAGAATTTCATGAAACTTATCAATTACAGGATAATCTTACATTTAACCTTTGAATTACAATTTCTGAAATATTGACCCCATCTTTAAAACCATGTCTATCGATGTCTATTATGTCTATTATTTTAGTAGTCGTATTTATTTGTTTATTATATATGTGAAATAGGTGGTAATAGAAAATGGCATTCGGGTGTGTGTTTTTCTAAGGGATAATTATGGTGTTTTTTTTTCTGTGATATTTGAGTTGTTGTTGATGTTGTTGTTGTTGTTGTTTGTAGGTCATTCGAGTCTTATTATTTGTGTACCTCGATAGCCAAGTTCATTAAGACTTGTTATAATATCTGTATAAGACAAACACCTTTTCTGAAATTAATGATAAGTGATGTTTCTTGTGCGTGATCTATCGCTATGAGTATACTGTATGTAGATGAGCGAATGACGAAGCATGTACATACTTTTAGAAACACACACACACACACGGACACCTTACGCACATACACACGCGCAGACCTACACAAAGACGGCTGTTTCCTAATCCATTTTCCCTCAAGTAATTGGCCCAAAGCGTCCCCCCCCCCCTTGTAGATGACGAAAGAATCTCTCCCTCATTCACCTACACTTGTTTGTGTACTGCTCGAGGGACTAATGAGCGTGGTTAGTAAACATGAAATGTGACATGACGACGAAATTTACACACCATAGCGTAAGCCAGCGTTAGATTCATGGAAATTAGACATTTTTCAATTCAGAGCGCGGCGTCTCCAAGCCTAACTAAGAATTTGTTTTTCGGGGATCCAGACAAACTAATTTCGAAGCCCCGCCGCCTTTACGCTCTGTATTGATCGATTAAAACTGAATATTAATTCCGTCCGCGTTTATTTTCACAAATTAAGCAAGGTGAGATATTTTGACCCAATATGGCATAAAAATGCAATAAGAAATTCCGAACCTTATCATATTACGAAAAAAGATTTGCCTCCTAACATGCCATCTCGATCCTGTCAACTGATTGGCCTAGAGCAGTGATGATGCCATCTAATGTTCACAACAATATTGGAACTCATCTTGCCAGGGGGAGGCACTACGACATATATAAATGTTTTTTTTTTTTTACTTCGACGATTTCAGGTGAGGGTAAACGCTATCTACAGGCTATCTACCTGCTCATAATTGACACTTGATGATAAAAAAAAATCGAGTCAAGATTTAATATTCGCCGAGAAATCACAGTTAAAAATAAACACAAATAGATTATCAACAACATTTGAAAATCAATCTCACCAAATCTTTCGCGGGGAGGGAAGCGGTCCGAGGCTCAAGTCGTGTTATTGATCCCCGAGGACGGTATCTCTTCCTACTAAATACACACACACGATATCATTAGCTCCGACGTCCCTCAAACTTTTTCATTCCGGAGAAATTGGAGTTGCCTTTCAAACCATCCAGGCATCAATATTCGGGTTTCTCCTTTGATATTGGAATGTGGCCGCCTCCTTCCAGCCTCTCCGCCTCCCTCGGTATTGTTATAATTAATGTTTTCTTCCTCTTTTTTTTCCCCTCTTCCTTTCTTTTCTCCTTAGACGAAAGTTTAATGGTAAATGATGCTATTAAGAGTCTGTGTATGACAGGATGATATAAAGAGGCGGTAACTTTTGTATAGTAGCGGGAGACTGTTTGAGTGAGTGGATGTCTGACTTAACATACAATACGACTTTGGTGGTGAAGAAAAATAATATTGTAAATAATATAACATCGTGAATTGTCATATATGATGGAAGTAATTATTGGTTTATTGACTCATCAACCCAGATACGTAACAACTTAACTACCCACCAACCCACCAACCCACCCACCCACCAACCCACCAACCCACCCACCCACGCAACCCCACCTCCCCCCAAATAATAAATTTAACAAAGAAAAATACTCATCCAAATATCGTAGCTCAAATATTCTTTTTTGGGGGGGGGGAAATTATTTCGTATAAAAATATTTGGTGTAAAAAAAAAAAAGTCATATTGCCTGATCCTCGTCACATGTCGACTCTGTATGAATATTACCCAGCATCAGTTATGCCTGTCTATACACTAAATCGTGGATCTATGCATCTATATCCATCAAATACGTCCACTGTCTCTTTTTTTTTTTTTTTCCTGACTCATCTACATCCAGTAAGCCTATTCCCGATATTAAAACATGCATATACATAATCTTTTCCCTATGCATGAAAGTTTGCATGAACCGGTTTTAGAGTGACTCGGTTTTTTTTTTTTCATTTCTTTCAATCTTTTTTCTTCTATCGTTGGTAGTTTTTGTTTATATATTTTTTTTCTTTCTTTTATCTATTGTTTTGTTGTGTTTGTATTTATGTGGTAATATTTCCTGGGTTACTTGTATTTGCATATATTTGCATATATTTTCCATCATGTGAAGTATAGACAAGAGTTCAGACGGAAGAATATTTCACATTTTTTTTTTTTTTAGAATTTATTTGTTTAGTGTAGAAAACTAAGACTTGGTGATTGGTGTTTTAAAGACCCTACCCATTGATGCTCTTAAAGTATACTAAGACCCCATGGCCGCCGAGGTGTCTAAATTACTAAGACTTTTGCGTACGGCCATGTGTTACTTAAAAGACCTAAAACACTAAGACTAAAATATTAGGCTTAGTTTATCTAAAGACCTCTGGCTGTTCCACCTATAATACTTAAGACCCAGAGAATGAAGACTTTTAAGATTTTTAACCATTGAAAGAACTCACTAAAGACCACAATGAATAACAACAGATACTTAAAGACTCCTGGGACTTAAAACAACAAAAAATACATCACAACAACAAGCAAACAAATAACAACACCTCCACCACCATAATAGGTCCTTCTTGCCCACAACACTGCTGGATTTATAATAATAATAATAATAATAATAATAATAATAATATCTTTTTTCTTCTTCAAATATATAACAATTAAAAAAAAAATATAAAATAAAAACTAGAACATCAAAATACACGACTCAAACATTAAAAAAAAAATAAAATAAATCCCCCAAATATATAACAAAACCCCCCCTTAAAAATCCCCCCAAAATCTATATTCTAAAAATCCTTTGAATATACTTAAAATCGGTTCTTGGTTCCATCGTAAAATTACACAGGATTTCTCTATACCAAGTTTATTGAAAGGATCACTCAGATTTTTTTTTTTTAGCTCTGTTTGACGTCTTGGCTTTAATCTACCGGTGCGCGCATGTCAGGTGGTGAGGGGGTCAAAGAGCAATTTCATATAACCTTTCTTCATAGCTAAGATTTGGTGAGGGAGGGGGTGGGGAGTCGTGTGGGAGGAAGGATGAGGAGGTAGAGGGAAGGTAGAATGAGGGAGGAGGGGGTGGGAGGAGAATTGAGGGAGAAAGGAGAAGAAAAAGAAAAAAAGCGAGAGAGAGATAGAGGGATGGTCAATCACACTCTGACGCTCCTCTCCGTTTGCACCTAGGAAGGAAATGGAGGGAGGGTGGGGGGAGGGAGGGTAGGGGAGGGTGTACAGAGGGAATTAAGGGAAGGCGAGGCATCATTCCCCCCTCACTCTCCCCTCAAGAGCTAGGATGTCGAGGGGGGTGGGGGAGACCGAATGGTGGATGGAGAGAGAAGGGGGAGACTGGAGGGGTAGGATAAGAAGAATGAATGATGAAGATGGAAAGGAGACGGAAAATTATTAATCCTTTCCTCTTCCTCCTTGTTTCTTCTTGTCTTTCATCCTCCTCTTCCTCATCTTCCTTTCTATCTCTTTTAATATCTCCCCGTCTCTTATCATTCCCTCTTTTGTCTTCTTCCCCTCCTTTTCTCTTCATCTCCTTCCTCATCTTCCTTCTTCCTTCTCATCTTCCCTTCCTCTACCCCCTCCTCATCTCCTTCCCCTATTTCACCTCTCTCCTTCTTTCCTCCTTCTGCCTTCCCCATCATCTTCCTCCTCATCTTCCTTCCCCCTTTCCCTCTCCCCTTCTCCTTAACGCTTCTATCTCCTCTCCCTCCCCTCCCCTACTCCCCTCCTCCCCTCCTCCTCTTCTCCCCTCCTCCTCTTCTCCTCTCCCCCTGTCTCGCCTTGTCTCATCTTCGTGCCAGTTCAATTTCCCCAAAGGATTATTATCAACCTGTGTGTCCCATATACAAGGTTTTAATTATCCTGAGGGGAAGGAAAATCTTAAGCTGGGTCGTTGCAAGGTAATTAGCACAGCGACCTCACCTATTGAGATAATTAGCGCGGAGGCTTCGGTTGTTGGGGTAATTAACGTAGAGGCTTCGGTTGTTGGGGTAATTAGTACAGAGGCTTCGGTTGTTGGGGGTAATTAGTGCAGAGGCTTCGGTTGTTGGGGTAATTAACGTAGAGGCTTCGGTTGTTGGGGTAATTAGTACAGAGGCTTCGGTTGTTGGGGTAATTAGCACAGAGGCTTCGGTTGTTGGAGTAATTAGCACAGAGGCTTCGGTTGTTGGGGTAATTAGCACAGAGGCTTCGGTTGTTGGGGTAATTAGCACAGAGGCTTCGGTTGTTGGGGTAATTAACAAAGCTTCTTAATGCTTTTGGAGTAATTAACACTCTTACGTTCCTGAGATCATTAGCATAGCAGACTCAGGTGTTAATGCAATTAGCAAAGTGTCTTCAGGTATTTTCTCCAGGTGAGATGATTCACGCAAAAATCATTATTTCGTAACTTCTCCTCGAGGTAATTAACTCAGTGATAATATGGAAGTAATTAAAATAGTAACCTGATTTGCTAAATACCTGATGGGGTTTAATTAGCTCAATGACTCATTAATTTAGATCTTTATTAAGTAATTAGTCTATGGATTTATTAGTTTGTTGCTTGTACAGGTGGATAAGCTAATTACTCTTCTCTTCTCTTGCTTTGTCTTTATCACCTCATCTAGCTATTTCGTTTTCCTCCTCCTCCTCCTCCTCCTCCTCCTCTTCATCTTCATTTGCCTACTATTCTCCCCCCCCCTCCTCCATTTTCTCCTCCTAATATCTTTCACCCTCCTCCTATACCTAATCTTCCTCCTAATCTTCCTCCAATTCCTCATCCTCCCTCCTCCTTTCTCACTTATCCTCCGCCTATCTCTCCTCCTCCTCTCTTCCCTGCTCCTCCTCCTACCTTTCCTCCTCCTCTTCCTGCTTTTCCGCCTACCTTTCCTACTCCTTCTCTTCCCTACTACTTTTCGTCCCCTCCTCCTCCTCCTCCTCCTTATCTCTCCTCCTCCTCTTCCTTCTCTTCCCCTTCCTCCTCCTCCTCCTCGTCGTCAATCAAGAGGACGCAGCTTACCCAGGCTTGTATAATCAGAGTTAATGATATTTATAAAAGTTCCCAGAGCTTAATGACGACACCCTTAGCAGCCACACCATCCCCGTGTGTGTGTGTGTGTGTGTGTGTGTGTGTGTGTGTGCGTGTGTGTGCGTGTGTGTGTGTGTGTGTGTGTGTGTGTGTGTGCGTGTGCGTGTGTGTGTGTGTGTGTGTGTGTGTGTATGTGGGTGGACCTACCTATCAACGCTCTCTCATTTCCCCATCCACAAATCCGTTTACCCATTCCCTCAAAGTATGTGATTACTTATACACCCACGCAGTACCAGTCAGAGTGCCAGTCAACCTGTCAGTATCTGTGTCAGTTAACGTGTCAGCCAGCCAATGAGCAAGTCAACATCGTGTCAGTCAGTCAGTCAACAGCATGCTATCCAGCCAGACAATAGCGTGCCAAATACAGGGTGCCAAATACACAGTCAGTTTGCCATTTAGCCAGTCAGCCAGTCAGCGTGTCACATAACCAGTCAGCATAACCACGTAACGTCAGCCAGTCAGCTTGCCACACAACCAGCCAGCCAGTCAGCGTGCCACCCAACCAGTCAGCCAATCAGCGTGCCACCCAACCAGTCAGCTAGATACGTAACCATTCAGCCAATAAGCGTGCCACATGACCAGTCAGCGTGCCACCCAACCACCCAGTGCACGTCAAGCCTCATTGAACAAGTGCCATAATTCACCAATGACGAGAAACAGCCAATCCACGACGTGCTGACTCATGGGAGAGAATCGCCTTTGCTGGCTAAGTACAGGTTCAGAACGGCTATAAAACCCTTCTTGGGAGTTCCAGTAAGAGACTTTTGATTCCCTCCACTAAACTCCATTCCAAAGGATCTATAAAAGTCATTCCCACTCCCTTTGTACCGTCTGGAATACTGGAATACTCCCCCCCCTCCTTTACCTACCCTCCCCACCCCTCCCCATCTCACCTGCCCTCTCACCTGCCCTCACCTTTCCTCCATAAGATGTTATTTCCTCTTGGTGTTTTGGTCACGGGATCTACAGATTGAGGAATATCGTTAAAAATAAATGTAGCGTTGCGTCGTGGTCGTCAGTAGAGGGAGAGAAAGGATCTTTAAACTCTCAAAATGGTTTCTTGCTTCATCTTATACGATTTAGGGGAAGTAATGGGGATTTTAGGGGAGATTTAGGGAATATTTGGGGATTTTTTTTTGGGGGGGGGGGGTGTTTTGAGGGAATTAGGGGAGTTTTTGTGAATTTTGGGGAAACAATTGAAGCATGGTGCGTTTTTGGATTAGGAGGATGTGGATGTCTGGATACTTTTGGTTTTCATCTCTCTCTCTCTCTCTCTCTCTCTCTCTCTCTCTCTCTCTCTCTCTCTCTCTCTCTCTCTCTCTCTCTCTCTCTCTCCAAATTTACTGTATATCTCTATCTACCTGCGTCTCTCTCCACCTCCTCCTTCATCCTAGACCATCGAACCTCCAGGCTGCCTCACCTCACTCCCCACCTCACCTCACCACCATCACGTGTCTTACCTGGAAGGAAGGGCGATACAGGTAAGTAAATCTACCTGTCAGAAAATTTTGTGATCATAACTCCTAATCTGCCATTTACATAAGGTATTTCAACATCACCTTTCATGTTTACTGTATCTGACGTGAGAGGTGAGGGGGGGAGGGAAGGGGAAGAGAGGGGGTGTAGAGGGAGGAGGGGGGGGAAGTAAAGGTTTAAATAGTGGGTTTTAGTGTGAGGTAAATAAATGTTAATGATGCTAACTTGGATAAATATGAAGGTTGGTTTAAAATTCTTTGGTTTATTCCTTTAAGTATGATGAGAGGTTTATGTTGTGTTTGATGATGATTTAAAGGAAGAAAATAATATAATGAATGTTGGGTTAATTTTTTTTTGGGGGGGGTGTTTAACTTAGCTGTTATGTTAGTTATGTTTACTTTAAAAGACAATATATAACAATGTTTACGTTAATGATGGTAAATTACGGGGAGAATGTTGTGTACATGTTAGCTTTTGTTACTAAATATTACATTCATGTTAATAATGTTTACTTAGGGAAGAAAAGATTAATTTAGAATGTTGATTTATATTACACATAATATTAATACAATCTGAAAGTATATACAAACAAAAATACAAGATTTATATTTTTAATACTTTTCTCATAATCTACAAAATAAACTCAACAAAATACAAAATCCTCATCTGTATTTGTACATAAAAAACAAAAAACAAAACACAAACAATATCCTTTCTTGTTTTCCTCCACGTCAGAAACTGGAAATAAACTCGAGGCAAAATTCGTCTTTGATTTGACATAAGAAAAACGAAAACAAACGCGCATCGAATACACATAAAAATTCTCCTCGTTCTTTCGTTCTCTTGTAAGAAAAAAAAAAGAACCAACACAAGGCATGAAGAGAGAGAGACACAGACACACAGACAGAGAGATAGACAGACAGACAGACAGACAGACAGACAGACAGACAGACAGACATTCTGTCAACGTCGGGGTCAACTCGTGTCCTAAATTTGGGAGAGACGAAAAATAGCCAAGTTATCAATGAGAGAGAGAGAGAGATAGAGAGAGAGAGATCTATCATCATGATTGTTGACTCCCTAAACATCAACACACGCGCACGTATTCACCCAGCACCTCCACGCACGCACTCACGCACGCACGGACGGCTCTCTCTACACCCCCACACCCCTCAGCCACCCACACACCCCTTCCACCTCCCTCACTACCACACACACGTTCCCACTCTCACACCTTTTGCCTCCGTATAGAATAGAATATCGACTTGTTAGTTTTTTTTTTCTCCTTTAGTTGTACGTGTTTACACAGGGACATACATATATATTTTTAAGCACACACGCACACACACACACACGCACACACACACACACACATTCAATTGTCAGTTATATACAAGGTGTTTATGATTACACACACACACACAGACACCTGCACGCTCTTTCACATAAGAATACACACACAAACACACACACATACACATTCTCTCTCTCTCTCTCTCTCTCTCTCTCTCTCTCTCTCTCTCTCTCTCTCTCTCTCTCTCTCTCTCTCTCTCTCTCACCTTCTTCCACTTGCAGCATTCTCTCGTACAAAATCAATGCTTCCAGTCACATGGGGTGAGGGTGAGGGGGAGAATAAGAGGAGGAGGAGGAGGAGAAAGAAAAGGAGAGAGAGAGAGAGGAGGAGAAAGAAAAGGAGAGAGAGAGAGAGAGAGGAGTAGGAAAGGAGAGAATAATGACTTGATAAAGTTTGGTTTTCTAAATGAGATGATTTAAATAATAGAGAAGAGGTGGTTTAAAAAGATAACAGTATGAGAAGAAGAAGAAGAAGAAGAGAGAGAGGGGGGGGAGGTGGTGTTAAATGAGATGGGATTTTAAATAGAGGGAGACAGGTGTAAAGAGATTGTCAGAGGATAGAAGGAGGTGGAAGGGGGAGAAACATGATGCAAAGGGAAGGGAGGAGGAGAAAGGAAAAAATAAAAAGATAAAGTGAGAGGGGAGGGAAGACACGAAAGGAGGAGGAGGAGGAGGAGAGGGGTTAGACAAGATGATGAACGGGGTAGGTGAAGTGAGAGGAGGGGAGAGGTGAGAAAGTGAGAGTAGAGTGAAGGGGAAAGAAGGAAGGAAGAGGGAGAGGAGAGTTGGAAAAGGGGAATATGAGTGGCTGATAAATGAGTATACGAGGAGGAAGGAAGGAAGGAAGTAAAGAGGAAGAAAGAGATGATAGTTAACGAGAAGGAGAGTTGTTTGGCCTTATTTTGGCGGGTCTTGCATGCGTGGTGGGCTATTATTTGGCGTAATATGGCGAAATTTTTCTCGGCGCTAGTCCAATAAGTGTTGTTTTTTTCGGTCATATAAAGTGGGAACAATTTATAGTGACACACACACACACACACACACACACACACACACACACACACTCAGCATTTACCTTCGTGTTTACAATAGTTTTCTGAGTAAGAGAATTTTATTACTCTGATTTTCTTGCCATTTAAGAGCGTTGTGTGTGTGTGTGTGTGTGTGTGTGTGTGTCTGTAATTCATAGATCAAAGGTCGAATTTCAGCTTCAATCTTCAGTCACACACGAGTCAAAAGGTCGGTCATAAACCATCTAAGTTTGTTTGTCTGTCTGTCTGTATCTTGTCGGTGTCTGTTTTTGTCTGTGTGTCTGTGTGTCTGACTGTCTGTGTGTCTGACTGTCCTTAACCATCTCACTAAAACCTCTGTGATATATTCTTGATGTCTGTGTCTGTCTGAGCCATTAGCCAGCTCACTGTAGTCACCTTCACACACTCTTAATAGACCTCACCTGTTGTGCTGCTGACGTTACCTGTTTCCCATACCTGTCATTAACTAATCTTGTCTGTCTCTACCTGTGCCGCTACCTTAATGCAAGCAAGAGAGAGAGAGAGAGAGAGAGAGAGAGAGATTGGAGCAGCAGGTGGAAGAAAGGTGGGGGAAGGAGGAGAAGGAATAAAAGTATTGAAGAGGAAGAAGAGGAGCAAGAGGGATATGGAATGTAAGAGCTCCTCCTTAGCAACAGAAAGACTATAGAAGTAAGTTGGTGGTTCACAGTCTCTCGCCGCCCTCCTATTGTGTTCTCCCTGGGCTGTCTGTCACTCAGGGAGAAGAGGGAGAGGGGGGAAGGAGGGAGAAGCGGTGGAGAGGAGAGGGAGGAAGCGGTTGGAGGAGGGAAGGAGGAGAAGAAGGGAATGATGGAGGAGGAGGAGAGGATGGGGTGGAAGTAGGATTAAAGGAGGAAAAGGAAGGGTGGCTAAAAGAGGGAGAAGGAGGAAGGTTGGGTAAATGGAGGAGAAGAAAAGAAGAAGCACTAGTAGAAGAATAGAAGGAGGAAGAAGAAATTGAGAGAGAGAGTGTGTCAGCTGGGGGTGATGGTCGTGACGTCATTAGCCTGAGTGAGCTGATGGCTTACCTACTCTACGGGGAACACCTCTCTCTCTCTCTCTCTCTCTCTCTCTCTCTCTCTCTCCACCACACACACACATACAACAACAACCTCGGTATGGTCTGTCTCCCGTCTCAATAATATTTCTTTCACCACCATTATATTTCCTAGACGGTTGTGGGAGTGTGGGTGGGGTAGAAGGTATACCACTCCCCACTCCCCACTCCTCACTCCCCACTCCTCTTACATAATGGAGGCGTGTTTTCTCCCGTCAATACGCGCCTGTTTGTGCTTGGTGCGAGAAATTGTTATTATTTTCCTGGAAATGGTGAGAGAGGGAGAGAAATAAATTAAAAAAGGGGAGAGGAGAAAGTAGGGAGGGAGAGTAGGGGTGGGGGGGAGGAGGAGGGGTGGGGAGACAGGAGGAGAAAGGTGAGGGAGGGGGAGAAAGTGGGGAACCCGGGGGAGAAAGGTCAGGGAGGGAGAAAGGTAGGGAGCAGGGGGGAGAAAGGTAGGGGGGAGGGGGGAGAAAAGAGTGGGAGCAGGGGAGAAAGGTGGGGAGGGAGAAAAGGTAGGGGGGTGGGGGAGAGAGGTGGGGAGGAGAGAAAGGTGGGGGGGAGGGGGAGAGAAAGGTGAGGGGAGGGAGAGAAAGTGAAAGGGAGAAAGATGGAATGGGGGGTTGAGAGAAGGGGAGGGAAAGGTGGGTAGGAGAGTGAGAAGAATAGGAAGCAAGATAGGAGGGAGAGTTGAGGGTGTGTGTGTAATGAGGGAGTGAGAGGAATGAGGGGAGTGAGAGGGAATGATGGGGAGTGAGGAGAATAGGAGAGGAGAGAGGGGGGGTGAGTAGTAGGAAGAGGAGAGTGTTGGGGAGTGAGGGGAGTGTGGTTGGAGTGAGGGGAGGCAGGTGACCCACGAAACAAGGCCAGGTAAGCACCAGGTAAAAGGACTGTCGATAATGGGAATTGGAATTTTAGGTGCTGAGTTTTCCTGTTGTGTTGAGATGTAATAAATGACGTGATGGAAGGAGGAGAAGGAGGAGGGGGAAGAGGAGAGGATGGGGAGGAGGTGGAGGAAGGGAGGGTAGGAGGAGGAGGAGGAGGGGGGGTGGTGGGGAGGAAGAGGAAGAAGAGGAGGGTTAGGTTAGGTTATTATTATTATTATTATTATTATTATTATTATTATTATTATTATTATTATTATTATTATTATTATTATTATTATTATTATTATTATTATTATTATTATTATTACAGCTAGTAGCAATAACAGCAGAAGTCATTATAACGTTACAGAATAACTTAATAACTTACATAACATCTCACCTTTCCACCTGTTATCATTACTCTTCCTTATGACCTGTTTTAACTGCTCTCAATAGTTACTAGTGATGTATGTAATCTTTATATATATATATGTCAGGTCATGTTAAGTAGTTTGTGCCACGCCACACACACACACACACACACACACACACACACACACACACACACACACACACACATACCTACCTCTCTCTCTCTCACTGGTTGCTATCCGGCAGCAGGGAACGGCGTCTTAGATAGTGGTGGGGGGCTGGGGGGCTGATTCGTGATGTTTTCAGCCCCCCCCACCATCTCATAATTTGGGTCATTGGACTAATAAAACATATTGCGTGGCTTTTAAACATTTTCCTTTCTCTTCTCTTCCCTTTCTTTCTTTCTTTCTTTCTATGTGTTTGTAAGAAAGGTATTTTGGGGAAAGTAATGTTTGGATAATGTAGAAAGTATTTTTTTTTTTTGGGGGGTTAACTGGGTATAATTTTCCTTGTTTGTTTTGGTAATCTGTTTGGTGGGTAAATCATACGTGTTTATGTCCTGTTTGAGTACAATGGTTCGATTCTCTTGGGGGTAGTTGTTGTTTTATTGGAAGAAATTGGTGAATGTACTCGTGAGGTGATTGTACTCAAGGTATTGTGGTTATTGTACTCAAGTTGTTGTCATTGTACTCAAGTTGTTGTCATTGTACTCAAGTTGTTGTCATCGTATTCAAGGCGGTGGTTATTGTACTCAAGAAAATATGTCATCGTACTCGGGAGTTGAGATATCATACTCATACTATTCCAAGGACTAACAAGTCATTGTACTCTAGGAATTAATAAGTCAAAGTACTCAAGGGTTTTAGGCATTTTCAACTAAAATAATTATGATTTTTTATAGGAATGAATATCCAAATTGTTTATGTAGTTAAAATAAAACCTAACCTAACCCAACCTAACCTAACCTAACGTAAACAAAAGCTTAATATCTGTAAAAAAAAATCAACAAATCACCAAATACAAAATATAACAATAACAAAACATAAGAAATAATCACACACACACACACACACACACACACACACACACACAAATGACCTTAAGTAATCGTTATACATGAAAATATTATTATTCATATGCCGTTTATAATATAGATTAAACCCCTCTATCTAGGGACCAGCGAATAATTTTCATAGCGAGCACATGATTATAGAACGAAGCTGTGTGTATAATGCTCTAAGGGAGGGACGGAGAGGGTAGTGTGTTACAGCAGTATGAGCTATGACTACAAACATGCTGAATTAGACTTAATAACCAGAGTCCATAAGCGTCAGGGTAGCTCGTCAAGGGGCAGAGTTTGTGAGGCTGTACGATTTTAAGTGAGGGAAGGGAAACCACACCCCCCCCCCCCCTTCAGTGACGTCAGGCAAGCCCGGATGTGTCAAGCGCCATGGTCGTAGTTTAAAAAGCACTATTTATTATTATTGGCTATTATTATTTTTCAATTTAAGGATATATTACAATGATAGAAGGGAGAGAAAGTAAAAATAAAATAATAAAATAAAATTATCGATTGGGAGATGGAACGGGCATAGGAAAGGCGATAAACACATGAATGAAAACAAAATAAAGACAAGACATAAGAAAGAAGATAATGATGGACATTAGACAGGTGATGTGTGTGTGTGAGGGAGAAGAGACTATAGATGTACACCAAATACTATATATTTACAGTCTCTTCTACCTCACACACACACACACACACACACACACACACACACACACACACACGAACATATAATTTGAGGGAAGCTTCGTCTGCTCTTGTTGATGTTAGTAAAAACCAAAATTACCTCAGAAATCATCCCAAAGAAAATAAATCAAATGCAAATTGAAATAGATTATACATCCAATAGTTTAATATTTTCCATCATTAAACATTCTCATCCCTTATAGAAACGATGTTATTTAGAGGAAAAAAAATAAAAATAAAAAATACTCGTAATGTTTAGGAAATTGTTGCCATTAAAGTTGAAGGAGTGTTTACATAAAAAGACTGCCCCGGAAGAAGCATCAAGTATAAACAATGGAAATATAACTCATGATTTCTGTAACAATTTGCGTGATCCAAACAACGACGGCTAGATGATTGAGAAATTACCAAGGAGTGATCAGCTCGGGGTCCCCTACTCACGGCGTTGGGCTTGTTCAGTGGCCTTCACGCTTCACGTCTCCCATCATGAGCTATTAATGGGGCTTGTTTACCTGGTGTACGGTGGGTGATGGGTGGGTGATGGGTGAGTGTACAGTGTGAGTGATAGGTGGAAGTGTACGTGGAGTGATGGGTGAGTGTACGGTGGGTGATGGGTGGGTGATGGGTGAGTGTAGGGTGGGTGAGTGTACGGTGGGTGATGGGTGAGTGTAGGGTGGGTGATGGGTGTGTAGGTAAGGTGGATGATGGTTGGTTATCATAGTAGCAGTATCAGTCATAGTAGTAGTAGTAGTAGTAGTACAGTTGCACCATCATTACCGTAAAGGTGAGTACGTACAGAGAACATATTGTCCATTGATTAAACACCGTCAAGCGAATAGTCTCTCTCTCTCTCTCTCTCTCTCTCTCTCTCTCTCTCTCTCTCTCTCTCTCTCTCTCTCTCTCTCTCTCTCTCTACCCATTGGAAATTTAGGGAAAGACTTCTTTTTTTTAATACGGAAATGAAAAAAGTTGGCTATCCTAGAAATTCATTATAAAAAACTCGTCACGTTAAAATTCATGAATCTCCGTGGAATATTCAGATGGTTGATTGCTGTGTAAGTTGAAAAGGAAAAAAAAAACAGGAATTAATTTCGAAATCTATTTGAATTCCATTATTTTTGAATTGCTATTATCATTACTCGCCCGACAAAAAAAAGGATAGAACGAAAGAAAAAAAGAAAATGTATATTACCTGAACACACAGACCTTAAATATTGCTGGAATTGCATAAGGCCTTTCAACATGGACTATGGCGAACCGCATTTTGTAATGACTTCTTAATAAACGCGTATGAGTGTCTATTTTTTCTCTCTAACTTACAACATTTTGTATAATTGAGAGTTACTGAGGTTGATTGTTGAAATGAATCTCAATCTGTCTTTTAGTAACAATGATAATAATAATAATAATAACAATAATAATATTTCATCCCTTCAGACAAATAATAACGCTCTTCAATATTTCCATAAAGAATAAATTTATATCCATGATCTGACTCGCCTACTTTGACTTCATAAATATTCAATATGATTTTCCATTAAACTCAGAATTTTAATACATAGAGAAGCCACTAGAGTTACCACCCAGGCCCCACCACCTAGACCCCACCACCCAGGCCCCACCACCCAGGCCCCACCACACAGGCCCCCACCACACAGGCCCTTACTACATAGGCCCCACCACCCAGGCCCCACCACCCAGGCCCACCACCCAGGCCCCACCACCCAGGCCTTACTACACAGGCCCCACCACACAGGCCCCACCACGCAGGCCCCACCACCCAGGCCTCACCACCCAGGCCCCACCACCCAGGCCCCCCACCCAGGCCCCCCACCCAGGCCCCACCACCCAGGCCTCACCACCCAGGCCCCACCACCAGACCTCACCACCCAGCCCCACCACCCAGGCCCCACCACCCAGGCCCCACCGTACTCTTGAATACATCCAACAGAGGGTAGTACATGTACACCCACTGCAGTAATGTGCTATAGTGTACTTTTATCTCGATGTGTTGCTCTTCTTAGGAACTATTAAGTTAGTTTATTAAATTTGGTTTTATTCATTTTATGCGTTGTGCTTGTGTAGAAGAGAGGAGAGAGACAGAGGGAGAGAAAGAGTAGAAAACGATAGAGAGAGAGGAGGATATTTTCTTTTCTCCTCTATTCCATCTTTATTCTTTCTATTATATTAAACATCTTAATTTACATCCTCACCATCTCAAGCTCACCATAGTATGACACAACATACCTAACCTAACCTAACCTAACCTAACCTAACCTAACCTAACCTAACCTCAACCCCCTCTCTCCCGCGCCACTAACGCCACCAAACAAAACTAACTCCTCAAAATGGCGTCATATTAACACAGAGACTTTACCATAGAGAAACTCATTCACCTATTCACCTCTTACGGCTTTGGGAATTCAGTTCGAAGCCTCAGCTGGTCGCCCTGATTATGTAGTTACTTCAGTCTCCCTTAATAATCACAGAAAATGTCATTAGGGCGTGTTTAAGGGAGGGGTGGGGCCTCCTCCTTGCTTAAATGAGTAAGGTTCGAGGCTTAGAGGAGGAGGAGCAGGAGGGAGGAGCAGGAGGAGGAGGAGCAGGAGGGAGCGGAGCAGGAGGAGGAGGAGCAGGAAGGAGCAGGAGGAGGAGGAGCAGGAGGGAGGAGCAGAGGGGGGACGAGTAGGAGGGGAGGAGCAGGAGGGGGAGGAGCAGGAGGGGAGGAGCAGGAGGGGAGGGAGCAGAGGGGGACGAGTAGGAGGGAGGAGCAGGAGGGGGGGAGGAGCAGGAGGGAGGAGGCAGGAGGGGAGAGGAGGAGGAGGAGCAGGAGGGGGGAGGAGCAGAGGGGACGAGTAGGAGGGGAGCAGAGAGGGGAAGAAAGTGAGGGAGGGAAGGGATGGTATGGAGGGACAGAAGGGAAGGAGGGGTATGGAGGGAAGAGGAGAGGGAGGGGATGGTATGGAGGGAAAGAGGGGGACAAGGAGGTGAAAGGAAAGGTGTTAAGAAGGGTAAGGAAAGGAGAATGAGGGAGGGAATGAATAAGTAGGGAGGGATGAATGGTGAGGTGAGGGAAGGGGGCGAAAGGGAGGGAGAGGTGTGGAAGAGAGAGAAGAGAAGAACAGTAGGAAGGATAGGGGCGAGGAAAAGTAAAGAAAGGGGGAGAAAACACAAGCCACTAAAAATCAATAAAACATAAAAATAATACAATAATCTTTAAATTTTATTACTATTCATTTTTTTTACTATACATACGATTACTCATTGCAATGTTATTATTATTATTTTCATCACAGCGGCAGTTCAATAAGTCAGAGGAATTATGTTTACTTATAACCCGGACCAACATTGATTATTGACCATTCATGTTGCAAAGTTACCACCGACTGTGTTTTGTTTATTTCACCAGGCACTAAGAATTGACTGACAGGCGTAGTGAGGACTATAATCCCCTACCCCTTCCCCTAACCCCTTCCCCTAAGCCCACCCCCTAACCGCAACCCACCCACCACCCACCCACCACCCAAAAATTACCATTATGCAAAACAGAAAATACACTATAAATATCGACACCCACTGCAAAGTTCCCACAATAGGTATAATAATAAACACTATAAGCGATAAATCTCCAATGCCGATGTTCAATTGTTAATTCACGACAAAGGTATTCAACAGTTTACCCTTAAGTATAGAGAGTCAATGGTTACCTGTCAATAAAACCCAATGAACAGCAAATCCTAAATAATATGGATGACACTAAGATTTATTCCCATATATTAGTTGTGTAAAGGTCTGACTGCTCATGCAACCTGGGTATCAATATTAACAAATGACTTTTCTTATGGAGATGTTAAGTTTGGTTGATTTTTGGTATTTTGTTGTAAATTTTGTGTAATATTGTTGCTTTTGTATTAAATATTATTATTTTAACCCTGGAGTCATGATGGGTTAAATCGTTGTCCTTAAAGGGTTAAATTATCGTCTTAAAGGGTTAAATAATCGTCATTAAAGGGTTAAATAATCGTCCTTAAAGGGTTAAATAATCGTCATTAAAGGGTTAAATTATCGTCCTTAAAGGGTTAAATAATTGTCCTTAAAGGGTTAAATAATCATACTCAAAGGGTTATGAGTAATTTTAACCAGTGTTATTGAATAACCAACGTGGTAATATTGCCTCAGTGACTTTGTGATGGAAAGAGAGCTAATGCAATAAATAATAATAAATAATAATAAATAAAACGAACAATAATAACAACAAAATAATTGCAATAATACAAAGACCTTGATGAAGGATCGATAAATGTAAATAATAGCAACATCAATAACAGCGAGGAATAACAACAACAATAATAAATGACCATGACTAGCAAAGAGAGAGAGAGAGAGAGAGAGAGAGAGAGAGAGAGAGAGAGAGAGAGAGAGACCCTAACCCACAAAACCATATAAAAAAAAACCTCTATAATAAGAGAAAAATAAAACTACCATTCAAAATAAAAATACAAATTCATAACCTGTTTAATAATATTTTTTATAATCGTCTCATATAAGAACACATATTTAATAAACCCCCAAAAATCGATTTATAAATAACATATCATCTATAAAAAATAAAAATAAATATATAATAAAACTAAAATATTCTAAATTACGGTATTAATTTTTTATGGTTTATTTTCTATACGTAAGATGCTATATTCGTTATTATACCATCAATATATAATAAATAAATAATATAGCAATTCTTAATATATTTATGGGCGTTTCTATAATCTTCACAGGTATCAGGTGTTATTATGATGAGAGGCAGTTTCATCCCGTAGAGTTTTACATGTGTGTGAGAGAGAGAGAGAGAGAGAGAGAGAGAGAGAGAGAGAGAGTTATTAGTAATGTGGTGGCGCCCTATCTCACAACCACAACCCACAACTACAGTAACTTATAGCCACACAACCACAACCACTACCACAGTACTGTATAACCACACTACCACAACCACAACTACAGGACTATAACCACACTACCACAACCACAACTACAGGACCTATAACTACAGTATACATCACCATACAGCCAGTGTATCATATAGCCACATTATCACACACACACCACCACACTACCACACAACCAATACACATCACTACCTTAATATGCATATCGCTCACATACTTTGATAAAATTCCACTGTATTTGCATTACATGTGTTGTGCGTTTCTGCGAGCGTGAGTGTGTTTGCCAGTTTGTGTTTATGTATGCATTTGTATGTGTGTATGAGTATGTGACTTTGTATTCGTGTTTGTATGTGTCAAAATATATAAATAATAATAGTGTGTGTGTGTGTGTGTGTTTGTGTGTGTGTGTGTGTGTGTGTGTGTGTGATATATTTTTTTTACCAATTTTATGTTTACGATAAAAGATAGTGTAGCTTCTAATGTTTTTTCTCATTTAATAGTTTATTATATTTTATTTATTATTTTATTTTATTATCACGTAATTATGTCATATTTTTTTGTAATTGTGATTTTTTTTTTCTATTCCTTTATTTTTTTAAGCTTTTCCTCTCATTCACTTAACTATTCAATCTTTGTCTAATTATTCTTTATGTGTTATTGTTGGTATGTTAATTATTATTTATTTATCCTTTTCATCATCATTTGTGTTTTTTCTTTATGCGTTTATTACAATTAATTTTACCTTAGAAATTTTCATTGGTCGATAATTATCAGTTTAAGGATTATTAATTTAGAGTGGAAGTAAATCTCCTTTCTTATAAGTTAGATATTTTCTATGTAGTATAAACCGGAATTAAAATTGATTATATGATGGGCTTTTTTGCATTAAGTTTACATAAAAAAAAATCGTAAGACCTCCGTAAAATTCATGACTATATATATTTTTTCTTTTTTTTCAAAATTCGTGGGAAAAATATCAATTTATATCCGCAAAATTCACGAGAGAAAATTTAACTATATTATTTCTGCAAACTATATCATATAAAAATCAATATCGAGGGAAGAGGAGGGAGTAAAATTCATATTAAATACTCCTACAAAATACATGGCATTAAAAATTATTCCAAAACTTTACAAAAAAGTAAAAATATAACAAAATCCAAATAAAATCTCCCCCCCACCAAAAAAAAAAATCATGCTAAATTAATAAACAAATAACAATAAAATTCTTCAACATATCAACAAAATCCACAAGACAAATACAAAAATCCTTCAGGTGATAATATGATATAATTATCTACCTGGTCTTCAAAAATATATATTCCTACCCAGGTGAATAGTTTGTCTTTCACTGCTTAATTAACGATAATGTTCATACACTGAGACCATCTCCGTCTTAACCCCCCCCCCACACACACACACACACACACACACACACACACACATACATACACACACACACACACACACACATAAATAGAAAATAAAAAATCATGGGTGGATGATATTGTTTGATGATGTTCATTCACCACTATTACTGAAGTGAAATAAATTTAGGACAAAAAAAAACTAGGGGAACATAGGGAAAGAAATAGGGAACATAGGGAAAGAAATAGGGAACATAGGGAAAGAAATAGGGAACATAGGGAAAGAAATAGGGAACATAGGGAAAGAAATAGGGAACATAGGGAAAGAAATAGGGAACATAGGGAAAGAAATAGGGAACATAGGGAACAATATTCTCCTGACACCTTGTATTTTCCTACGAATCGGTATATATTTTTTTTCCTACGTGTGTGTTTGATATTTTTTTGTGTTTCTTTGTTGCTGTTGTTGTTATTCTTGTTTTTAGTTACATTGTCTATTTTCTATTTCTAGTTTCTATTGGCAATATTGTATTATCTATCTATCTATCTATCTATCTACCCATTCATTATCTCTTCCCTCCTCCCTTAACCCCTCCTTCCCACCTCCCATCCTCCTCACAGTAAATCAACCTCCTCATTCTCCTCCCTCTCCCACCACCAACCACCACCTCCTCTTCCCACCTCCGGCTAGCAAGGTTGAAGTCTGATCAGTCCTCAAATAAATTAGACCTGTTTGTTAAGGAGGTCAGACAGAGGTGGAGCTCAGGTGAGACTCCAGGTAACAGAGCTCTTGATTACGACAAGTATAACACTGTCTGTATGTATTATTATTATTATTATTATTATTATTACTCAAGCTATATAATTTATCATAATTTTTCCTCAAACTTATATGAATAAAATTTGTAATAGAAAAAATTTTAACTCATCAAAAATATTGGATAAATGGACGAAATAATTTAGCTACCAGAACACACCTTGGGATGTTTTTATCAGTCGCTATTCTGGTGGTGTTATAGTGGTACCTCCATTTAACGGACTACAGAGAGAGAGAAGAATCTATTTTATCGTGAACCGCTAAATACAAGATCTCCATCTAACGAACTATATAGAGATAAAAGTCCGTTACATCGAGGGCTCGTTAGATGTAAAAAAATCTAACGGATTACATGATGAGACAAGTCCCTTACATGGAGGGTTTTTTCTGTTTTTTTACCATAATTATATAAACAAAACCGAAGATCAATATAGAAGTTAGAAATTTGATATAGACAGAAAGATATAAAGTTTACAACGAGTAAGGCAAATATTATGAATGACAGATCGTGATAATTTTAAAATTATTACACTATAAATAACGATTAATATGTATATATATATATATATATATATATATATATATATATATATATATATATATATATATATATATATATATATATATATATATATATATATATAGCGTTTATTTGTTAATTTCCTAGATAAGAAATATATTAAAATTCACAAAGAAGAATTTACTCACCTTAGACTGTAAGAATAACCAAACCACATAATCTGATATATTTTCTTCACTAAATTTTAACTCAATGATGGGGTTATATATATGATGGTGAATGGGTGTGGTGGTGTGGTGATGGTGGTGTGATGATGGTTGTGTGGTGATGGTTGTGTGGTGATGGTTGTGTGGTGATGGTGGTGTGGTGATGGTTGTGTGGTGATGTGTGTTTAAACCCAGCAGATTTTACTGCCATCCTTCCACCCTCCGGACCACATCATCCGTGTCTCTCAAAAAATAAAGTTGTTTACTTTTTAATTCACTACCTAAGACTACACTAACTACCTAACTTAACCTAAATCAGAGGAATAATGTCTAACATCAGATAATAATTACATTGATATTTTATGATAAGATAACGTTTACTTAGCAACAGTATTAGGCACGATGAATACAGTCTCATATATGTATAATTACAGTATATATGTAATACAGTCTACAATACATATCTGATATATCATAGTTAAAAAAATATATAACGTCTGTTTTTTTTTGTGTATATATCAGTTTTGTTTTTAAAGTTACTAATAAAATTCAACTTATAAAAAATATATATATATACCTGTATAGTATACCGTATATTGTTATGTTATATACGTGAGTCAGAAATACGGGTATACTGTACTGCCGGTAGCCTCCAGACTCGGCGTTACTTCTGTGTTTAATAAAACCAAATATCTCTTGCCTCAGGTCGCCTACGTTGATCTGTCGAGTATTTTAATGTATCACTATTTCTTACAATAAATCAAGCGCTTAAAAACATATATCAATTGAATACCTGTTGTAAAATCATAATAAAAAACATCTTATTATTTTGTCGTGTCAAGATCGTTAAGACTGATTGGAAATTTCAACATATTTGTTTTGTTGTGGAAAATGTAATACAAAATGATATACTGTACACGAGTGAAAAATTTAATTATTGAATAGATATCCTTAAGGTACAAGTTATATAAGAAAGGGAGAAAGAATGAAATAGGATATGTTTTATACAATAGAAAATAGAATTAATGAAATATACAATACATTTTGACAGTTTTTGTTATTGTTGTATTGTTGAGGATGTTTTGTGGTTGTTGTCTTTGTTATGGTCGTTGTCATCGTTGTTTTTTAGTTGTTGTTTTGTTGTTTATGTTTACATTCTTCAACTACAAAGGGAGATAACTTGTAAATAAAAATATATCTATATATAAATGTGTAAACACCTGATTATGGGAGTTACAACCACGCGAGTACAGGTCTTATGTGAAGGTCTGTACTGGTGAACACTGAACAGCGACCCAACTGGTGGACAATTAGTGAACACATTATTAGATTTTCCTGAAGTCTACGTAAATACATTCATCCAATCTTTATAGAAAAAAAAAATTGTAGATATTTTTTTTGGTAGTATAGAAGAAGGTATGTATTTTGATGGATATTTTTTTTTATAATGATATTTTTCTCTAGGGAATATTGTGGGGTAAGTGATCTCTATATACTCATACTTCACTTAAATGTGTGTGTGTGTGTTTTGGTTATGACTCCACCCTGACTATTTCTCACGTCACGTCAGAGAGCAGAGATCACAACCCCACTCCCTTACACAACTCCCCCCTTTACACATTCAGCCCTTTATATAAATCCCACCCAACCAACCAAGATTTTTTTCCATACCTTGTGAATATTTTGTTTTTTTAATTCAATCCCTATCTGTACCTTTTATAGTTACAGTAAATAAAATGTAACAAAAAAAACAATCCCAAAATCCCTCCCCTTCAACTCGATATTGGACATAATTCTGAATTTAGTTTTTTATTACATTTTATTATATATATTTTATTTAATAGATACATGAATTCTGACACTTAAAATACTTCGGATTTTTTTTTTATTTTTTGTAAGAGGAGAGTTTAAGAACTACACCATTAAAACTAGTGTTATCTTAAAGCACTTGTGGGAAATACCGTCATTTGTAAGTTCGAGGAATCGTTTACAAGACAAAATTATGTGAATTGATGAAGCGTAAAGTTGTATTTAGCTAATGGTAAATTAATGGTCTAAGGCCGTTGATAGAAAGACTGGTTGATGTGTTTGTTTGTTTTTTATGATAGATAGACTAATAGATACCGTGTTTTATGCCACACTGATAATTGGTTTATTTTCGTGTGTGTGTTTTTATGACAGGTAGACCCGTGTATGACGTGTTTTGAGTGTTTTATTACATAGAATGACGTGATAGATGACGTGTTACTGTGTTAGTATGGTAAAAACACCTGATCAATAACGTGTTTTGGTGTTTTTTTTTGCGGCACAGAAAGAAAGGCTAATAATTTACCTGTTTTTATGAGGTGTTTTATGGCATAGAAAAAACTGACAGATAACTTATTTTATCGTTCGTTCATTTCAAAGACAGAAACACATATTAGGAAATTTCTGTTTTCATTATAACATAAATATAGAAAAAAAATTGATAAATCGTAATTATTATTTTCTGTAATCGTGTTTATAATAAAGACATAATTGTTTTTATATTATTATTATTATAATTATTATTATTATTATTATTATTATTGTTATTATTATTATTATTATTATTATTATTATTATTATTATTATTATTATTATTATTATTATTATTATTATTTATTTTATTTTATTTTATTGTTACGTTCATGTGGGTGTTATGCTCCCCACACACTAGTATCTGGCCAACATAAACATTACTACTGGCTGGGGGGTAAGAGAAACAGCCGCCATACAGCAACACTGAGTTACAACCTCGTATTTCAACAAGAGACTACAATTAAAATTTACACTTGTCGTTATGGGTATTATTAATATAAAATATACAATATGACTGCTCTTTTTTTATTTTTCTATGCTAATTTAATATATATATATATAAGGCTACGTTGATTTTATATTTGTTTTATAAAATTTCTTTGTTTTATATCAGTTAGTTTATTTATGTTTATTGATTTAGATTTATTTCATCAATATAAAAGAATATCTATTTTATATTATTGTAATGTAGATTTATCTTGTTTACTTGATGTTATGGCATTACACACTAAGAAATTTATTTAAAGTATGTCTACAAAAACATTCATACTCGTATCTACTACAAATACATTATATAAATCCGGACTTTTTTGTATTAAACACTAGGAAATCCTTTAGTATAACGAAAGACGAGAACTAATTGCTAAAGTCCTTGAAATTAATTACAAAATCCTATATAACTACTACGAAAATATAGACTATCTCTGGAGGGGGAGGGGGGGACTTTTTTTTAAATCAAAATTCATAGGTTTCTATGTGTGGTCAGAACCAACTTGTTTCTCTTCAGCTATTGACGTCCCTCCTCCTCCCTACCCCTCCAAGTTCTGCTGGATTTACCATTCCCTTTCTCTTTTTCTATTGCTTCTTCTATGTAATAACACTTTTTAACTCGTTTATAGAAATTATGAGCCTATAGAATATTCTGAGAAAGTGACATAGTGTTCTTCAGCGTCTTAGTGTCCTACAATGCCCTACAATGCCTTTCATTACCCTACAGTGTCCTTTAGTGTAATATACATAACACACACAGACAGATAACTAGACAGATAGAGATGTAGATATAGTTGAACTGACGAAGAAAGGTACGTAAGATTATACTTTTCTTAATCCCCGTATAGAGATAATTCCAAGATTAAAACGAATAATAATCCCTCGAATTAAGAAACTTCCTGAGGCAGTTGAAGCCTCCATTCCCTCATTCATAATTAAATATATGTTCTATTAAGTCATATACTGTTTATATATATATAGACATAGTTGTATAGGTATAGCACAAGGAATATAAACACTAATGGTTTTGACACTACCTGTATTTGTATTCACGTAATATATTGAGAATTTTTTTTTATTATTTTTTTTTTATTTAGGGAATTTGGATTATGATAGCCTATGGAAAATGATTTTTTTAAGGTGTATGGAAAGGGTAGATATTTATGTTATATTTTGAGTATTAAAAGAGAGAGAAAGAGGTGATTGATTTGATATTGTTTTGTAAAGTTGTTTGTCTGGTGTTGAAACTAAGTCTTGATGAATGATAATTAAAGACCCTGAACGTTGAAGTACTCTCAAAGACTAAAAGACTTTATCAACGGCTCTTAATATACCCAGGCTGTTGGAGAACGTAAAAGCAAAATAAAACAACTATAACAACAACCAGCAGCTTCAACTAAAAATAAATTCCAGTTATTTTAATATATTGCTTATCTGTAAATCTTATATTAAAAGCAATAAGACTTTCCTGTTTACCAGCAGTATGGAGACTAATGATGCGTGAGTCACTTGGACAGGTTAATAAGACTGCACCTGACGGGTCCTATATACCTAAAGTCCATTAAAACCTAATATCATTTCAGCCAAAAATCGGACTTAAAAGGCGCAATATATTGTAGGTTTTAAATATTCATTTGTCAAACAATTCACCGAATGACAACAATGGGCAGTTCTGGGCCATAGTCCGGAGCGTCAGAAGGTTGGAAATCCCAGTGTGACAGTATGAGAACGTCGGCCTTCTTGCCTACGGGGTTATGAGTCAGTGATCTCGTCAGGCATCAACAGAGTTATTGACAGATATCTCAACACGGTAACGAGAGGGTTAAGCTCACACACGCACACGCACACACACACACACACACACACATCACAGTGCCATCCTGGTGACACACACACACACACACACACACACACACACACACACACACATAAACACACGCACACGAACACACACACACACACACACACACACACACACACACAGCACACACACACACACACACACACACACACACAGCCACGCCCATCAGTAGTGCCATCCTGCCCCCCCACACACACACACACATAAAACACACAAGCCTAGCCACGCCTATCCTCGTCTACCCACACTAGCCACGCCCAGTGTTCAAACGCTCTTTAGTCGACTCTGCCTCACAGCCCCAAAAATGGACCATTTGTTGAATAATCGATTTTAAGTCATTTTTTTTTGTCTATCCACTTCATCCCTTCCTACCCCCCTCCCCTTTCTTCTAACCTCTAACCTCCTCTTACCTCCCTCCCATTTCACCCTCCTCCAACCTCCCTCTACTCCTCCAAAAAACAAAAATTTTATCAAACATCAGACGAAACGGGATTGAATAGAGAGAGAAAGAGAGAAAGAAAGAGAGAAAGAAAGAAAGAAAGAAAGAAAAAGAGAGAGAGAACAGTATAAGGCAAATATCTTAATTTAAATACACATTATTTCTCAACAGATATTTTTAATAATTTTCTCATTATATTTTATTATTTATTTTTACAAAGTCTAGAGAGGCGGTTCATGGTGATTAAAGCACACATCATTCATTAGTAGTTAAGATGGTAATTGTAATGGTAATGAGAGTTGTTGTAGATGGTAATGATGGTTAGTGTCCAGTGTACGTATGGTGAAGATGCGTGTTATTAAGAACATGTAAACACGTCATGTACACATACACACACACACATATACAAACTGAGACATACATAGACACACACTTACATACACATACAGATGCAGGTAATCAAGGTTAATTAAACACACTTATACACCTACATACATACATAAATACATACATACATACATACATACATACATACATACATAAATACATACAAAAACGATGGAGATAGAAATAAATGATGAAGGTTTGATGATGAAGAGAGAGAGAGAGAGAGAGAGAGAGAGAGAGAGAGAGAGAGAGAGAGAGAGAGAGAGAGAGAGAGAGAGAGAGAGAGAGAGAGAGAGAGAGGAGAGGTATCACAAACCATTTCGAAACCAAACAGGAGAGCTTAAGCAAACGTCCAGGGGGGAATGGCAGAACCACTTCAGTATGATAGCGAGTTAACACAGATCCGTAAAAAATATCGCCAAACTGAGGCAACTATTCCCAAGCTCAGAAAAACAAAATAGATCATGTCGATATTGCAAACAGTTGGTGAAAAGGATCCCCCTTCCCCAAAAAAAAATACCCCCCCATTACAGTGTATACGAGACAAGGATTGAATCTCACCCTGGGAGGATTTTTTAAAGGTAAATTCTCAGATTAGGAATTTTTTCTGTCTTGTTTGTGTCTTATTCAATGTCGATGGTAGAGTCGATAAACATTGGTGGAGGAGGAGGAGGAGAGAAGAGATATAGTTAATAGAAGGAGAAGGAGGGAAGGGAGATAATTAAGAAGAAGAGGAAGGAGTGGAGGAGGGGAAGGAAGAAGAGGTAAAAGAAGATATAAAAGTGAATAATCTGGCAGAGGAAAATTTAGCTATTTCTTAAAAGACAAAAAACTACTTTTTAAAGAAACTTACTGAAGACAGACACTATGGCAGACAATTACCATGGCAGACAGATACTATGGCAGACAATTACCATGGCAGACAGATACTATGGCAGACAGATACTATGGCAGACAATTACCATGGCAGACAGATACTATGGCAGACAATTACTATGGCAGAAAAACACACTACGGCAGACACTACTATGGCAGACAGACACACCACTGCAGACAATTACCATGGCAGACAGACACACCACACTGCAGACAATTACTATGGTGACAGACACCACTGCAGACAATTACCATGGCAGACAGATACTATGGCAGACAATTACCATGGCAGACAGACACACCACCGCAGACAATTACCATGACAGACAGACACACCACGGCAGACAATTACCATGGCAGACACACACCATAGCAAACAACGACAACAAGAACACCAATCTAAAAAAAAAAGTAAAGAAAAAAAGAAGAAACTCTTGTAGAATATAATAATTAACCACGAACAAAAAAATAAATAAACAAATACCTACCCTATCTTCCTCTTCTTCCTCCTCCTCCTCCTTCCTCCTCCTTCTCCTCCTCCTTCCTCCTCCTTCCTCCTCCTCCTTCTTCTCCCTTCCTCCTCCTCCTTCTTCCTCCTCCTTCTTCCTCCCTTCCTCCTCCTTCTTCCTCCTCCTCCTGTCTCCTCCTCCTCCTCCTCCTTCTTCCGCCCTTCCTCCTCCTTCTTCCTCCTCGTCCTCCTCCTCTTCCCTATAACCTAACTCAACACAGTGATAGTCGGAAGCTACTAAAAAAAAAATAGTTCAGAATTTTGTATTAGTTACTGTGAAAGAGGAAAGACGGCGCTAAACTCTCTATGAAAGAACCTTTAAGAGATTGAACTACAGCCATCCAATGAGGGAGGAGAGCTGGGATGGTGTGACATAGAATACGTGATGTACGGATGAATTAATGAAAGAGAGAGAGGAGTGGTAGAGAAGGAGAGAGAAATGGATGAGAGAGAGGGGGGGCGAGGTAGAGAGAGAGAGAGAGTAATAATAATAATTACAAGAATACAAATGTGAACCTACAACCAATAGAAATGAGAAGGGCTTCAGAATAAGTAGCCAGAGAGTTATAGCCCCAGGTTGCACAGAAGTAGTCTGGGAGTATAGTCACGAGGTCGACTACACCAACGGCACCAGTAGTAGTAGTAGTAGTAGTAGCCAAAGAGTTGTCTGAAAAATAGCCCGGAATTAGCCTGAAGTAGTCTCGAATATAAATTGGAGTAGTCTATAGATAGCCTGGAGGAGATAGTAATAGTCTAGTAGTGGAAAGAATGTGTAGCTTAGAGGACAACCAAGTAGCCTAGAAATAGCCTGGGACTGTTAGTTGTCTATGAGTAGCCTGATGATAGAATAAAGATTGGAATACTCGAAGCGTAGTCCAAAAATAGTAGCCTGGGAGTAGAGATAGTCACTGTGGGAGGTTTGGTAGTCTAGCTTGAGAATGAGAATAGTTTTAAAGTAGCCTGAGGGTAGTCTAAAAGTGGGAGTTTAGCCTGGGAGTGAGTGTAGTGTCAGAGTAGCCTTGGAGTGAGTAGTTTCAGAGTAGCCTGGGAGTGAGTAGTGTCAGAGTAGCCTGGAAGTGAGTAGTGTCAGAGTAGCCTGGAAGTGAGTAGTTTCAGAGTAGCCTGGGAGTAAGAGTCAGCGTGGATGGCAGCCGTTCAATACTCGGGACCGCGTGTGCCTTTCCCCTTGCAATCCCGATAGTTGCCACACGTCACCGGGAGTGCAACATGCCATGACTCGCTGCAACCAACCACCAACCCTGCAACGATGCCCACCCTTTGTGTTGCCCAGATAAGCGATAGATAACCCCGGTAGGAGTTATCGCTACTTCAATAACTTCCGGATGATGACTATGCGTGGAGATACGATCGAAGGTACGTAAATCGTGTCGAAATAAAATCGTATGTGTAAATTCAGCCATCTGCAACCTCACTGATCATCCCGAGTCTGTCCAATCAAACCTGGGGAAAGGCTTTTTTACATATTACCGTCAATTTTTATTGTTATTCCTTTGCTCTTACGGTTCTTATTCTTCCTTTCTGTTTTTATTCTTCGTAAGGACGCTGGGTAATGCCTGCTTACCTAACGCATTTTCAGGGTAAAGTCTTTTCGTTTAGGGAAGTTGGTGAGGCGTGTACGACCACCAGAAGCAGGTCCACGAAAACTATAAATAATGAATTTTCTCCTCGCGTCGGTACCCGCCAAAATACGAGCCCAACTGACGCGTAGGACTGAAACCCTTTTACAGAATTTGATCGACATAATTTTTGCGTTTCCCAACCCAAGGTCTCTCGCGAAACATTTCTCAGCGAATGGCAGTTCCAGGGGAGCGGACTATCAGCGTAGTTTTCATCGTGTTGTCGACAGGATTCAGCTGAAACTTTGAACAGAACGTCGATGAATAAAAATAAGTCGAGTGAACCAGCCCTCAGAACACCTCTTTCAGAGTGATGTTCAACACTGAAGAAACGCTCGCTTCCCACCCTAGTTTCACTGCATGGACGGAAAGGAGAGAGAGAGAGAGAGAGAGAGAGAGAGAGAGAGAGAGAGAGAGAGAGAGAGAGAGAGAGAGGCTCTTTTAGATTGGTATAAAGAGCTCTAAATTCTAGCGTGCATTTACACTCGTGCTAGAGGGTAAAAGGGTCACTTGTTTGTCCTGCTAAGATTGTGACTCAAAAAATAAAGAGTCGCTATATTATATATATATATACTGTATATATATTTTTTTTTTACCGTGTGTGTGTGTGTTTGTGTGTTTATGCAAATGACCTTACATTACTACTGCTCTAGTGTACAGGGCAGAGGTCTTAGTGTCTCCTCACGAATGTTTATACTCAACTAACACCACACCACCACCACCACCACCCTACCACACACCACCACACACCCACCACCACACCCACACACACACCACCACCACACCACACCACCACACCACACACACCACCACACACACACACCAAACACACACCACCACACAAACCACACACACACCCCACAAACAACACACACACACACACCAAACACACACCACACCACACACACACCACACACACCAAACACACACACCAAACACACACCACACCAACACACACACACTACACACCACACCAACACACACACCACACACACACACACCACCACACACACCACACACAAACACCAAACACACACCACACAAACACACACACACACCAACACACACACCACACCACACACACACCACACCACACCACACCACACCACACCACACACCACACACACCACACCAAACACACACCACACCAATCAGCACACCACACCCACACACACCACACCACACACACACACACACACACACACACACACACCACAAACACACACCACCAAACACACACCACACCAATCAGCACACCACACCACACACACCACACCACACACAACCACCACACACACACACACAACACACACCACACCACCAACACACACCCCACCACAAACACACACCACACCCCAACACACACCACACCAAACACACACCACACCATCAACACACACACAAACACACAACACCAACACACACACCAAACACACACCACACACACACCCACACAAACACACACACACACAACACACACCACACCAAACACACACCCACCAAACACACACCACACCAACACACACCACACCAAACACACACCACACCAAACACACACCACACCAATCACACACCACACACACACACCACACCACACCACATCACACACCACACCACACACACCACACCAAACACACACACCAAACACACACCCGCACACAAACACACACCACACCAAACACACACCACACCCAACACACACACCACACCAAACACACACCACACCAAACACACACACCACAACACACACCACACCAAACACACACACACCACACAACACACACACACACCCAACACACACACACACCAAACACACACCCCACACAACACCACACCAAACACACACACCCCACCAAACACACACACCACACCAAACACACACCACACCAAACACACACACCACACCAAACACACACACCACACCAAACACACACCACACCAATCACACACCACACCAAACACACACCCCCACCAAACACACACACACACAAACATCAATAACAATTTATATATAAAAAAACAGGTAAATTCACAACCATTTACACCTGCTCATTACATTCATTACAAATTACATGATCTTTGTAGTTTAGAAGCTCATAGGTGTATCAGAACTACGAATCCTTGATCATCACTATATATAAGAGTCGTTGGCCTGTTAAAGAATTACAGTGACCTAGAAAGAAATGTAATAGTCTTTGCAATTTTTTTGTAGTTTATTAATCTATCAAGGCAGTACTGTGTGTTGAGGGGGGGTGAAAGGTTATAGAGTGAATAGAAATGATGTTAGGGAAATATTTTTACCCTAAATATGAACGATTTTAGGGGAATATATATTTTGGATCCTTAATATTTTTAGGGGAAGATTTATTTTATATATGAATGATATAAGATAAATATATAAACTTTCTGAATTTTAATGACCAGGTGTAGTGATTAACCTTCGATATATCCTGTCTTTGTGTGGTATATCGAGTCAGGACTTTCATATATACTCGATATTTTTTTTTCTTTGTTTTATATCAAGTATTAATGAATATTTACTTTACCACTTATGTTGATGTTTATATAAATCTTAACAAACAAAGATTTATTTGTTGGGTAAGACTAATTTTATTTGTTAGTTTGTTATTATTATTATTATTATTATTATTATTATTATTATTATTATTATTATGAAAGATTTTAACAGCATTATTTAACCCATAGACATAAATATGTATCAGTATTATTCTAGTTTATAGTGACTATTTTTCACAACAATATATATCGCAATGCTTTCATAATTTTATATATTTCATGCAATTTCTCTTCCTTCTTGCATTCATGATTAAATAAACGGTATTCAATATATATCTAAATAATAAAGGTAAAATAAATATAAAATAAAGAAGGAGAATATTGAGGAGAATACGACGAAGCAAATGACGCAATAAAGGAAATGAAAATGATGTAATAAAATAGATGAAAATGAAGATAATGTTAAAAAAATAGTGAGGTAATGGTGAATAGGAGAACGATTGATGGTGATATTTTTGGTATTGTGAATAATGGTGATGGTGTAAGTGATGACTTTTATTCACTATCTACATTTAATAATTTTTTCAATAATTTCTTATGTATTTTTTTTTACTATCTATTATTCATTATTTACTACTCACTATATTTCTTTAATAAGTGAGTATGTATTTTTCATTATATATTTCTCATTACTCGGTACCTATAATTCAGTATATCTTTAAAAATGAATACTATATTTTTCAACATAAACGTGAAATATATTGTCTAGAATTCAACATTTTCTTATAATAATTCATAATATATTTTTGTCTTGATGGTGATGATGCAAAATAATTCCTAGTCCATATTTTTTTTATAAGTAATAATATTTTTGACCTATTTTACCCATTGCATAAGGCCATATATTGTCTTTAAAATATCACAAACTACAATGAACAAATGATTTATTATAACGTTTATTTTTTGGGGGAAACATATATTAAATTTAGTATAAAATAATTATTATTATTATTATTATTATTATTATTATTATTATTATTATAATATCTTCCTCAATATGTCTAGTTCTCTTGTGCTGAAAATCTGTTATATACGGTTATACAAATTTACCTTATATTTGGCAATTATATATCACCTATAATGGTTATTGTACGTGTTTGTGAAGCTATAATTTAAAAAGTAAAAGATCAGCTGTTAATTACTCACAAAATATCCACCAATTAGAAATATAAGAAACTATTATATATTTCATCGGTGTTTTATATATGTGACGCGATTTTCTTACAAATATCAAATTATATAAACATTAATATATAACTCGGTAACAATAAATATTCAAACTCACTATGTAACTCACAAGTAAAGCTCATTAACATTGTATATAGTTGTGGTTATCATGAGAGGCATAAAGATAAAGGAAATAAAAATTACTGGTGTATATATATATATTGATCAGATTTTCTATAATACTGTAAATAATAATTGTTTAACTTTTTTGTTTTACATTATCTTAAGAAACAACTCTCAAAAAGATATTATATGTTTGTGTGTATGTGTGCATATGATTCTCTGTCAATTTGTCTGTTTGTTTGTCTCTGTCTGTCTGTCTGTCAGTCTCACACCACCAACATTAATCCTTACAAACACACTAAACAAACATCAATACTAAAATAACACCACAAACTAGTAATTTATATATATCTTATGCATACAGTAACTTAATAACACTTAATTACATTTTAACGTCATCTAAAATTACAGACTGAGCGGTTATGATAGCTGGTCCAAACCTGTTGTAGCCCGACCATCACACAAGGCATGCAGGTATTCCCCATTACGCCGTTGTATTGTTATTACCTTATCCACCAGCCTCATATTAATCACCGTGTAAATATTCGACAAATTCGCAAGCTTCAGTGAACGGTACAGGGCCTCTGTTACATCCTCGCATCGGGATCTGGTAAACGGTAGGACCTTGTTTTGACATGCAGGCTCTGTTACTACACGCAGGTTCTGTTAACGGTTTGATCCTGTTATACACGCAGTCTTTTATACACACGCAGCCTCTGTTCACGACTTGACCCTCTTATGCAAGCAATCTCTGTTATACACGCAGCCTCTGTTAACGGCTTGACCCTCTTATGCAAGCAATCTCTGTTATACACGCAGCCTCTGTTAACGGCTTGATCCTGATATATGCGTAGTCTCTGTTATACCTGTTGTTTCTGTTAACAGCATGTCCCTTTTACACACGTAGCCGGACTCTGTTAACATCGCAACCCTGTTATTCACGCAGCCTTTGTCGTGCCGTTCACAGACCATGTTACTCCTGTGTCAAATGAGCAATTGTGAGAACCATAAATTACCTTTTTGAGTAATGAGGGATTCTCATTTGACTTTTTTTTTTAATCAAAGAATAATGGATAAACAGAGATACGCGGGGTGACAGGTAGCTGTTGTTGATATTATTACAGGTATTGGTTTAATATCCTGATACCTGTGTACCTTATCATAACACCTGTATACTATTATTATTATTATTATTATTATTATTATTATTATTATTATTATTATTATTATTATTATTATTTAAGTCTTTCTCGCTTGTACTTCAGAAAAATATCGTCAGGCAAAGATTTTATACTGAAAAAAAGTAAAACAAAAAATATTGACTCATAAGATATTTCATGAAGAGGTCAGCATAAAATCGAGTCATCTATCACCTATGTGTCACGAATTCACCACCATAAACTCTTCCCATGTATAGTGAATGACCGTGAACACAATACCGAGCACCATAGCCATTCACGAGCTTCACCTGTGCATGATCGCTCAATGACATGTTAACAATACAGGTGATCATTATTACCTTAGGGCACAGGTGTGTGTGTGTGTGTGTGGTGCAGGTAAACTCGTGGGCAGGTAAACATATCCGTGCCATTACATTAATAAATTACTGTAGTTTTATGCTGTCACAAACACTCTTTTAACTACAAAATAATAAAATATCCCTATAATTCATCTTATATCTTTATTCAATGTAAAAACCTATAATCCTAAAGGGAAAAAAGTGTATCGATATAATATCTTAATTTTTTACTTTATATTTTATCAATTTTAATTTTATATTATTGTTTTATTTTTATTTTTTGGTTTTTATCATATTTTTGTATAATTTACGTTTATTTTAATTTCCTTTTTTGTTCGGATAATGAAATGTAATTCTCAAAACAATGTGAAAAATTACGTAGAGAATTATACGGTATAGTCCAGTCCATCTCGGGAAACAATTCGGATTTAACACTTAACAAAATATATTTCCCTAAGTACCAAAAACTCTATTAAGTCCAAAAGTCCACATCCAGTCCATTTACGATCAATCGGACTTGTTACTTTTGTTAAGGTAATTGAAAATAAGTGAAAAAAAAGGTATCATCATTTACTCAATCAAGTCCGAAAGCTCATTCATCTCGCTTCAAGTCCATCTTACGGCTAGTCACTTGTTTATTTAGGCGTGGGAATCTGCCTTGTTTTTCTCTATTTGTCTTATTTTTTAGTTTATTTTTAACTGTTTATTCCTATTTATTATCGTCTGTCTTTTAGTTCCGTTTAGTTTGGTTATAATAGTGTGTGTGTGTGTGTGTGTGTGTGTGTGTGTGTGTGTGTGTGTGTGTGTGTGTGTGTGTGTGTGTTTAACGGGAAGGAAGATTTCATGCAAGTGGATACAACAGTTGCTACGTGGATAATGCAACAACAGATTAAATCCTCGTTCTATAGATCCGATAATACAACGGTATACAACGGTGAGGTGCTATATCCAACGGGGGTACACAACGGATCCGAAACACCAACGGTACAATGGTTTAAGGAAAGGTCTCGATCCGACACAGCAACGGCACAACGGGTGAACTTCCGTTGCTAACGAACGGACTAGACCACGTGTGTTTTCCGTTGATAGTGCGTCTGGGTCCTGGATGATCGGCCGAGTGATAGGAAAGAGTATGATCGGAAAAGGGAAATCAGACAGGTTATAATCAGATGGTATGATCGGAAAAGGGAAATCAGACAGGTTATAATCAGATGGTATGATCGGAAAGGTGAAATCAAACGGGTATGATTGGAAAGTATGATCGACAAAAATACTATCCTTAAACCATCATACTCACATCATATTACTGTCATATTAGTATTATACCATTGTTATTATATTTCTACCACATCAGAATCATACTATCATCATACACTAATATCATACACTAGCATCATACTACCACATATATTCTATCATACTAACATTACACCATTATCAGTATGATAGAATGAAAGTATGATGATAGTATGAAACTACCTTGATATAAGTATGATGTCAGTATGATATCATGCTAGTATAAAGCTGCATATTGACTTCAGTATGATGTTAGTATGACTGACCTCATATTAGTGTATATATTAATACACTTGTCATCATACTTGTGTGAAGCAAGTATGATGCAGTTTCAATTTAAGTATGATAAAGACGCTAGTTAGGCTGACGTATGATGCTAGTATGATGTAGTATAATTTTGTATATATATTTCTCTCCTACTAGTATACTGATGATGAAACGTAAGTATGATTCCTGCATGGTGGTAGTATTATAAGTGTGAGATTAGTAAATATAAATAGAGACAGGCAGACAAAGACAGACAGAGAGACAGATACACAATTTAACATTTAACACAGGAGTAATAGAGAGAGGAGCGTCCTATGTTAACCTATGATGTTAATAAACCTCTACACCCTGCATGAGTTACACTAGATAATGCTGTCCTCTGTGTGTGTGTGTGTGTGTGTGTGTGTGTGTGTGCTAGGAGAGTTATACTGAACCTTACATAGTCAAGTTAGTATAAGTATAGAAGTATTCATTATTACTTCCAAGTTATACATATAAGTATACATATATGTGTATAAAGTCTTGAGTGAGGTAATACTTAACACGTCACCTTCATCAACGTTGAATAATACCTTCCTTAATGCGCTATGGACCATATATTACTGTATATCATTCACCCTACACGGTCACTCGCCATTCATCCTTTCTTGCCCACTACACACACACACACACACACACTCCTGGACATCCCTCGCTACTCCTTCACCTCCTATACATGACAGTAGGATCTTCCCATAACACATTTGTTCTTTCCCAGTAGGCCTTCCCGCCCCATTACCTCCCCGTTACACCTAGCTAAGTGTCCCCTTGTGCCCGTACCTGTCCCCCCTCCCCCGTGTTCTGTTTGTTGTGCCCAGGGTCTAGGCCGACGCCCTATACCTTGCCCATGACAGCATGCCCCCTTAAGGCATATTTTATGGCCTCCCAACCTTGTAGCGGTAGTCAAATTAATGTGCTCTTCACCCCCCGACCCTCAACAGACTCGTTCCTTGACGGCGGCATTTATCATCATGAGGGTCGTGTGGAGGCGAGAATCTGCTCCTGGCAAGATTACATGACATGGAGGTAAGACTGTAGTGCTGTGAGGCCATTCTCGCGGTTTGACACTCTCCTAGTTACCTCTGGCGCTCGGCTAATGATTTACACGGTGTGAGTCTCTCTGGTGCTCTAAGGAATATTGATGATATTGTTATTAGGGCGTCACCACACAAAGACCATAGTTAAGCTCAACCCATCAAACACTTTCTTGCGTATAATAAATTCTCGAAGACTTTTAGTGTCGGCAGAGTAAAGTTACCGGTGATTGTGTCAGCTTGATGAATATATATCGCAAGATCCATCAAAAGCTTTAGTTTAATCAAAGGAATTAAAAGTTTTATTCGAGTCGTACGTAACTCACACCAGAAGAAAGAATTTGTACCGATAACGCCGTAGTTATTTTGGGTGAAAATATACCAATGACATTTGCCCTATTTATCATACGCAAATTCCATTTAGATTACAAGTTATTCACCACTGTCGCGTATAAATCTATCAAATCTCGTGTTGTATAAATCCTCGGCCAACAAATGGGCTCACGGATTAACTTATCAAGCGTCGCGTCGTTTCATTTTTACGTGAAATCTGGACGGTAGGAGGCGAGGTGGCGCGACCAGGGTGAGAGCGGACGCCTTCACCCGACCCCTCATGCGAGCACCTTGACCCCGAGTGACGCTAGTGCTACACCAGGGCGTCAAGTGGGGTCAGTTGTGGCACTAAGGGTCAGTGGGTGCGAGCGAGGGCGACTTCCTGTCTCTCCGCTCCTCTCCGAGCGTCTCTCGCCACGGCAGGGGTCGCCGTCGACGCTTGCTGCTGCCATAGACGGATAAAAATATGCTGGGGAACTGCACTCTAGTCTCACATTATTAGTCCGTCAGCGATTATCACGAAACATCTCATTTTGTAAATCTGTGTATTATTGCATATTGCATTGATTATTGAAAATCGATGTTGTGGCGGTAAGATGGGACGATTTTACTGGGCGCTTGCGTACACCTTCAGGTGGGCGGGGATCTGAGCGACAGTGTGATGCGCCTTCCCGCCCACAAATCTGCGCTAAGTTACCTAACTACACGCCCACGACACACGCCCAGAAGGAGGGTGTGGCGTGGGGAGGCTCGGTTGGACCTACCTGGAGAGGAGTAGTGCGTGCGGAGGCTGGCCGGGCAGGATCGCCAGTGAGCCTTGTGTTGCAGCCTGCCCAGGGCACGTCTCGGGCACGTCTCTGCAACATCATTCATCACACTCCAGCCTCTACACCCCTTCACCGATCTTGCTCAAATCATGCACGAGGGTCGGTGGTAAGGCTGGCCACCTCCGGCAGAGAAAAAAATCAATATAGAAGCCGAAATGATACGATAAAGCAGACGTCGAGGGTAAAAATAATGTCGTCGTGCCTCCGCCAAGCTGGCCGGGGGAGGAGTTATGTATTCATGTCATAACCCCGCATCAGTGTGCCGGGGAGGAGGCTCTCCCTGCTCCTCCTCCTCCTCCTCCTCCTCCTCCTCCTCCTCCTCCTCCTCCTCCTCCTCCTCCTCCTCCTCCTCCCTCCTCCTCCTCTCTTCTTCTCCCCTGCCCTCCTTATCCTCCTACTCCTCCTCCTCCTCCTCTTTTTACTCTACTTCTTCCTCTTTCCATTTACCACCACCACTACTGTTATGTTCAACCCAGAAATGTTCGTTCGTGCAACCAACGCTGCATCCCCTCCTCCTCCTCCCTCCTCCTCCTCCTCCTCCTCCTCCTCCTCCCTCCTCCTCCTCCTCCTCCTCCTCCTCCCCATCCTCCTCCTCCTCCTCCTTTTTTACTTCACCTCTTCCTCTTTCTCTCCACCACCGTCATTGGTGTTATTGCCAGCCCACAGACAGTCAGTCATTCATACAACCAACATTCCATTTTGTTGTTGCCACTATAATCGTTGTTGCTTACATGTTGCTTTCGCTATCTCAGCTCTTACTACCACAACTACAACCATTCCCTACCACAATCCTCACTCAGTAATTCCTCTATTTCTAACCTTTTTTTTTCCCTCACCACAATCACAACTACTATTTTTCACTACCACCACCACCACTACTACTACCATGACTACCACAACCACCACTACTAGTATCCCCTTCCACCAGAACTAATCGGATTACCATGACCAATCCCACAAATGAAACAACCAACATTATCCAACCGTTTCTAATTTTACGACCTGCAAGCTATAGAAACACCTTTTACTACTACTACTACTACTACTACTAAACTATTCTCCCCATGATCTCCTCTACTATTATAAACAACGGTATAACACAACAACCACCATCGCTTGACTACAACTATCAATTATATCATCAACATTATCGCATCTACCACTATCATTTCCCTCCTAGTCAAATTTTATCATCACTGCCATCTTCCCATAACCACCATCATTACCATTACCAGAAACACAGTCAAATGAACCACTACTACCATTTTCAAGGTCCACGATTACCACATTACCACCAACTACTACTACCACTATTACCATTACCTTCCAAGTCATCCATCACTTATTACCATTAGTACCATTATTAACCAGGCGAGCCACTACCATTCACCACTTCCATTACCCTCCCTCAGTACCACTTACCACGTAACCTATAATGGTACTACTACTACTACTACTACTACTACTACTACTACCTGACAAAATACAACCAGAATAACACAACCATTACACACTGTAACCAACACCATCGTCATTACTCTCTAATCAACGGAGTTATGGTATTGATTGTTACCAGATCCAAGTGAAACTGATTCACAAATTATTTTAATCTTAAATTCAAGGGAATGGCCTAAACTTGAGCTGGTAACGATGTATATATTGTGTTATTGTTATTATTATTAGTAGTAGTAGTAGTATTACTTATTAATTGATTACCATGTCACCATCAGTTCACTATAGAATCTTCACTATCATATAATCATTCCTTAATAATGTCACTTTCACTGTAACAAGGCCTTAATTCACTGTCACATCACCATCCTGTTGTCATTTTCTGAATATTTTTGTCCTGGTTGTTCACTCATTTCACTATCACTCTACAAGCCTTTCACTATTATATTCATATCACTATAGACTGACCGTATTAGAATGTCACTATAAATGTCATCATAATTTCACTGTCGTTTCAAAGTTATGTCACTACAGGACACCGTCATCTTAAATCTGTTATATTTCACCACCACACCAATTTCATTCAGTACATCATAAGTAAACAACTATTGTGATGGTACTACTACTACTACTACTACTACTACTACTATCGAAGACATCTATACCATAACTATTCCTCATCACAACCACCATCACTATCACTACAACCACCATCACCACCAAACACACTATCACCACCAAATGCAACAACAACCACCACCATCACCACCACCAAATACACTATCACCACCATCATCACTACTACCAACACAAACCCCCTTTACCCTCCCTTCCCCTCCCTCCCTCCCTATCAATTGACCCCCTCCCCATCAACCACAACACCCCCCCTCCCCCCATCAACCACAACACCCCCCTAACCCCTCTACCTTGTCACACCACGTGGAGACCTACAAGACAAACCCGCATCAAGACAAAAAAAAACAGGAGACAACAGGGCATGTAGTGAAGATCTACCTGTTAATGATTATTTTCACCTGTTCCACCTCACTGACAACCTCCCGCATCTCTATATTTGTTGAAGAATTCGTGTATTTTCATCGTCAGTGCGAGTTGAGACCAGCTGTTGAGGGGGTAGAAGGGGGGGGGAGGGGAGAGAGGAGGGGAGAGAGGAGGGGGGGGAGAGGGGGAGAGAAGGGAAGCAACAAGACCTTATTGCAAAACATCAACGGGAGATCCTTTTGGCTTAACTCTTTCTTCTATGTGTTGTGGGTTCATTGCTACGTGTAATAAGGTCATTCTGTTACGTGTTTCTCTCTCTCTCTCTCTCTCTCTACCTTCATCATTAGCAGCCTCTTTTCATCCATACGTAATCCAACCCTTTCCATCACCCCTCTCCTACACCTCCTCTTCTTCCTCCTCTTCCTCCTCTTTTCCTCTTTCCCTTTTCTCCTTATTCTCTTCTTCCTCCTCCTCCTCCTCCTCCTTCTCCCTTCTTCTACATCTTCCTCCCCGTCTGTCCTATCTCCCATCTCTCCTCCTCCACACTGTCTCTCCCCCTCCCTCCTCACCCTTCCTTCCATCCCATAGACTGTCCCATAGCCTTCTCATCCTCTCCCTCACCTCCCTGTACTACCCTCTCCCCCCTCACCTCCCTATCACCCTCCCTCACCACCCCATCACCTCCCCGACCCATGCTTATTGAATATCAACTCCCCTACTCTTCTCTTCCTCTCTCTCCTCACCCCCCTCCATCTCCTTCCTCCCTCTTGCCTGGTGGGTTGAGTTGCCAGTTAACAAATGTAAACGCCTCTTTTTTATGTTTCACCATTGAATATTTTTTTTTTTAATGTTTCTTAGGATTTTCTCTTTTTTTTTGTTCATCTATTTTGTTCATGTTAGCCGTTGGTATTTGTTGTTGTTGTTGTTGTTGTTGTTGTTGTTATTGTTGTTGATATTTATCGTCATCGTCATCGTCATCATCATCGTCATCGTCATCAGCATAATTATCATCATCATCACTTGCATCGTCACTATCATCATTTTTGCTACATATATTCCAGTGTTTATTGATCATTTACCAATTCTCTTTCTTTGTGTACATTTCCATTCACAATACGAAGGAGTAAAAAATAGAGAAAATGAAAGAAAACAGAGAGAGAGAGAGAGAGAGAGAGCGAGGGGGGGATATAGAAAGAGTGAAAGAGAGACAGCGACAAAAGAAGAAACCAAAATAAACAGAGAAAAAAAACAGAAATAGAGAAAGAGGGAGAAATAAAGAAAAAGTGAGATAACAACACACTAGGAAACAGAATGAAAACGAGAGAAAGTGAAAAAAAAGAGTGAACAAGAGAAAGAAAATAAAAATACACCAAAATAGACAAAAAAAATGATAATGAAACAACAGAGAGAAAGGTAGTGAGAGAGAGAGAGAGAAAGAAAGAGAGCCAAACACGCCGGTAATGTAAATGTTAATATAAGGGGAAGGAAAGAAAGTGAAAGAAAGTGAAAGCCAGAGAGAATGTTGACCCAGTTCTTACACTTTCCTGCCTTCAGTTGACAAACATGTTGCCCTGGTTCTCTTGGCGCGAGAGAGAGAGAGAGAGAGAGAGAGAGAGAGTTTGAGATAAGGTTAAGAGAGAGAAAAAGAGACGATAGAGCAAGAGAAAGAGAGAGAGACAGAGATTATTATCATTAGTAGTAATAATTGTTATTATTACCAAGTACTTTTATCATAACAATCATTACTATTATCAAAGTATAATTATCATACTATTATTACTATCATTATCATTTTACTATTATTCATAAACTAACCTAACTTAACCTAACCCCACCTAACCTAACCTAACCCCACCTAACCTAACCTAACCTAACATAGCTGGTGCCCTCTATTCTTTTTTTACGTCCTTGGTTTACACAGCTCCTGGGAGAGAGAGAGAGAGAGAGAGAGAGAGAGAGAGAGAGAGTGAAGTATTTTTAATTTTGTTGAAAAGTTTATATATGGTGTAAGAATGTTTGTGTGTTTGTTTTATGATGGAATGAGTGAATTTGTTGTGTTTGTTTTAGCTGTGTATTTAATATTTTTTTGTAATGTATTTGCTGATGTTGGTATATTATAGGCAAGATATATGGTTGTTATGACATGTGTATAACGAAATTTGATCTAAAATTCGTGTTAAATTTACTTTTTTATGATTTATACAATTATTAATTTTGATTTTGTTTTTGATAATATCCATAAACAATAGCCAAAGAGGGAGAATTAAATAACGCAAATAATATACGAAAAAATATACTGTATCTGTATTTTTTATTATTATTATTATTACAAATAAAAGGATCTCAATATTCGCGAAACTGACATCATTTTAGCGAATGTTAAAATCCAATTTTTATCCTGTGGTTTATCATAATCATACCCCCACCCCCCACACCCCACACCCCACCCCCACCACCCCCCACCAAAAAAAAAAATATATATTTATCACCAATGGATAAATAATTCCCATACAAAGATGTTGACAATTACAAGGAGAAAAAAATACCATTAGATTACTATATATATTTTTTTTTTCAAGAGGAACAAAGGTGAGGTTACAATGATTCGCCAACACCCGATTTTCATCATAGTTTTACGGTGTTAGTATGGGCAGTTGCTGAGGGTAATACTGGATAGGTAAATACTAATTAATTTTCAGGTTAAAAAGAATAATATTATATATGGGTTTTGTTTATTCAGCTCCTCTTGTATGGTTGTTGTTGTGGTTGTGGTTGTTGTTGTTGTTGTTGTTGTGGTTGTTGTTGTTGTTGTTGTTGTTGTTGTTAGTGTTGTGGTTGTGGTTGTTGTTGTTGTTGTTGTTGTTGTTAGTGTTGTGGTTGTGGTTGTTGTTGTTGTTGTTGTTGTTGTTGTTGTTGTTATTGTTGTGGTTGTTGTTATTGTTGTTGTTGTTGTTGTTGTTGTTGTTGTTGTTGTGTTTTTAATGATTGATGATTATTGTTATTCTCTTTGTTTATTTTTCTTGTGTGTTTATTAATTCCTGTCTTTATATTTATTTTCTCTTGTTCTACTTTAATCCTATTTTTCTTTCTCTTGTGTATTTTATTTATTTATTTTCTCTCTCTTTTTTCCCTTTTCTTCCCTTTTACCCCCTCTTATCTATCCCCTTCTTTCATCCCTTTCACTTATCCTTCATTACCCTTCTTCTACCTTCCCACCTTCTCTCTTCTCCCATCCACCCACCCTACCCCCACCAACCACCCACCCACCCAACCACCCCCCCTACCACAACCCCCACACCAACCACCAATATACACGACGCAAACCATATCAACTACACATAGATAATTATTTCAGTATCGTACTATCGTGAAACTAATTCGTAATTTCCCATTCAGATTGCAACTCCATTCGCCGCCGTCGACCATCGCTGTAGCTAATTTGAAAACTTGAAATTCGAGGCTCGGTTTCCCTATTCATGGCATGGAGTGTGTGTGTGTGTGTGTGTCTATTTCACAATATATGAATTACCTGCTGCTGGGGATTAATTCTCCTGATGTAGGTGACGACGGGGAGGCTGTGTGTGTGTAGTGAGTTGATGCTATGGAGTACAAGTTCTCTCTTCTCTGTTTAGCTGTTTTCTCTGTGTGTTTTGCCATGTGTGTTTTGGGGGGGATATTTTTATTTATTTTTCTTTCTTTCTTTCTTTCGTGTTTTTTTATTATTATTAATATTATTATTATTATTATTATTATTATTATTATTATTATTATTATTATTATTATTATTGTTATTATAATTATTATTGTTGTTGTTGTTGTTATTATTTTAGGATCAAGTCATCAATGTTGGAGAGTTATTATGTCATTTGAGTTTGAGTTGTAGGAATCTCTCTCTATCTATCTATCTATCTATCTATCTATTTTAAACCCCTTTCAATCTCTGCTCCTCCACCGCTTTACTTCAGTGGCTATTCCTGTTAAGCCTCTATCCAATCTTCCGGTTTTTATTTTTTTTCTCTTTTTTCTTATTTTTTATATATATACTCGAACGCTCACTCAGCATACGTGATATACAAAAATACATACCATTATTTTTTAGGGTTTAATATACAGGTTTTATCCTTTTATTATTCTACTTTTGTTAATTATCTATATTATATAACTTTTATTATTCTTTATGTTAATTATATATATGGTTCCTCCTCTAAAGGAACTCGTAAAGTGGCCACCAGAGTCTTTGTAAATAACAGACGAGAGATTTCTTACCCCCCCTCTCTCTCTCTCTCTCTCTCTCTCTATGTGTTTGGTTTCCTAAAAAATCTATTTCACTCAACTTGGTCAGATGTGAATTTCCAGTGAACTGTCTGATCGTGTTTTGTTTTTTGTGTTTTGTTTTATTTATTTTTTTTGTTGTTGATATTTCTGAAGCTGTGTTTTATTTATTTTTTATGTTTTTCTCTTCAAAGGTTTATTGTGAAATTAGTCTAATGTTCCTCTATTGAAATGTTGTTTTGATAAATGTGTTTGTGCGTGTGTGTGTGTGTGTGTGTGTGTGTGTGTGTGTGTAGTGGTGTGTGTGTGTGTGTGAATGAGTGTTTATGGACACGTGTAGTTGTTATAAGTGATGTGTATGAATGACTGCTTGTGTATTTTTGCCATTAGTGATTCTGTGTATACGAAGATATACACACATACATACACAAACTAACACTTTGCGCACACACACACACAATACACAGCACACACACACACACACACACACACACACACACATTACCACACACACACAATAAATGGTGTGATCCGCTGTGGAAACTTTAGATTATACCTCTATTTTACACTCTTTGGTCAGTTTTCTCTATTCTATTACAGGTACAGAGCCAGAAAAATACAGCCCAATCTGGAAATGGTACAGGATCCTTAATCTCCATAACCGCCCTCACCTCCCCTTACCCCTCCCTCACCCTCCTACCCACCCCTTACCAGCCTCCCCTAGTCGCTCACACCACCCTATAGTCGCCCCCCACCTTCCCTTACCCTCCTACCCCCTCTTACCCCCTTTAGTCTCCCTCACCCCCTTACCCTCCCTCACCCCCTATACCCTCCATCATCTCCAAGTGTGGGTCAGGTTACAGTAAAGTGAAAATATAATAGGGTTAGGTTAGGTTAGGTGTAGGTTATTAACTCGGTCCAGTGGTGTGGAAATTATAGCCTAGAGAGAGAGACAGAGACAGACAGACACAAAGAGACAGACAGACAGAAACAGACAGAGACACAGACAGACAGAAGGAGACAGGCAGACAGAAACAGAGAGAAACAGAGACAGACAGACAGATACAAGAGAACAGACAGACAGAAACAGACAGAAACAGAGAGAGACAGACAGATACAAGAGAACAGACAGACAGAAACAGAGAAACAGAGAGAGACAGACAGAAACAGACAGAGACAGGACAAACACTCATGGTATCCTCGGTATTTCCCTTGATAAGAATGCACTTCGGTTTGCAATGTGTCGTGATTGACGTGTGAACGAGGAAATGTTGTCAGGTGGTGATTGAGCCTGCCGTGAGTAGTTTAGTTGACTTTAAGTATAGCTTTTAATAATGACTTACGACGTACATGAGAAAGATAACTTAACTACTGATTGATAAGAGATAATGAGTTACTATACACCAGACTTAGTAACTGATAATATTGATATGAGATATTTTTTTTTCGATCTCTCAATTGATAAAAGTAGTCTCAAAGACCTTGATATAATGGACTTTCCTCTCCATACAGTCCGTTATATGGAGGTTTCAATGTATATTAATTGATTGTATTTTGAAGTTTTTTTTTTTAAGATATTAGTAGTTAATTTATTTATCTAAAGGACAGAGTTGTTGTAGTAGTTAGTGAAGGAGATTATGTTAGGAGTTTGAGTAAAGGTATGGTGGTGTTTGTTTACCTGCAAGTACAGGTGTGTATAAGATTGAGAGGCCAAATATCAACACATGTATGCAAAACAAGTGAAGGACTATCCACATACACACACACACATACACACACACACACACACACACACACACACACACACACACACACACACACACACACACACACACACCAAGACCACTAAACTGGTCGGAGGGTGTGGTTCAAGGAATTAAATGACCACAGATAGAAACACCTGGATCATGTGCAACACCTGGATCATGTCACAACACCTGGATCATGTCACAACACCTGGATCATGTCACAACACCTGGATCATGTCACAACACCCCTGGATCATGTCACAACACCCTGGATCATGTCACAACACCTGGATCATGTCACAACTTACCTGGATCATGTCACAACACCTGGATCATGTCACAACACCTGGATCATGTCACAACACCTGGATCATGTCATAACACCTGGATCATGTCACAACACCTGGATCATGTCACAACACCTGGATCATGTCACAACACCTGGATCATGTCACAACACCTGGATCATGTCACAACACCTGGATCATGTCACAACACCTGGATCATGTCACAACACCTGGATCATGTCACAACACCTGGATCATGTCACAACACCTGGATCATGTCCTGCTTACCTTGGATCATGTCTGGCACCTGTCTATATAGAAGTTTTTGCCTCCTAGCACTCAATTTGCCTTTGAGGACACAGGTAACAAAGCCTCACAGTACCTTGTTGATGAGGAAATAGCTGTAAAGGTCCTGGGTTTGTGAGAATTAGTTTCTGAGAATGTCTGAATGTAATTATACCAAGATGTATAATAATGTCTGAATGTAATTATACCAAGATGTATAATAATGTCTGGATGTAATTATACCAAGATATATAATAATGTCTGAATGTAATTATATCAAGATATATAATAATGTCTGGATGTAATTATACCAAGATGTATAATAATGTCTGAATGTAATTATACCAAGATGTATAATAATGTCTGAATGTAATTATACCAAGATATATAATAATGTCTGAATGTAATTATACCAAGATATATAATAATGTCTGAATGTAATTATACCAAGATGTATAATAATGTCTGAATGTAATTATATCAAGATATATAATAATGTCTGGATGTAATTATACCAAGATATATAATAATGTCTGAATGTAATTATACCAAGATGTATAATAATGTCTGAATGTAATTATACCAAGATGTATAATAATGTCTGAATGTAAATATATTGTTTTACCTGCAACACCTGAGTCAAGGAAATATTTGGTACCACAGTGCTCTGCTCGGGAAAGGGGAAGGTAAATTTCATAATCCGAACTCGTCTGGAATTGGAAACTGACATATAGAACGCACAGGTAAACCATCTGAAGGTAGAGGAACTTACCTGGATAGAATATCTTAATTAGTTTCATCTCATTAATAAAAGGTTTTCAATTTGGGTGATGAAATATAGTTAAATATATGTTAAAATACTTTAATAAATAAACGTGTATTAAAGTTTGGTTAATCTTACCTATATATTTTACCTGGAAAGAAATGTATTTTTCTTCTAGTTTATATTTTCTTATTTGGAGACTAAAATAACCTGAATTTTTTTTAAAAGAAAGAAAATCGTGAAAATAGAATCGAAACATCAAAAAATACTCCTTTAATCATAAAATTGTAAATAAAATAATAAAAACAAAAATGGAAAATTGGTCGAAAGGTCATAGCAGGTACCGGAAGAGTTATACACCTGGAATCAAGGTTTAGAAGGAGATGCGGAGAAGTAGTACGAGAGAAGGGGGGGGGGGAGGATGTCTGGTCCCTAATGCATTTTGACGGTACGACTGACACCCATTTCCTGTCTCTCATCCTCTACCTTGAACTAGTTATAAGACGAACCTAACCTAACCTAACCTAAGCTAAGATGGAGTACCTATCATAAAGTCATGCTTATACTCAATAAATTCATCATAAACTTGAGGAAAAAAAATCCAGTTTGAAAGGCTTTATATCCCACGGTAATAAGGTGATCGAACACAGGTGGGACACAGGTGGGACTGAAGGCACCTGCCAACACCTGATTGGGACGGCCAGGTATGTGTCAATTCCCCCTCTACGGTTTCTCTGACCCACAACGAGTCAATTTTTAATAATGAATTGTTTGATCTCAAATATTCATAACAGTGGTTAAAAGCGATAATTGACGGTTATCAGGCCTTAACCCACCCGGAAGCCTGACAGATACCTGAAGGGCGTAAGGTCCTCCATAAATTGATTTCATGAAGTGAGTTTTTTTGTGTGGTCAGGCCGTCAACAGGGATCCAAAACTCACCCTATAACACATCCTATCGTATAATTCCCCCTTAAAAAAGAAAATAAACAAATAATTTATATATTTATCAATTGTAAGTTATTTTTAGGGAATTTTACTTAAGGTGAGAGGATGATGTTGTTGGTTGTTGATAGAGTTTTAATGAGGTAAAGGAAGGTTTAGTGAGGGAGTATTGGCAACGCTGGATGGTTCACCTGGGACTCTTAAGGCCTCGAGGCTCAAGTGACCACCAGTGATTATCTGTGGGGTGGTCCTCCTCCTCCTCTTCCTCCTCCTCCTCCTCCTCCTCCTCCTCCTCTTCCTAGTCCCACCTCCTCCTCCTCTTTCACTCAGTATAGTACCTCTTCCAACCAGCCTCACCTCTTCCTCCTCTTCCTCTACCCAGCTTTACCTCCTTCTTCCCTTCCACCACCTCCTCCTCTTCCACCCAATACATCACCTTCTACTCCTCCACCTTCTATCTCAACCTTCACCACCACCTGACCCTCCACCACCACCTGACCCTCCACCAACACCTAATCCTCCAACACATAATCTTCCATCACCAATTCCTCCAACACCTGACTCTCCAACACGCCATCCTTCATCTCTTCGTCCACAATACACATCATCCTCAGAGGGAGTTAGTGTGTGTGTGTGTGTGTGTGTGTGTGTGTGTGTGTGTGTGTGTGTGTTGTCGAATCCATAACATCAATCACAGTATCCAGGGCCAAACATTTATACTACTGTCGATTCCTGTGATGAATCTACGTCCTGCTCACCATTGCTACAGAATGTGTCTCTTTGTAACACTAAGAGGAAAAGGTAAACGGGAGTTTTGCTCAGTGAAAATCGCCTGCCCGAACCCTGTGTGTGTGTGTGTGTGTGTGTGTGTGTGTGTGTGTGTGTGTGTGTGTGTGTGTGTGTGTGTGTGTGTGTGTGTGTGTGTGTGTGTGTGTGTGTGTGGCTC